>NC_081560.1:141784094-141985560 GCF_022355385.1 Mustela nigripes | reverse complement strand
GGGGTGGGATTATGGACATTGGGGAGGGTATGTGCTTTGGTGAGTGCTGTGAAGTGTGTAAACCTGGTGATTCACAGACCTGTACCCCTGGGGATAAAAATATATGTTTATAAAAAATAAAAAATTAAAAAAAAAAAAAAAAAAAAAAAAAAAAAAAAAAAAAAAAAAAAAAAAGATACAGAAATAATTTTTAAAGATACTAAAACAATGTTTCATACTATCTGTGGATGTGTGTGTGTGTGTGTGTGTGTGTATGCAGTAAAAAAGAAAAAAGTATACTATGTACACACCAAAGCATGACAGTGTTTCCTTTTGGGGAACCTCATGGGGGGAATGGGACCAGCAAGGGAAATGGGAGAGTCTTCCTTTTTTCCCAAATATTTTATTTCTTAATAATATTATTTAAATAATATTTTTAATAAAAATTATCTGAAGTGAACAGGATAAAATGTTAACACTTTTTCATATTCATGGTGGGAATATGAGTAACATTCATTAGATTTTCATCTGTACTTTATTTTTTAAAGTGTTTAATATAAGAGCAAACAAAACCTTTCCTTGCTTCCCTCAGCTCCAAGTTGTCCATAGTCTCTCCTTGGGAATGGAAGCATGTCTTCAGTTTGGTCCTTGACAGGACTGGAAGAGGATATTATCCAAGGAGGGACCCTGACTCTGACTTCTTCCTCTGTGTAGTCTCACCAATCTGGTTTGTTGAGCTTATTTCCGGGAGAACAAATCCCATCTATATTTTCAAGGCTTTCCCTATGGGCAGTTGGAATGATACAAGCTATAACATGGCTGTGATTAACTTTGGCAAATGAAGGATTTACGGCTGTACATGTGTCCTGAGTTTGGAAACAGACACATAAACATCCGTGATGACCTGCGTCTGCAGGGTCAGAAGCAAGCAGAGGGGTGTCAGAGCCTTGAAGAATGTTAGTGCTTCAGAGTCAGAACCTGCTCTTGCCAAGATGCTGCAGCAAAGAGGTACTGTGCTGGGTAGGTACCAGCAGAAACCCTTCCTAAAAACAGGCAATACTACTGGAAATACTATCATTGCCTTTCAGGAGAAAAACTGACCAGGGCAAATGTGATACCTGATTTTGGTTCTTTATTGATCACAAAATCCAGGGATAAGTTACCTTAGTTCACCTACCAAATCATAGAGAAAGGCATTTCTGGAATAGTTAAGGGGTTTATCACCACATCCCTCTCTATCCTCCTTGAGAAGAGGACCTCTGCCTTATTCCACAAAATTCTTCCCACAGAGCTTTGCACTGTACTTTGGCTTTTAGTAGGTACACCCTACACACACAGGGTGGGGATATAGAGAGAGATAAAGATATATACACATACAGCATATTATAAATACATTAATATATATATATATATATATATATATATATATACACATAAAAGGACATACTCATCAAATTATTTTTTCCCTTTCTCCTTCCTTCTGATCTCAGCTTGTTAAATAGCATTTAGCCTGTGGCTAATATTATTGTACCACCTTGGAACCCAAAATTTGAGTCTCCCATTCTCCTTCAATAAGTGATGAAGTGAGTTCTGAGTTGAGAGCATCCTGAATCCATGGTTGGCTAGAATAGTAAACACACCCATACTTCAGTTTACAGATTCCTTGGGCTAAAGAATGGACCACAAGGAATAGAAAGTACCAGATGAAATAGAAAGGTCTTCTAAACATGCCGAGCTACATACCTTTGAGTGAGCTACTCAGAAAATTACTTTGTGCTGCCCTTTAAAAAAATGAGGTTTGCATCCAGTGTCAACTTCTCTTGTTTCTCGAGAACAGTCGCCTCTCCACACCCACACTGAACTCAGACCAGGGCCCAAGGCCAGCTTTCCCTTCTCACTTTCATTAGCTTTTGCAATTCCTGTCAAGTAGCGTCTACTCTTTCAGCTTTGTTCTGAGCAAGTACTTTGTACTCATTTGCTGGGTTGAGCTGAGGAGGGGTCTTGAAATAAAGAGACGAAAGTCACTGTCTTCTGAAACAGTAGGGACTTTCTATGAGGTTAAGATTGTATGAAGGAGGTCTCTATCAGAGAAAAGGCTCACCCCTCAACTCCCTATTCTATTAAGCCAGCACTTTGCCAGGATGAAAGGCAAAGCAAACACAGTTCAGAGAACACTTGAAAAGAGCTTTGCTTTCATGGAACAAAGAGTCCTGAGGAGTCACTCTCCATTCTGTCCTCAGGTTTGATACCAATAGAAGGTGCTGGGACTCATCTGCTCAGCCTTCCATCTGGGCTTTATTTCCTCCAAGTAGAAGACATGGATTGTCCATCAGCCCACCCTCCATGGGATTTCTCCCTTCCCTGAGTTTTAAGACATCCAACAAGGGCAATCACAGACAGGGATTTCTTAATCAGAAAGAGGATTCATGCTGTTTTCCTCAAAGTCAGACTTAAGTGAAGCCTGTTATTTTCATGTGCTTTATAAATAATTAGCAACCAGAATGTAATTAGAAAGATTTGTTTGTTTGTTTGTTTGAAGTAGGCCAGCATGGAGCCCAGTGCATGGCTTGAACTCATGACCCTGAGATCAAGACCTAAGTTGAGATCAAGAGTCGGACATTCAAGGGATTGAACCACCCAGGCACCCCAAGAAAGATGTTTAATGAAATAAAAACCAAGAGGAAAAAAAGAATGAACCAAAAAGGAAGAAGATTGAATTGGCTGATTTTAATTTCAAGCTTTCACAGCAAAAATTCCTTGTCTATTCCAAAAGATTTCAAGTACTCTGGCATCCAACAAAGACAGCCTGTAAAATGCCAAAATATCACCTTACGACCCATGGCAAGTTAAAATCTAGATATCTGAAAGTGAGAAGTATATGAAAAATTCCATCTGCCATGTCTGGAGGAAGCAAAGCTGTGGTCGAAACATAAATGTGGATAGAACACTTTAAACTCTATGCTACACTGTACTGACAGCTAGCAAAGTGATATTGAAAAGGTTTCTTCTGTTAAGTTTCCTTAGTTTTTCTCAATATAATACTAACTATTACAAATACCATGGTCCCGTGTGTTTGCTGTTCCAGAATCCCCAAAAGCTAACTAGTATCATCTGGTCAGCAGAGTACTGAAATAAAACTGAGAATTCTAGACAGGAGCCAAGGTCTCATTCAGAGTCCTAAGCATCACCCACAGATGTGATGCAGGAGTTGGGGGCGGACCATGGACCATCAGTGGAAAGCTACTCACTATCCAGCTTGAGCCATAAGCATTTTGAATGCTTGTAGCATTCTATTGTGCACTGTAAGAGAATGTACAATAGGAAGACCCATCAACTGAACAAATGTATGCCTGACAGGTTTATCATCTGTATGCCAAACTAGCCATACCAGACATGGTGTGTTGATACATTCATCTGTTGTAATAAATGTAGCATTCTGGTGGGAGATGTTGATAATGGGGCAGGCTACTCAGGTTTGAGGGCAGTGGATATATGGGGAATCTCCATACCTTCAAGTTCGGTGTAAACCTTAAACCTCTCTGAAAAGAAAACGCCTTAATAAAGGTGGAGGTTGGGGGAGGGGGTAACGCACAGGTGAAGTTTGTGTGGCACCATGCTCACGGAGGCAGTATTTTCACAGTCATGGCAGCTATGTCCCATCTGCCAGCCACTCTATCGCTGCCATGAACATCTGGAAAAATTTTGGAGTGCTATTTTCAAATGTCAATGGACCACGTGTTTGTGAAAAGCAATTGAATTAAAAAAGAAATACTTGTCGGGTGTTTGGGTGGCTCAGTCAGTTAAGCATCCCACTCTTGGTTTTAGTTCAGATTGTGATCTCAGTAAGGGATAGAATGAGGACAAAAAACTGAAGCTGACGATGTAACTATTAATGGTTATTCCACATGGTCTCCCAAAGTTGGGAGAAACTGAGCAGTATATTCTGTTGAGAAATAGATTCCAGTTGACTTGATTTCCCTTACCCTTAATTGCCTTAAGCAAAACCCTAAGTCAGAGAAAGAGAAAAAGAAAGAGAGAGAGACCATCCCAAGATGAAAAGTCACCCTATAACATAACTCATGCACCATCTGGGGGATGTTCCCTCCTCTGTAAATAATGAAGAAGTTGTTGATGGAAGAAGCACAAGTCGAGGATTTACCAGTGAGAAGGAATATGAGAAGAAAAGATTCTTAGGTTGGCTTATTATGAGCCCAGTCAATTATAAGCAGCACATTTTGACACCACTGTAAATAATACACTTCTGTCAGAGTCAGAAGTGTTTTAGTGATGGAGATTTTCTGTTCAATATATTGTCATAGACACATGATGAAGGGGATACGTTGGATGGCATATGCGGTACACAGGAATAAATATGTGAATAATCTCACAGGCTTTGAGACTTCCAAATACTAACTATGACAGATACGAACTACGGTGCATTCCATTCTAAGGCTAGGGAACTAACGATGATAAGTTGAACAGTATAATATCCATCTTTACAGCATGCGGCTGTATCTGATGGTAATGCTTGAAGGGACATCATTTGACCTGGCCTATTTCCAGTCATATAATAATGAGAAGTAGTTAACTGAGTCAGATGGAGTGTTCGCACTGAAAAGGATCTGAAATCATCCAGTCCAGTCCTCCCATTGTATAAATGAAGGAAATAAGACTAAATGAAGTTAACTGCCCTAAGATCGGTAACAAAGCCACTTAAAGACAGTTCTCCTAACCTCAGCAAAACTACAAGACTGCTGACAGTATTTTGTGTTTAGATGGCGTAGTGGGGAAATGGAGGCCATTTGGGGCAAGAGGAAACATCTTCAATTTGTTATCATCCCTAGCCATGAGCACAGAAGATGATTTTTTCAGCATTTGAAGAGTTATGCATTGCTGCTTAGTCAATTTGTCCACAGATGATAGGATTCTTCTCATTCAATATTAGGTAACATCATCTAATTTTACATGGCCAGTGAGCTTTTCCTAAGTTCCAACTCTTCCAGGAGGCCTTCCTGGATTGTGCTGCCCCCTCTCCCTCTGCAGTATGCATAAGCATTTGTCTACTACAACTTGGTATCATTGGCTCATAAAGTATGCTGGATTCTTTAGCCATTTATATCTTTAATTAACTATTTAGAGAGTCAATTACTTGAACTTAAGGACTATAGCTCATAAGCTCCCAATTTTATCTTTGTTTATGAAAGCTTTCATAGGAATGCTCTAGGTTCCAAGAGAGGGGAAAACCTGTACCAGGAGAGAGCTCCAAAAGACCCCCCTCCATCCACACCCCTGCACCAACCTCAGGGGGTGGCACCGCTACTGTCATTGTGGCAAGCACCTCTCAGGTGTGTGGAAGGTAGGCCATGACACTTTGAAAGTCTGTGTTCAGAGTGAAGACCGATGAGCCTTTCTAACCCTCCTGTCTCCCAGGCGAGAAGAGTCTAATCCAGAGGCTGCTCTGGGGTTAGCCCCAACGTTTACACCCACTTGAATGAGATTAGGGAATTCATAGAATTCCTGGTAACCTTTAGAGACAGTGTCTTTCTTTTAAATTGGCTTGGGACACATTTTTCAGCTGGACCCTCTCTTTGTTAAGAATTGAGCAGTGCAAAGGAAGAACAGTGTTTCTGAATTAGAAGAAAAGCTTATGCATTAACAATGAAGCACCCCAAACCCAGTCAACCACAGCTCAGGCAAATCTAGGTAATGGGAACTAATTAGTAAAATTACTAGCAATATTAGGAAATAAGCTAATGTCACACATTTAAATATCACACATAGCTCTCTTTAAGCATTCCTGCCTCACAAAATTTTCCATGAAATTAAAAACATTCTCTTTGGGGCTTGCAGTCATTTCTTCTAGAGCCTGAAATCTACCTGTGTGCTTTTCTGTCACAGAGAGTGTATTAGTCCAGGAGAAAAATTTGTGTGTTTGTCTTTGTCATACTCAAATTTAATTTGGGCAAAATATTAATGGAGTAAGCAGCCAAAAATTAATTTCACTCATATTTATATTGTTAAAAAACTGAGTTCAAATACAAAGTATTCATTTTATATGCATTGATTTTAACTCTCCATCATAGTCGGTTAGGCTCAATTTTGACAATAAGTATATGTACATAAGGCAAGTGTGTACATATACATTGTCTGAATATATATCTATAAAATTGCCAGAAAATTGACAAACTTTATAAAAAAATATCTCTATGTTTGAATCATCCAAAAGCCATCGGAATACAAATTAACATATACATTTGGATTCAAATTTGTGAAACAGCATGAGAAATAGCTTTCTTAACTCCACAGTAATAAAGAATCAAGAAACAGATATTTTTTCAATTTCTTCCCATTACATTTTATGTCCACATTTAGATGTATCTGGGAAGATCTCTAAACTGACACCACTGTGAGAGGCCCCTGGGATTCACAAATATCATTTCCATGACACTCAGAAAATGGGGGGAAAAGAGGAAAATGTGAGCGGCGATAAATTGGAGCTAATCTCTTTCTGCCACAACCTGAAATGATACTTGGCCAGGTAATCTCCCCATCCTCCATGCTGTAATAAGAGCTTGTCTATCTCTCCCAGATGCCCAACCTGAGTACTGGTATCTCCCCCAAATGCTTGTACTAGAAATTTCCTAACAGGATTCCAAGGCTCTGAAAGAAAAAGAAAAATGAAAAATAATTCTGTCATGCAGTAAGCATTGTAAGTTTGAAGAAAAACTTGGCATTTCAGGTCCGCAATAAATAAAACATATAATGGATTCTTTTGGGTCATAAAGCTCAACCAACCATAAAATGCCCAAAGAGCCTCTGACGAAGGTCCTCTAAGCCTTCTGGGGCCCCATTTGATGTGGCACTGCTTTGAAAGCCCTACCCTGACCCTGCCCCACTACGGATCCGTTCTTGCCCAAGAAAGAAAATTCTTGATTCTGACATGAAGGCAGCACAGAGGAGCTCCAAGGCCTGCCTGGGAGCTGTGATCACACTGCGATTTTTGCATTTTGATCATGTCTTTGGAAAGAGATGATCCCAAGGACATCATTGTTTTGCACTAACAAAAAGTGAAGAGATCACTGCCTCGGACAAGTTGGGTGACTTTGGAGGAATCACTTAACTTTCCTGATCTTCAGTCTCCTCGTGTGTTAATTAGTGATAGAACCTGCCTCTTGGTTGTTGTGAGGATAAAAGAAAGTAAGCAGGTAAAGCCCTTAGGGAGGGTTGTTCTACAGGAAGCATCAACAATAATCCTCTTTCTTGACTTTGGTGGGAGAAGGGGGACTCAGTCCAGAGGTGTGGCCTATCAGAAATTCAATCCAACAAGCATCCTAAAGACGGTAAGGAAAGGAGGCAATGCACCCACTCTGCTTTCCCTAAGGCTCCTTCTTGAAAAGTGTGTGCCTCCTCTATGCGCACACTTTCTGTCACACAGAGGCTTGGTGCTGAGGTCACCAGATTCTGTGTGTTATCGTCTCATCTTCTTTGTCTGGTTTTACAGTTACCTGTTGGCACATCTGTCTCTCTCACCAGGTGTACATCGCTTGAGTTCATGGATCATGATCTACTCACACCCTTGAACCCAGAGAAACCGCCCCTGAACTCTGAGCACAGCAGGTCTGCAATAAACATATTCTTCGGGGGTAGAGGGTAGGGTGGCGGGGTGGGGGTGGGGGGTTGTGAAGCCCACCAAAAAGAGAAAACAAAAACCAAGTTGTCAGGAGAAGCTTTCCTTTTATCTCTGCTCTGGCAACCAGTATCTCTTTAACCTTGGAAAAATCACTTAATTTCTTGGGACATCAGCTTCCGCATCTGTGAAGATAATCTCCAATTCCCTTTGTTGCTCTAAAATTCTACAACTTACAGAAAAACAGCTGCACAAGGATACTTGGTTATCGGGTCGCCTGAGCTGTTAAAGCAAAAGAATGCAACCGGCAGAGCCTGGACCCGTCCCTCGGTCCAACATTTGAAACAGATTCCTTCTAGCACTTTCAGCTGTTCTCACTTGTCCTGGTTTGTATGTTTATTTATTTAGATTGCGAAAGTTCAAGGTAATGAGCCTGTGGCTAGAATTAAAACACCATCGGGTCTGCGTCCCACAGGGCTTGACCCAAAAGCTCTGTCCACAAAAAGGAGAAAATGTGTTCACAAACCAATGAACACCAGTTTGAGGAGCGGGTTCCTGGGGCTGGGGGACCTGGCAGCTCAGGAATGCAGAGAGAAAGAATACAGGGGCCCTCATGGGCTCCAGTTCTGGCTGTTAGTGTCTGCTAACAAAGCACTGTTCGCCTGACAAATCGAAGGCTTGGCCAGATTTATGAGTTTCCTAAACTCAATCAGAATGGAGCCTGCTCTGACCTACAGAAGGTCACTCAACCATATTGAATATTTGTCAACATTCCATGGCCAAAGATAAAGTGAGTAAATATCCAAGACAGATTTAGACATGTCCCTGTTTATTCCTGGAAACTGTGAGTGCCTGCCTGGGCGCGAGAAGCACAGGACGTAGATTTCCCTTCTGTGGACACAGACTCTGCAGGGCCCCAAGGTGCCCGCTCATGAGTCGGCATCTTGTCACTGGCACTCAGCAGCTGACACTGCAAGAAGTCAAGATGGAAGCACAATGCTACCCCCACCTCTGTGCTCGAGGGTGCCCCTGGGACACAGTGAGAAGGTGAAGTAGCAGGGTTAGGTGTCAGCCCTGCAGTGGGAACTTCCTGCACTTGGCCAAACTCCAAGTGATCCGAGTTGCTGGAGGGACCACATGGAGGGGTTTCACACAGCCCAACGGCAATGGAAACCACCCCCCACATGCTTCTTTTTCCACCAAGTATTATTTCCACCAAGTATTCATTAGTCTTCTCCTTCTGCATCCTGGAGCAGCTGCAGGAAATGGAAACTAGCCTCCATTTTATTCCTTCTAGCACTGCACCCATCAGCTCACTTGCTTGTACAAAGAGAACATTGAGGACTATCAGGTAGTGAAACCACAGAGGTAGGGGCTCGGCCCATATAAGCGCTTCTCGGCACACAGAATTGTTAGGACGTTGTGGTATAACTAAGATCTAGGATTGGCTGCTCTTATTTCTGAGGCCACAGATGGGATTAAAGTAAAAGCTGGGAAAATGAGCAACATCCCAATAAGTAAAGCATTTGCTTAGTCTACCCACTTTCTCTCAAGGCCTAACAAGGCCTCTGGAGTATAATCTTTGTTTTTGTGATCAGTTCAGTCGTTCCCCCCCTCCACTGTCTTTGCCAGAAAGATGAGCATAAGAAGGACCTATGAGAGAAGTCTTCATTCCTAAATTTTGTTTTTGGACAATCAGCTTCTGAGAACTGGGGTGGCTGGGTGAACTGATGACCCACGGGCCAACCCCTCTGGGAAGACAGAGCTCTGATAATTTGTGTGAGGAATATTCATCAAAGACAACATAAGCCGGGGTGATGTTGCAGAACCTCCCAAAAGAAGGAAGTGTGATGCTGAAAATGTAATCACCTGCTGACCCAGGCATTCAGTCTCTGAATTTTTTCTTGTTTGAGCCTTTCTGAAGAGCAGGAAGGTGAAGTGCTTGACCTACATGAACTGCTTCTGGCTCAGAGTCTTGGGTTGCCTTTTAGCCCTTTCCCTGCAGGTGGTCTGTGCCTTTTGCTCTGAGAAGTGTCACACAATGGCCTCAGGTGGCTGAGTCATCCTCTAGTGGCCTGAGTGAACTTGTGCAGACCTCAAAAAAGAGACACAGTTAGGATATTGGGTGACTGGGACACCATACTTGGAAAAAATTTGCAAAAAACCCAAAGGCCAAGTTGTAATTCTTCCACTGTCTTCCGGCGTGACCCAGAGAAATCATTTCACCTCCACCAGAACCTCCATGTTCTCACTTGCACAAAGAGGGCCTCAAACCAGCTCATCTCTAAACTCCTTTGTAAGTGACTATTTGATGATACCTTCCTTTCCTTGAGAACTGGGAACAAATGTATGGCATAAGCTATTCTTAATTAATGCATGACATTAAATGGAGGACCAGAGTGGGGCAGTCCATAGGCAGAAATCCTGGGTGGGCCCATTCCAGACTGCTTTCCATGAAAAGATTAAGAAAAAAAGTGTCTCTATCTTATTTTTCTTTATAAACCCAATATTAACACAATGCCTAGCTATTAGCAGGCAATAAAGATTTGCTAATTAATTCACAAACAAATGAAATACCCAAAGTCAAGCAGATACTTCAAGTTAGGTAGCAGTGTGTTTCCATCTGTGCGCGCGTGTGTGTGTGCCCGCACAGGCCTGGGCATGCCTTTGTGTACGTGTGCACATGTGCACACGTGTCTGTGTGCACACACACACACACACACACAGTGCATTCTCGTACCCAGGATAGTTGTGTCTTTCTTCTACTGGAAAGTTTTTTGAAGATGAAAATTCGTCTTATTCAATGTTGTTTCCTCAACATCTAGCCAGAGTCTGACTGATGAGGATTGTCCACTAGAGGTTATTGAATGGATGGATGGATGGATGGACTGATGGGTTGACAAAGCGATGATACGTACCTCCTGAAATATTCTGTGCACATGCAATTCCTGTTTGTACCTTAAATAAAATAGAAAAAAGCAATCATGCCACTTCTTTTTCCAGTTTTTGTTGGGGGAGGGATGGGGAAGAGAAAGACAGAGGAGAAGGAAATGGAGCCAAGAGAAGGCTAGATGGGTAGAGAGTGAGATTAGAATTGTAACAAAGCCCAGGAGTTCCGTCTTTTTTTCAGAGAGCAAGAGGGACCTGTCTGTTCAAAGTTCATTATAATCAGGACACTGATGCTTTGGAAAAATAAGATATTAAATTTCTGGAATGAGGAAAGAGAAAAGGAGCTCAGAAGGCAAACGTCACCAAGAAAACGAATTATGTAAGGAAATCAATTATGTTTTTTATTCTTCTGTTACTAATCCTTTAGGATTTTAATTTTTAAAGGGACTTGAAACATCTTTAGCACAGGTGAGGTAAAGTGGGATTAAGAAGAGGCTTGTGCATCAACCATGCATTTTGGACTTGGAAATTTTTCACAGGTAAAGAATTGAGTTTCTGCCTCAATACACAAAAGCACTCTATTTCCTATACTGTCCCACAAGAAGGGCTAGTTATATCTGTGTTTGGCCCAGGACATGGAGTCCTCACTCTAAGGGAGGGAGAATTTGATTCCACAACAAAGGAGAATGGCTGCCTGGCGGTGGAGGTGAACAATAGGCTGGAGCAATCTCAGGGTCGAGCCAGAGGAAAACACAAGCCAGCAACATGATCCACAGCCTTGGTCACTCCTTGGGAAAGGCTATTTCTGTTTCCCCAATTTCCCCAGCGCTGTTGTTGAGAGTAGTGTGGATTACCAGATAACCAGAGCCTTTGGTCTTTCACAGAATCAACAGCTCGGCAGCCACAAAGTGACAGGCATCAATACTAATCGCACCAGCCTGTCTGTAACTGGACCCCGGGACAGGCTGTGCTACACCTGCCTGTCCAGGAAATGTACCCCAGGGCCTCCCCCATGGAAACCTCTAACAACACTTATTAGCTGTTTCCTTGCCTGATAAGTGGTCTGTGCCTAGTTCTGGCTCCCATTATTATATTCATTTCAGCCTGTGTCCTGAAACCTGATACCTTTGTACTTGGGGGGTGCAGTGTCTGCCACCTGACAATGATTTGACATGACACAGTGACAGAAAACAGGGAGAGAGGATGGAAATAAAGAACAAGGGATCCAAGCTGCTAGGCTGGCAGCTCCAGGCAGGGGTGCCCATCAACACTGATGCCTGTTAGCGGGAATCCAGGCCCACTGACAGAATGGTCAGCTCACTCACAACAGAGCTCCACTGAGTTGGGAGATCTCAATCTTCCTTTGATGGCCAAGGCCCTGAAGGCCAAGGGCAAAATTATGTGGGTTCTTCACCTGCACTTGTGAGTTAATGTGGCTCAACTTCTGCCCCTTGCCTCCCACTTCTATTCCCCTAGCACCTCATTCATCTTCCTGTTCCTTCTTCCTTGCCCTCCGTGACAACAGTCAGAGCAGCCACCGTGGGGGTGGACATAGACGCTGAACTGCCAGAACAGCCATGTGTTTGTGCTACCATCATTCAGGAGACAGTCTAAGGCACAGAGAGGGGAGGGTCCAGGTGAGAGCCTTCAGCCCCTCAAAGCCCCTATCACTGGAAAGGGCTAGGATTCCAAAGAGCAATGTTAAGGACACAGCCTGTGACTGACCAGCAGTAACCATAGGCCAAGGACAGGTCTACCCTCACCCTTATCTATACAATGAACAAGACTGACTAGCCCACTGATCTTAAAACCTTTTGTTGTTGTTATGGTAGCAGTACAAATTTTAGTTAAACAATCTTTTCCATTAGATCCCAGTATATAAAATAAAGGAAAGTGGAATTGAAATGGATGATGCCAGGCCCAGGCTTGGTGGCCCAACCATACTGGGCCACCTGCATGACCTTCTTCAGCCACTGACACATCTCTTTGAAGGGTTAGCCCAGTTCCACATAGCACAGCGTGAAAACCACAGGGCAGGTCATTTCGTAGCTCCCTTCTAGCGCCAATGTAGTTCTGGGAAAAGCGAGGGGGACCGGGAAGGTGGAAGGGAGGGCATGTGGATTTGCATCCTGTTAGAATGATCTCTTTTGCACCCTTTGTTTTCTTTTTGTCATCAGTGGCCCTAGAGCTCAGTGGAAGTCTGTGTAGAGACAGAACAGGTAAAGGGAGAGCATGCAAGCAGGGCCCCGGACCCACTCCCACTGCAGTGTAGATAGCTCTGCCATATTCTTACACCTACTGGACTTAAAGTAGAGAGGAATGGGGAGGATGTTTGAAAACAATCAGCCTCGACTCAAGTTTTACAAAAGAAAATTATACGCTGGAAATAGTTCCTAACATATCTGATAGATTTAGGATCTATTATCTTTTATCATCATCATGATCATCGCCACAAGGACACAGCCCCCCCCCCCCAAAAATAAAGTTTATTCTTTGGCAAGGGTTAAATATAATGTCAATTCACACAATAATTAAATTAACAAAATACTTATGGTTCAGAGAAAAACCTTTGAGACAAGTTTGGATTCTATCCACACAAGGGAAAGGACCCAAGAGGGGCAGGTAGCAGAGGAAGGTTAAGGGGAATATTTAGCCAATGACTAAATGTCATTTTCCTTGAGTCAAGCAACTTCCATTTTCTCCAAGTGTTCTAGAAATGATGATGAAGACTCCCCACCCCCCCACACACACACTTCAGGGAATTCTTTTTTGACCAACAAATAACTCTCAACTATCACCAGTCATTAACTGGGTATGATAACAGTAGAAGATGACATTTATAACACTTTGCTCTATGTAACACTTTGCTCTATTTTAAGAATTTTCCATTTATAACTGCTTACCTAAAGGAAGGTACTATTATTACCCCTTTTTAAAAATAAGAAAACTGAGCCACAGGAAGTTAAGTATCCTTCCAAAGTGCCAGAAGTGGGAAGTGGAAAGAACTGGGACTTGAACTCATGCAGGGTCTCTGATGTCTATGCTTCTAATGCTACCGCCATCGAAGAGAGAACATGGATGAGGAGAGAGGAGAGAATTAAGTTCTGGTGGGGCTCAAGCAAACTCTAAAGTCAACAGAAATGTTTCTCAATGGCATAAAGCTCCCAGTTCTAGGCTTTTTTGCATCTGTGTCCTTTCCCTATCATCTCCCCTTACACATGTAAACTTACCCTCCAAGACACTTGGTTAATATGTTGCTTACTCTCTTCTTAACAGTATTCAGAAAATAATCAGTTTTTTTTTTCTCACCCAGACCTAAATAACTGATCGTAGGTTAATCTGTTCTCTCAAGGAGAGTTATGTTTTGCTTTTTGTTTTTACCAGCAACCAAAGCCTTGAACTAAAGGGATGAAGTTCCACTTGTAAAATTTCACTGTCAGCATATGAACAGGGAGTATCAACTTGAAATCATCAGTTTTCCTAGTACCCCTGAAATCTATTAGGGAGTTTTGAATTTATTAGGGGAAACTTGTCCAAATTGGGAAATGAATATAATCTCTACACCAGATACTATTCAATGGAAAAACCATCACAAGTCTTTGGCCTTGGATTTGCAGAGAGATTGTGGGGGGTTAGGGGGAGGAGAGGGTTGTGGGACAATTAGGAGGTTGGAATCACTTACTGACTCCATCTGAAACTATATTCTATGCTGCTACTTTGGGTCATCTGTGGGTTAACATTTCCTCTCAACATTCAAGCTCCTTCAAGTTATTTATTTATGTTTGGTCTTTTCTTTTAGAGGGTTGAGAAAATGAAAGAAAAATAACATTCCCTTCCCCAAAAGCATTCACCATGTATCTTTGGGAGGAAACAGTAGGGTTCAATGAGACACACAAACCCAGCTCTCACTTCCATACTAGTCTCTCTTGCTGGCCTGGAGAAATCACTCAACACCCGTAATGAGAGGATGCAGTGGCTAATTTTACACCATAAATCATAAGGCTAATACTATGACTAAAAAGTGATACCGTCAGCTTCTTTTCCTTCAAGGCTGTTAGATCTTAGTCAATTACTTATGAACGAAGATTTAAAGACTTCAGAAGCCCTTTTGCCAACAAAAGATGCTTTTGCTATTAGCTTTCTTTCCCCTTGGAAAGATTCTCTAACACCCGTGGAAGAAGTTCCTTAGCATTTATAGCATGTTCTCAGCATTTATAGGAAGGATGTTTGCAAGGGAGCAGAAATTAACAATGCCTTGCTAGTAGAAATCCTGGAACCCTGATACCCTCCAAGTGATAGTGCCAACACTCCTAGGATAGCCAAAAATCAAGAGGAGATAGGGAAACACACATAGAGATAGGGAAAAATATACCTTGTTTCCAACATATTTCTCAAGCTGTTTAAATATGAAACAAAATCCTACCAGGCTACAAGTTTCCAGCTGTTATGATATCATAAGATAAATTTTATAGCTAGAGAAACAGCATGTTTGCTTTTATAAAGTATGGAAATATAAGTGTTCCAAGTGTTAAAACTGTCCAAACAAATTAATTCAAGTAAAAATAGTTGTCTCCGATTTGGTTCTTTCACATTTGTTTTCTTTTTATAGAGCTGTGAGCATGCTTCCCTCAACGCCGAGAGGAGAGGAAGTGCACTTGCATCCCAGCCGGCATTCCTTCTGCATATGGAAACCCAAGGAACCCTACAGCAGGGAAATCGGGTGGCTCCTGTCCACGCTCCCAGTGCCGGTCTATTCATTATGGTCTGAATTTAGCCCTCTTTGCAATGGAAGAAAGATAGCCTGTGAGGGGTTGAGGCTAGAAGCCTTATGATGTGTTCCCATTTTGCATGTTCATCACAAGCTAAAATGAAAAAAGAGTTTCTTTCCTCAGTGACTTTGAAAAGAATAGAGTGGTGATTAACAGCAATATTTTTTTTAATGAAACGCAACCTGTCATCCCTGTCATCTTCTGGCCATCCTCGCTTGTACGCGCCTCTCTGACAAGAGGAATAATAATGGTCATACATCACTGCTCTGCACGTCCAATCATCTAAATCTTCCCTCGCTGCAGCCTCGGAGACTCAATTACTTTATTGACATGCAATCTTCATAAGGGGAGAAATATTGTGCATGTAAGGTCACTTGGTTATGAAGACATATTATCATATTATCTGCATGAGGGTTGCAGGGCTAAGACCTGACAGAGCTAATTATAATGGTACATGATAGAAAGCTCAGTACACATTATTCGCTTGGCTGCACTAAAGGTGAGGTAAGTCCATGACATCACAGTTTTTTGAAAAAAATAATGCAACTTCGGCTTAGAAGCTGTAACTCTCTCTCTCTCTTTTTAACTCCCCACATTTTTACTTTTTGGTTGTCACAGACAATGAGAACTAGTTAATAGAATCCTCAGATTTCAGGGAAGGGAGGTGGCATGTTCATGTAGCGTGTGTGTTCGTGTGTGTGCAATTGTCTTGCTTACTTCCCATCTAACACCAAGTTTCGGTCCATTTCCTAGCAAGTGGGTTGAGAATGACTCAAGGGAGAAAGGTAAAGGGATACAAATGGGTCAATTTGATAACAGAGTAAAGCTTCCCCTCACCCTCAATTAACCCCTCTCAGATCCTTGTCCCTTTGTTTCTCTGGGTCTCTGTGGCAGAGGGTTGTCATGTTAGGATTTAGTGCTTCTGAGTGTGATTTCTTTGTTCAGGACATAGCAGGTTATTTAAGTGTTCACCATCAAACTCATGCTAGAAGCTTCATGTACTGCTGAGATACACAACTAGTCACTCTTTCTCTTCCTTGTATCCTTGGCCTATTTGTCATCCCCATTCACCCCAAGTGTATCTCATATTGAGAGGCCAGAGTGAGGAGCTCTAGTGGCAATTTTGAAAGAAAGGAACATCAAGGAGAGAAATCTGGGCTAAGTCTCTAGGTCTTCCAGCCTTGCCACAATTAACATGGACCCACCAAAGATGGGTCTTTGATGAGTCATTGTGAAGTCAAACTCAAGTCAGTCTCCACAGATGGATTTGAGATAAGCATCTGAACTTTAGCCCTGGACACATGTTCTACTTTCAGAGGGATTTATGAGCTTATAAAGAGGAGAAAATGAACCATTAAAAGTATCACAACAATCCAACATCGGCTACTTCCTAGATTACCTCTCCCTCAACAAAGAAAAATATGATGAAGAAGGAATAACTGAAGTCTTCTAAGCTCCAGAAACTGCCTTGGTCTTGGTCTTGTAATAGTAGTGTTTCGGTTCCAACATAAGAAGTACAGAATAGAAAACAAAACAAAACAAAAAAACAAACCTGAGGTTGTCCAAACTCTCTCTTATTAATACTATCATAACTCAAATTCCTCAACATCTGACACCAATGGCTCAAAAATAATGGTGACATTGATAACAAAACCATACAGAGATTCAAACTTTCTTTTTCTGAATTGGAAATTGTACATAATAGGTGATCCATGTATAGTAGAAATGGTAACTCTTTAGATACTAGAATTTTAGATTGACTAATTGGGATTAGATGGTCTCATGCATTGCATTTCCCCCTGCAGCATCTCGAATGCATTTTTGCAGTTGGGAAGTTCACAGTGTGTCCATATCCAAAAGTTGAGATACTAAACGAGGTAAAATTGTATGGTTGGTAGAAAAAGAATTGGGCTAAGGTTTAAGAGATTAAACACCCACCCCTGACTCAGCCGCTGGTAATACATCTGAGAACTCCTTAGTCAAGGCAAAATTTCTCTTTACATGTAGAAGAATTGTAAGGTACTGTGGAAAGGTACTGTGGAAAGACTATGGTGTTGCCTAATAAACAAACTGCCTTGAAAATCTGGCCACCTAGTTTATTGGCTTCATGATCTTGAGCAAATTCTTTGCTTTCTGAGCTTCAACTGCCCTTCTTTAAAATGGGTAATAAATTGTCCACTTCAAAGAATTAGTATGGAAATGAAAATATACTTAGTAAATGGCAGTTACTGCTACTGTTTCAGTCTTAACATGTTTGAAACTGTTTTGCAGGTCAATGATGCAAATAAATATGGACCATGAAGAGAAAAACCCCCTAGAAATGTCAGACATAACTATTATTTGTGATGTTACCAGATCAGACTCTCAAATATGACAGTTGTTTATATTTTCAATTTCAAAAATACTTTTATTAGAAAGTCCTTATCCATCCAGAGTCATTGGTGCTTTCTCAAAAAACATAAAAGAAAACTGTAATGGCAGAAAGTAATGTAATATAGCATGGAGTTATTAAAGACCAGAAGACAACTCCATGTAGAAGGTGAGCCAGGACCTGGGATCACAAAGAAACCTATCTGGTTGTCTACACCACATACTGACTGTCCTCACCGGCATTCAGAAGGTTAGAGACCACAGTCTGAAGAAGAAACTAATTCTATGGTCAAATAATCTTTGACAAAGCCAGAAAAAAATATACAGTGGAAAAAAGACAGTCTCTTCAATAAGTGGTGCTGGGAAAATTGGACAGCTATGTGTAGAAGAATGAAGCTTGGCCATTCTCTTACACCATTCACAAAGATAAACTCGAAATGGATAAAAGACCTCAACATGAGGCAAGAATCTATCAAAATCCTAGAGGAAAACATTGGCCACAGCAGTTTCTTTCAAGATATGTCTCCAAAGGTAAAGGAAACAAAAGCAAAAATTAACTTTTGGGATTTTATCAATATCAAAAGCTTCTGCACAGCAAAGGAAACAGTCTTCCTTTTTTGGAATCAAGGAATACTCTGTAACATTCTCCCTCCTAGCCGAGAAGTCAGGAGACCCCCAGTCTACTGGTCTTAAGCACTCTCCTTTACCTCTTGGGGCTTCATATTTTATATCTGGATAAGTCATTTCTAGTTGTTGGTGTCCAGCAATACCCCTTCAGTTAATTAAGATCCACAATTTAAGAAAAGCCAACAGTGGAGCAATGGGAATAACCATGCTAGCCATGTTACAGCATGAGATTTTGATTTAAGTAAAAAGGAGGACTTCCATCTGCCACAAAATGTCAAAAGCAGAAGTTTTCAACAGTGTATTTCACTTTAAAAAAATTTCATGTCATTAATTTTTAAACAGTAATTTTATTTCAAACTCTTCCTTGAATACAGAAAAATTAATTAATAATCACATGTATTATTTCATATAATTCTACCAACATCCTTATGAAGTGAAAATTATTGTCATCCCCATTTTGTAGATGAAAACATCAAGGCTAAGGGAAATTAAATGAATTTTTCCAGGTCAAACAGCTAACAAATGGGTCAATTTTACATTTTTTAAATTCGCCATTTTCATGGAGTTTTTTTGCTTTGTTTTGTTTTGTACTTGGTTTATAGTACAGGACATAGGAAAAAAAAATACCTCTTTCTGCCTATTGACCATTATTTGATAAAACAGGTTGTCACTTTCTGAAAAGTGACTTTCTGAATTTGCCCATCTATTGGGCAGCACTGATGGATGGTTAAATTCTTCTGTTCTTTTGCAGAGGTTTAGGAGAACAAGCCCCTTTCACATGAGGGGGAAACAATATAAGTGTACTGGAAAGAGCAAGCATTTCAGATGGAGGAAGGAGATGGAAAGACAATGTTGGTTGTGATGCAGATAGATGCCTCTTTGGCATCACTGAGAGCCAAGCAAACAAGAACAACTTTGTTACTTTTATTCTTCCACCACAGATACTTCTGTCAAAGGCTGCTAGCCTCCAGAACAGCTATGTTCATAAAATGCAGGCATTCCTTATGAAGACTTTCGCCTTAGGAATTAACACTTTGTTATCAGGATTTCATTGACAACCACCCAAGAGATAGACTTGAAAGAGGGGCTTGAGTAGAAAGAGACTCATTTTTATGATTAGACACACTGAGGAGAGAATGTGGTGAAGCTAAGTAGTGTGTGTGTGTGTGTGTGTGTGAGAGAGAGAGAGAGAAAGAGAGAGAGAGAGAGAGATCTTGATGATTTAGCTTGATGATTTAGCTTGAATTCATGGTTTATAAAGTGTGAATAAATAATTTGATAAGTGAGGTAGACTAGCGGGTTGTAGCTAATATTCTCACTGAGAAAAACTAGTAATGCTGAGAAAAATATGCATAGGAGTCTTTTTTGAAGCCCTTAGCTACTGAGCCAGTGAGAAAAGGAAGGATAAGATAGATACTGGAAAGAAAGGAAACAGAGAGAATCAAAGTACAAAGACATGTCCCTAAAACCAGTGCCACTTTTTCTGTTGAGGCAATTTTCAATTCTTAGGCTGTAATGAAGAAGCTGAGAAGCTGAACCAAACTTCAATAATCTTACAGGTCTTAGGGAACAAAATTAGATTTAAGCTATGTGAAGGATAAGAGGCCCAAGTAGACATTCCAAACCTTCAACTGGGGCTCTGAAGAATTATATCTCAGGGGGAGAGGTGAGTGGGGAATAGATCTGACCTTTCAAAGTCCCAGCTTCCCATTCACTCCATCATGTACTGGATTGAGGTGATTTTTCCCAACCCTAAGTGCCTCCCAGAAACAAAATAAATCCTCTCTGGAGGGAAATAACACTATTCAGAGCCTCAAATTACCTCCATAATTTTTGCACTCAGTGTCAGGTACTCTATGAAATATCATGTGGCATACCAAAAGACAAGATCAAATGCCAAAAAAGTCCAGAAGAATAAATAAAGGATACAGAGTTATCAGACATCCAGATATTGGAGTTATTAGCCATGGACTTGAACATATTAATCACATATATTTTAAAGATTTAGCAGACAAAATGAGAAATCTAGCAAAGAACTGAAAACTATAAAATGGAATCAGATGAAAATTCAAGGCTAAAACATAAGACAGTTTAAACCTAGGATTTAATTGATGTATTTAAGAAAAGATTAGATACAACAGAAGAGATGATTAAGAAAAGAGAGGATGGGTCAGAAGGAACCTATATTGCATAAAAATTAAGAGGTCACTATTTTAAATGTTAAATACCCTATATACTTCCCTTAAAAGAAAAGATTTAACAATGCATTAAAAATACAACATTCAGCTTATAAGAAACATATAAAAGAATTCAGAGAATTTGAGAGTGAAGAACTGGAAGAAGTATTTAACAAAAGACAAAAGTACTTACTGTAAGAGGGTTATGTATAACAAATAGCAAGTAAGCTAGACATTAGCACAGAGAATTACTAAAAATAAAAAGGGAAACTTTTATAATGATAAAGGAGTCAGCTGTTCAGGAAGATGTAAAAATTCTGAAATTACATATATATTTATATATGAATTTATATTATATTTTAATACATATTATATAATTATATATTATATATACCATTTATCTGCATATATTTAATGCCTCTTATCCTTGACCTACCTTAAATCTAACTTTGTTCCCCAAGACCTATAAGACATTATACACACACACACACACACACACACACACACACAGAACTAAAGGAGGTAAAAAGAGAAATTCACAATCATACTGGGAAGTTTCCACAAGTCTCTCAGTAAGTGAAAGTAGAAGATGACAATAATCAGGAGTTAGAGCAACAATTTGAACAGTGTGATTAAGAAACTTGATCATACACACACAGCCTCAAATAAACAAAAAAGAATATTGCACATAAAAACTGCAGATGCTGAGCAACACAAAACATTCACTTAAATTAACATAGGCCAGGCTATAAAGCAAGTGCCAATATATTTGAAAAGAATGAAAATATGCAGAATTTATTTTCTGCCCAGAGCAGAATTACCTAGAAATTATTTACAAAAGAAAACTGAGAAATGTCTAAGTGCTTAGAAATTAAGCAAAGCACTTCAAATAACTGAAGGGTAAAAGGAAAGTCACAATCGAAATTTAAAAAGATCTTGAGCTGAATGACTATGAAAATAAGACATAAAAAACTTGTAAGATACAGGCAAAGGGAATCTTAGAGGAACATGTGTATTAGAAAAGAAGAATGATTAAAAAGCACTGATCAAATTACTCATCTTTTGAAAGTAAAGAATAGTAAATAAAGCCTAACAAGCTAGAAGGAAGAAAATAGTAAGCAAAAGGAAACAAAATAATAAAATAAATGAAGTATACATTAAACTAATCAACAAAGCCAAATTTTTTTTCCAGCATAACAATATTCATTATTTTTCCACCACACCCAGTGCTCCATGCAATCCGTGCCCTCTATAATACCCACCACCTGGTACCCCATCCTCCCAGCCTCCCCCCCGCCAATTCAAACCCATCAGATTGTTTTTTAGAGTCCATAGTCTCTCATGGTTCACCTCCCCTTCCAATTTCCCCCAACTCCCTTCTCCTCTCTAACTCCCCATGTCCTCCATGCTATTTGTTATGCTCCACAAATAAGTGAAACCATATGATAATTGACTCTCTCTGATTGACTTATTTCACTCAGCATAATCTCTTCCAGTCCCGTCCATATTGCTACAAAAGTTGGGTATTCATCCTTTCTGATGGAGGCATAATACTCCATAGTGTATATGGACCACATCTTCCTTATCCATCCGTCTGTTGAAGGGCATCTTGGTTCTTTCCATAGTTTGGCGACCGTGGCCATTGCTGCTATAAACATTGGGGGTACAGATGGCCCTTATTTTCACTACATCTGTATCTTTGGGGTAAATAGTCAGTAGTGCAATGGCAGGGTCATAGGGAAGTTCTATTTTTAATTTCTTGAGGAATCTCCACACTGTTCTCCAAAAAGACTGCACCAACTTGCATTCCCACCAACAGTGGAAGAGGGTTCCCCTTTCTCCACATCCCCTCCAACACATGTTGTTTCCTGTCTTGTTGATTTTGCCATTCTAACTGGTGTAAGGTGATATCTCAATGTGGTTTTAATTTGAATCTCCCTGAGGACTAGTGATGATGAACATTTTTTCATGTGTCTGATAGCCATTTGTATGTCTTCATTGGAGAAGTCTCTGTTCATGTCTTCTGCCCATTTTTTGATAAGCTTGTCTGTTTTGTGTATGTTGAGTTTGAGGAGTTCATTATAGATCCTGGATATCAACCTTAAGAATGCCCACTCTCACCACTTTTGTTCAACATAATATTAGAAGTCCTAGCAACAGCAATCAGCCAACAAAGAGAAATAAAAGGTATCCAAATTGGCAACGAAGAACTCAAACTCTCTCTCTTCGCAGATGACATGATTCTTTATATGGAAAACCCAAAAGACTTCACCCCCAAACTACTAGAACTCATACAGCAATTCAGCAACGTGGATACAAAGTCAATGTACAGAAATCAGTGGCTTTCTTATACACTAACAATGAAAATACAGAAAGGGAAATTAGAGAATCGATTCCATTGACTATAGCACCAAGAACCATAAGATACCTGGGAATAAACCTAACCAAAGATGTAAAGGATCTGTACTTGAGGAACTACAGAACACTCATGAAAGAAATTGAAGAAGACACAAAAAGATGGAAGACCATTCCATGCTCTTGGATCAGAAGAATAAACATAGTTAAAATGTCTATACTTTAATGCCATTCTGATTAAAATTCCACCAATATTCTTCAAAGAGCTGGAGCAAATAATCCAAAAAATTGTATGGAATCAGACGAGACCCTGAATTGCTAAGGAAATGTTGAAAAACAAAATAAAACTGGGGGCATCACGTTACCTGATTTCAAGCTTTATTACAAAGCTGTGATCACCAAGACAGCATGATACTGGCATAAAAACAGACACATAGACCAGTGGAACAGAGTAGAGAGCCCAGATATGGACCCTCAACTCTATGGGCAAATAATCTTCAACAAAGCAGGAAAAAATATCCAGTGGAAAAGAGACAGTCTCTTCAATAAATGGTGCTGGGAAAACTGGGCAGCTATACATAGAAGAATGAAACTCGACCATTCTCTTACACTGTACACAAAGATAAACTGAAAATGGATAAAAGACCTCAACTTGAGACAGGAATCCATCAGAATCCTAGAGGATAACACAGGCAGTAATCTCTTCGATATCAGCCACAGCAACTTCTTTCAAGATATGTCTCCAAACGCAAAGGAAACAAAAGCGAAAATAAACTTTTGGGACTTCATCAAAATCAAAAGCTTCTGCACAGCAAAGGAAATAGTCAAGAAAACAAAGAGGCAACCCACGGAATGAGAGAAGATATTTGCAAATGACAGTACAGACAAAAGGTTGATAACCAAATTTGTTTTTTGAGAGGATTTACAAAGTGAACAATTCTGGGTCAAGGGTAGAGGGGATACTGCTCAAGACAAAAATGAGAAAGTTCCAAATTATAATATTAGGAATGAAAAGAGGGACATTGATACAGTGCTTAGAAAAAATAGGTAAGAAGGAACTAGGAATAATTTTATGCATATAAATCTGACATTTAAATCCAATTTAAAGCATGGAGGACAAGGGGAGATGGAGAGGAGAAGGGAGTTGAGGGAAATTAAAGGGAAGGTAAACTATGAGAGACTATGGACTCTGAAAAACAATCTGAGGGTTTTGAAGGGGCAGGGGGTGGGAGGTTGGTGGAACCAGGTGGTGGGTATTAGAGAGGGCATGGATTGCATGAGGCATTGGGTGTGGTGCAAAAAACAATGAATACTGTTACACTGAAAAGAAATTTAAAAAAAAAGAACTAACTAACTAACTAACTAAATAAATAAATAATTTAAAAATAAATAAATAAATCCTATTTTAAAAAATCTTTCAAAAACTCAGCTTACCAAAACAGATATAATAAAAGATAGAATAGCCCTATATTTTAAGGAAATTGAGTCTATAATTAGAAGCTTTCTCCCAAAAAAACAAAAAAACAAAAGAAACTCCAGGTTTAGATGGTTTCAGCCACGAGTTTTTCCAAGTACATAAGAAAAATATTACACTGGGGTGCCTGGATGGCTCAGTGGGTTAAGCTGCTGCCTTCGGCTCAGGTCATGATCTCAGAGTCCTGGGATCGAGTCCCGCATCAGGCTCTCTGCTCAGCAGAGAGCCTGCTTCCCTCTCTCTCTCTGCCTGCCTCTCCATCTACTTGTGATTTCTCTCTGTCAAATAAATAAATAAAATCTTTAAAAAAAAAAAAAGAAAAATATTACACTGATGTTTAATGAAGTTTTCCAGGGGAGGAGTCAAGATAGCAGAGAAGTAGCAGGCTGAAATGACATCAGGTAGCAGAAGATTGGCTAGATAGTTTATCAAACCATTCCAAACACCTACAAATTCAACAGGATATCAAAGAGAAGAAGAGTAGCAATTCTAGAAACAGAAAATTGACCACTTTCTGAAAGGTAGGACCAATGGAGAAGTGAATCCAAAGCAACAGGAAGATAGACTGTGGGGGTAGGGACTGGCTCCCAGCAAGCAGTGGAGCAACAGAGCACAACATCAGAACTTTTAAAGTTTGCTCCACTGAGGGACATCGCTCCAGAGGCTAAGCCAGGGTGAAGCCTACGTGGGGACAGCATGGTCTCAGGTCCCACGGGGTCACAGAAGGATCAGGGGTATCTGAGTGTTGCAAAGCTTGCAGGTATTAGAGTGGGGAAGCTGGCTACAGAGATGGAGCCAAGGAGTGAGCTCTCAGCTTGGGATTACCTTAAATTGAGATCTGTGGCACAGTCAGGTCACTGCTCTGTAAGCAGGGACCCCACAAATTTTGGGGAGACCCCCCTGGAAGAGCACTGGGATCTGCAGGATTTGGAGACTTCACGTGGGTCTGTGTGCCAGAGACAGAGATACTTGGTCACATGCTGGGTGAGCTTGGAGCACAGCAGGAGGCCAGGGAGATGGGAGTGATTGAGTGTTTTTCTCTGAGGGTGCACTGAGGAGTGGGGTCCCGAGCTCTTGGCTCCTCTGGGCTGGAGATTGGGAGGCTGCCATTTTCATTCCAGTCCTCCAGAACTCTAGGGAAAGTGTTCAGGGAACAAAAGCTCCTGAAAGCCAACCCAAGAGGATTACTTAGCCTGGCCCCTGGTAAGGGAAGTGCAATTGTGCCTTGGGCAAAGACGCTTGAGAATCACTACAACAGGACCCTCCCCCAGAAGATCAGCAAGAAATACAGCCCAGACCAAGTTCACTTACCAAGGAGAAGAGTGGAATTCCAGAGGAGGAGAAAGCAAAGCATGGAATTCATGGCTTTCTCCCCATGATTCTTTAGTCTTGCAAAGTTAATTAATTTTTTTTAAAATTTTGTTTTCTTAAGCTAAAATTCCTTTAACTTTTACTCTTTCCTCTTTTAACTTTTTTTTAACTAGTTTATCTTAACAATACCTTTCATAAAAACAATCTTTTTTGAATCTTCATTATTATAGTCATATTTTATCCTTCATTGTATCTAACTTTATTTTTTGTATACATGTAGGGTTTTTTCTTCTAAAAAATACTGGGATAAAACTTCTTCTAATAGATCAAAATATACCCTAAATCTAGCACAGGGCTTTGTTCTAGTCTCCAGCCTGAGAAAATCCTCTCCACTTTCTTTTCTTTATTCTTCCAACCAACTTATCTTATCTCCTTTTTTTAGAAATATTAAAAAAAAATTTTCATCTTTATAGTCATATTCAATCCCTTCCTCATGATTACCCTGATATATGTTTTTCATTCTTTAAAATTTGGGGAGTTTGTTTCTTCTAAGAGACCAAAATACTTCCAAAATTAAGTGGGTGACCCTGTTCTATTCACTAGTCTAATATATATATATATTAGTCTAATATAAATGGGCTAAATTCCTCAATCAAAAGACACAGGGTATCATAATGGATTTAAAAAAAAAAACACATCAGTATGTTGTCTACAAGAACCACATTTTAGACCCAAAGGCATCTCCACATTTAAAGTGGGAGGGTGGAAAACAATTCACCATGCTAATGGACATCAAAAGAAAGCTGGGGTGGCAAACCTTATATCAGATAAGTTAGATTTTAAGCCAAAGACTATAATAAGAGATGAGGAAGGACACTATGTTATACTTAAAGGGTCTGTCCAACAAAATCTAACAATTTTAAGTATCTACGCCCCAACATGGGAGCGGCCAATTATATTAACCAATTAATAACAAAATCAAAGAAACTCATCAGCAATAATACAATAATAGCAGGGGACTTTAACACTCCCCTCACTGAAATGGACAGACTATCCAAGCAAAACATCAACAAGGAAATAAAGGCCTTAAATGACATACTGGACCAGATGGACATCACAGATCTATTTAGAACACTCCATTTCAAAGCAACAGAATACACAGTCTTCTCTAGTGCACATGGAATATTCTCCAGAATAGATCACATCTTGGGGATAAATCAGGTCTCAACTGGTATCAAAAGATTGGGATCATTCCCTGTATATTTTCAGATCACAAAGATCTGAAGCTAAAACTCAATCACAAGAGGAAATTTGGAAAGAACCCAAATACATGGAGACTAAAGAGCATCCTTCTGAAGAATGAATGTGTCCACCAGGAAATTAAAAAAAGAATTGAAAAAATTCATGGAAACAAATGATAACAAAAACATAACGGTTCAAAATCTGTGGGACACAGCAAAGGCAGTCTGGAGAGGAAAATATATAGCAATACAAGCCTTTCTCAATAAAAAACAGAGGTCTCAAATACACAACCTAACCCTACACCTACATGAGCTGGAGAAAGAACAACAAAGAAAGCCTAAACCCAGCAGGAGAAGAGAAATAATAAAGATCAGAGCAGAAATCAATGAAATAGAAACCAAAAAAACAATAGAGCAAATCAACAAAACTAGGAGCTGGTTCTTTGAAAGAATTAATAAGATTGATAAACTCCTGGTCAGACTTAGCAAAAAGAAAATACAAAGGACCCAAATAAATAAAATCATGAATGAAAGAGGAGAGATCACAACCAACACCAAAGAAATAAAATTATAAGAACATATTGTGAGCAACTATACGCCAACAAATTTGACAATCTGGAAGAAATGGATGCATCCCTAGAGAAATATAAACCACCACAACTAAACTAGGAAGAAATAGAAAACCTGAACAGGCCCATAACCAGTAAGGAGATTCAAGCAGTCATCAAAAATCTCCCAACAAACCAGAGCCCAGGACCAGAAGGCTTTCCAGGGGAATTCTACCAAACATTTAAAGAAGAATTAATCCCTATTCTCTTGAAACTGTTCCAAAAAACAGAATGGAAGGGAAATTTCCAAACTCATTTTATGAGGCCAGCATTACCTTGATCCCAAAACCAAGCAAGGATTCCATCAAAAAAGAGAATTACAGACCAATATCCTTGATGAACACAGATGCAAAAATTCTCACGAAAATAATAGTCAATAGGATCCAACAGTACATTAAAGGGATTATTCACCATGACCAAGTGGGATTTATTCCTGGGCTGCAAGGTTGGTTCAACATCCGCAAATCAAACAGTGTGACACAATACATTAATAAAAGAAAGAACAAGAACCATATGATACTCTCAATAGATGCTGAAAAACATTGGACAATGTTTTTCTGATCAAAACTCTGAAGCTAAAACTCAATCACAAGAGTTTTCCTTTCCTGATCAAAACTCTTTAAAGTGTAGGGAGAGAGGATACATACTTCAATATCATCAAAGCCATCTATGAAAAACCCACCTTGAATATCACTCTCAATGGAGAAAAACTGAGAGCTTTTCTGCTAAGGTCAGGAACACAGCTGGGATGTCCATTATCATCACTGCTATGCAACATAGTAATAGAAGTCCTAGCCTCAGCAATCAGACAACAAAAAGAAATGAAAGGCATCCAAATTGGCAAAGAAGAAGTCAAAATATCACTCTTTGCAGATGATATGATACTATATGTGGAAAACCCAAAAGACTTCACTCCAAATTTGCTAGAACTTGTACAGGAATTCAGTAAAGTGTCAGGATATAAAATCAATGCACAGAAATAAGTTGCATTTCTTTACACCAACAACAAGAGAGAAGAGAGAGAAATTAATCCCATTTACAATGCACCCAAATCCATAATATACCCAGGAATAAGCCTAACCAGAGAGGCAAAGAATCTATACACAGAAAACTATAAAGTACTCATGAAAGAAATTGAGGAAGACACAAAGAAATGGAAAAATGTTCCATGCTCATGAATTGGAAGAACAAATATTGTGAAAATGTTTATGCTTCCTAAAGCAATCTACACATTTAATGCAATCCCTATCATAATCCCATCCATTTTTTTTCAAGAAATGGAGCAAATAATCCTAAAATTTATATGGAATCAGAAAAGACCTTGAATAGCCAGAGGAATATTGAAAAAGAAAGCCAAAGTTGGTGGCATCACAATTCCAGACCTCAAGCTCTATTACAAAGCTGTCATCATCAAGACAGTATGCTACTGGCACAAAAACAAACATTGATCAATGGAACAGAATAGAGAGCCCAGAAATAGACCCTCAACTCTATGGTCAACTCATCTCGACAAAGTAGGAAAGAATGTCCAATGGAAAAAAGACAGCCTCCTCAACAAATGGTGTTGGGAAAATTGGACAGCCACATGCAGAAAAATGAAACTGGACCATTTCCTTATACCACACATGAAAATAGACTCAAAATGGATGAAGGACCTCAATGTGAGAAAGGAATCCATCAAAATCTGTGAAAAGAACACAGGCAGCAACCTCTTTGACCTCAGCTGTAGCACCTTCTTCCTAGGATCATCAACAAAGCAAGGGAAACAAGGGCAAAAATGAACTAATGGGACTTCATCAAGATCAAAAGCTTTTGCAGAACAAAGGAAACAGGCAACAAAACCAAAAAACAACCAACAGAATGGGAGAAGATATTTGCAAACAACATATCAGATAAAGGGCTAGTATCCAAAACTATAAAAAACTTATCAAACTCAACACCCAAAGAACAAATAATCCAATCAAGAAATAGGGCAGAGGACATGAACAGACATTTCTGCAAAGAAGACATCCAGATGGCCAACAGACACTTGAAAAAGTGCTCTACATCACTCGGCATCAGGGAAATACAAATAAAAACCACAATGAGATACCACCTCACACCAGTCCGAATGGCTAAAATTAACAAGTCAGGAAATGACAGATGCTGGCAAGGGTGAAGAGAAAAGGGAACCCTCCTATACTGTTGGTAGGAATGCAAGCTGGTGCAGCCACTCTGGAAAACAGCATGGAGGTTTCTCAAAAAGCTGAAAATAGAGATACCGTATGACCCAGCAATTGCACTTCTGGGTATTTACCCTAAAGATACAAATGTAGTGATCCGAAGGGGCACATGCACCCTAATGTTTATAGCAGCAATGTCCACAATAGCCAAATTATGGAAAGAACCTAGATGTCCATCAACAAACAGATGAATGGATAAAGAAGAAGTGATATATATATATATAATACTATGCAGCCATCTTTTGATGAAATCTTGCCATTTGCAATGATGTGGATGGAACTAGAGGGTACTTTGCTCAGTGAAATAAGTCAACCAGAGAAAGACAATTATCATATGATCTCCTTGATATGAGGAAGTTGAGATGCAACGTGGTGGGTTTGGGGGGTAGGAAAAGGATAAATGAAACAAGATGGGATTGGGAGGGAGACAAACCATAAGAGACTCTTAATCTCATAAAACAAACTGAGGATTGCCAGGGGGAGGGGGGGAGGGAGAGGGTGGTGGGGTTATGGATATTGGGGAAGGTATGTGCTATGGTGAATGCTGTGAAGTGTGTAAACCTGGCAATTCACAGACCTGTACCCCTGGGGCTAATAATACATTATATGTTAATAAAAATTTTAAAAAATTAAATTAAAAAATGAAGTCTTCCAGAAAGTTTAAAAAAAAGGGGGGGGGTGGGATTTCCCAACTTCTTTTTGAGGCTAGGAAAATTTGATATTAACATTTGACAAGAGCATTATAAGAAATCAAAGTTGTAGGACAATCCTTCCCTTTAAACAAAGGTTTAAAATTCTTAAACTACTAACAAATTGTGTGTATACATGTGTGTATACAAATTGTGTGTGTGCGCATGTATTAATATAACACAATCAAATTGGGTGAATTGCAGGAATGCAAGTTGTTTTACTGTTTAAAACCAATGTAATTCATCCAAGGAATAAGACAAACATAGACTGGGAGAAAGCAAAAGACATATCAGATAAAGGATTGCTATCAAAAATATTCAGAGTCCTTACGACTCAACAATAAGAAAATGAGCAACTATTAAAAAGTGGGAAAAAGAATCAAATAGACACTTCACAAAAGAAGATAAACAAATGGTAAATAAGCATATAAAATATGTTCAATATCATATATCATCAGAAAGTTACAAATTTAAAAAAATGAGGAGATACTACTACAAACCTATTAGAATGGCTAAAATCCAGAACACTGACAACACCAAATGCTGACAAGGATATGGAGCAACAGAAACTCTTTCATTGCCAGTGGAATACAAAACGTTGTAGCCACTTTGGAAGAAAAATTGGTGGGTTTTTTGGTTTTTGTTTTTACAACATTAAACATACTCTTAACATAAATTCCTTGGTATTTATTTAAAAGAACTGAAAACTATGTCTACATAAAACCTTCACACAGACCTTTATAGATGCTTTATTCATAATTGCCAAGGATTAGAAAGGAATAAATAATTATTTATAGGAGATATACTTTGTATATAGAGAAAAAAAAAGACTATACATTCTTATAATTAGTAAGTAAATTTAGCAAGGCTGATGGCTTTAAGATCAGTATATGGAAATTATTTTTATCTCTTGGTACTAGCACCAAAAAGTAAAATACAAGGAAAATCAAAAGTAAAAAGGATTTAAAATTGTATACATAGGAATAAATGCACTGAAATGTGTGTAAGACTTCTGCACACACACACTACAAAGCATTATTGAGATAAACTAAATAAGACTTAAATAAATGGGAGCATATCCCCATGGTCATGGACTAGAAGACATCATTTCATAAACATGTCACTTCTCGACAAATTGGCCTGCAGCTTCAAAGTAATCCCAATCAAAATCCCATATCTTGTTTTTCATTGCTGTTGCTATTATTAAAACAAATAAAAGGATTCGAAAATTTGTATGGAGAAGGTGCAAAGGGCCAAGTATAGCCAATATAAGCTTGCTTCATCACTAGATATTAGGTCTTATTATACCCCTGTAGTAACTAAGAGACTGACATGAACCAGAAGGGAGAAATATACAAACGGAACTGAAAAGAAGGTCTAAGAACAAACTCAGACATATGCAGACAACTGATTTACAAAAAAAGCAGTGAGGAATGGAAAGTTTATTCAGATATCCTCATGAAAAAAATTAATTCTTGAGCCCTTACCTCATACCATACATGAAATAAATGTCAGATATATTATAGTTCTAAATATGAAGGTAAAATATGAGACTCCTAAAGGATAACATTGGAGATATATTCATAATCTTTGGGTAATTGCTGAAATAAGTTACTGATCTCAAAGTTGATGAAATAAGGTTCCAAAAGCACTAACCATAAAGGATAAAACTGATATACTGGCCTCCAATTGTATAGAAGACTGCATAGTATTGAACAAGAATAACAACAACAAGAAAATAATATATACTATATCCTTACACTTATATAAAATTCAGAAGTTATCTATGGTGTTAGATTTGAATGCTGGCTACCTTTCAGAAGGAAGAAGGACTAACAACCAAGATAAGACATTAGAGGATTTTTTGTGGGGGGGCACATAGCAGTAATATTATATTTTTTTAACCTGGATAATGATAATTTGTGATACTATATAGTCATTCACTATGATTTGCTAATTTTCTATAAGTATGTCAGAGTTCACTTTAGAAGTATATTTATAAATAAATAAATTTCCAAATAAATGCAAAGAATTTAGCATAGTACTTAGAGGTCTTTCCCTTTACACTGGAAGGATAAGTAACACCTGAAGGACATGCTATTTAAAATAGATATGAAAGAGCAATTTCACCATTTTGCCTTGCTCCTGATCAGAAAGAATCTAGAGAGGAATTAGTTTAAAAATTATATATTAAGCAGGTATGACCCAGACTGTAATCGAAATAGGGCTCCCAAATTGTATCCAGGGAGATCAAATTGTTGATGCAATCTGTATTTTCCCAGCTAATCCACTGAGCCAGAGAAAAATATGACACATTACCAAAATTAACTTCTGGAACAGAGTCAGACAGGCAGAATACACACTAGTAGGATTACCCTTGTCTAGCTCATTAGTGAGTGAAACACTTATGAACCAGGAGATACTCTTTGTTACTTCCCATCATAGATAGTGTTTAATCGCAGCAGTGTAACTACTAAACATAGAAATGCATGAATGAATAATACACACATACCTACCACACATTCACACACAAACAACATGTACACAACACACACATATTTATATACATGCACATTTCCTCATTCATTCCCTAACTATAAGCCAGTGGGGTTGTGTCTGAGCACTGGTGAGATGATGATAGAATAGGAGAAATAGGTATGTAGTTTCCACCACGGCAGCAGAAGCATTATTATGATTATTTGATTTCTGTCTCAGGGACAGTTAGAACTCTGATATATGGTTCTCCTTAGTAAACTCCCTGAAGCTGTACATCGAAATCCTCTACATGTATATGCAGGTATTTTTTGTAATTTAATTTAATTTACTTTTTTTCTCATTGTTCCAAAATTCATTGTTTATACACCACACCCAGTGCTGCAGGTATGTTTTTGCTTTAGCTTTTTGGTGAAAGGTTCGGAGAACATATCCTCCCAGGGTTCTTTAACTCTCCACAAATAATAACCACTGATTAAGAATTTTTTCTTTACAGGGGCGCCTGGGTGGCACAGAAGGTTAAGCCACTGCCTTCGACTCAGGTCATGGTCTCAGGGTCCTGGGAACAAGTCCCACATCGGGCTCTCTGCTCAGCAGGGAGCCTGCTTCCCTTCCTCTCTCTCTCTCTGCCTGCCTCTCTGCCTACTTGTGATCTCTCTCTCTGTCAAATAAATAAATAAATAAATAAATAAATAGATCTATCTTTAAAAAAAAAAAGAATTTATTCTTTACAAATTATTTCACAAACATGACCATTTATGAATCTCACAACTACCCTGTAGAAGAGGCAACATGGTAGGCAATATTATCTTCTAAAGATTAGGGCAGTAAAACTCAGAGAAGTTAAATGACTTGCCTGAGGCCACATATAACTGGTAAAGCTGAGACTTAAATCACGTGTATTACTTATATAAGATCTCTGAGAAACTTTATACATATCCATGAGGACTGCGCTAGGGAGAGGGAAAGCATGATTTCATGGGGGTAGTCTGTTCCATTCCATTCCAGAACTAAGGTATTTAGTGGAATTACCTTTAGAGAGTCATAAATCTCTCCTTTCTGAAGCTTCCATCCTACCTCTGCCTTCTAGAGTTCTACCATATTGGTTCAATGCTTCATCCTTAGGTCATGGCACCATTTGGATGGTCAAAAGTAGTTGGCATGGTTTAGAGGGGTTGACCTGGTTTAGAGAGGCTACCCCACAATGTCATGAAACCCAAGTCTAGGCTTGATATAATGTTACACAGAGAACAGCAGCCTCATAAAGCGCTCTCAGAAGCCACTTCACAAAATGTGTATGGGCTGATCAGAAGCTCACTTTTGTGTTTCCCCCTCCTCAGAACCAGGCTAGTGTGGTCACTGCAGCTGGATTTAGGATTCCTCAAGAAGCACCCTGTAGGACAAGACATGGAGTCAGCCTGTGTCAGTACATCTTGGGCACATGGGAACATGTGGTGCACTGAGCTTCACTGTGCAGTAAAGGACAGCCAGGCTGACAAAGTATAGGAAGCATATGGTAAGGGGTGGGGTCTGTAGCTGTGTCAGGAATGCAGGCACATATGGTGACAATAATGTGTATGGGATATTATCCTTAATCTTTCTTTCTTGAAAAACTTCCTCACACCCACACACATACATACACACACCTGTCAAAGAAGACTAGAGAAGGTTATCATGGAAATAGGAATTAGATAACATCTAGTCCAATCCCCTCATTTTATTAAAAAAAAAATATATATATACATATATTGAAGCCCAGAATGTATAGGACAGAATATATCTTAAATCACGTAGAACCCAGGAATTAGAATCTCAGACTCCTTATTCCCAACCTAGATTTTGTCCTTGATAGCAAGCTACTTCTCAATAACTTAGAGCACTCAGCTGTATTTCCCCTTCCCAAAATGGAACAAAATCTCTTCTGGATGGAATGTTCCTATGGCAGGTCTCAAACAGTGCATGAGAAAGTAGGGGCAGATTCTAGACTGTCTTTATGTCAACTCTTGGCTCTAAAACTCAAATGGAACCTTGGGAAGCCCAGAAAGGAGCACCAATTAGTCAGCTTTGGAATATCAGGAGGTCTCCAGACCAGTCTTTTGGAGATATGCATAGTTCTTCTCTACAGCAAAAAAATAAGGTTCCTATAAAGCCAGAGACACACAGAGCCCTTGCATTTCCCCTCCCACAGGCTCCCAGAAGGGAAAGGTCCTAAATTTAGGCAAAGAAAGGTGGTAGATTACATGTTTTGTTGGATCTCTTCAGATCCACAGCAAAGGACTAAAGGCTTATAGACACTTCCCTTCCTTTTCTCCCCGCTCTGCTATGTGAACTGATATGTCTACCCATACTTTACTACCCTGAAGTCTCTAAACCAAATAGTGAAATGCCTTTTCTAGCTACTTTTCTATTCTGGAAAACATGCTAGTAATTATATTCTGAAAAATTTCCCATTCCAGAGCATATGCTCTCCATTTCCTATATAGGCTTGTGGCTTAGCAATGACCTCCAAAGCCTTCTCTCGCACCCATGGCAAGTGAACATAAGTGAGGAAATCAAGGGACCCATTGATGGGGCAATTAGATGAACCACATATCAGCCAGTTTCCTCAAGGTTACCCATCTTCATACAAGAAGGGAACACTGAGGAATAATTTTTTTTCCATTATATCTGTTCCTCATATCCTTTAAGCTCCTATTCAATGCCTCTCATTATAGCCTTGCTCCAAGAATTCCAGTCAGTATTATTCTCTCTCTTCTAGAAAATAAATCTATCTCTGGATTGTATTTCACTAAGACCATCTGATGGTAAGCTATAAAACGAACTTTTCTTAGGTAAGCATTATTCCAGAAATTCTGAGGTGTTCAAAAAGCTCTTAACCCTTCAGAATCTAGATCAAGTGTCAAGCCTTTCATGAAGTCTTCCTCAACATCACAACCAGTTCAAAATGGATGTGTTCCAAAAATCCATGGCATGCATGCTGACTGGTTAACCCTATAACCACAAGCAAGAAAACAAATAGGCTGTAAGCCTTCCTTCCTGAACCCTTATACCAGAAGAGACCACCATCTTTCTGCTGCATATTTCAGAGGAAGAGGAATATTTGCTCCTAGAAGCAGAATGATAAAATGACACCCCAAGATTTGTGTCAAGCCAAGGATTACACAATTTTGGGAGTAAATCATAAGCTAGACATCCATAAGCACCTCACTCAAACACTACTCCAAAATAAAGCAAGATTTTTCACTTATTTTTCCCATGCTCTAATTTCAGATTTTTAGGTCTGGAACCTCCAGCTGGTAAGCCAAACACAACTGGGGAAATGTTCAAAATTTCAAGAGAAACTCAAAGAGTAATTTGGTCTCACTGAAACCAAGCTAAGCCATTGGCAAACAGAGGCCAATAACTTGTAAATGTACTAGGAGACACCCCAAGGGTGCTCTAAGATTCTGCAAACATTCTCCAGTCTCTTGGTGGGTCTTCTCACTAAGCAAAGGCCAAAGCCTCCATCTGCTTTCCATCACTGTCTCTATTCTTACATTCTGGCAGAACTCTGGCCTGGTTGCATGTGCTATGCCTCCATAGTAGCCCATCCCAACAGAACCTAGTGCTGAGTTCTGGGGACATGTACTCTGCCAGGGGTGTAGCTCCATTGCCAGCCTCTGATATCCTCACATTTTACTTCTCTCTGCTCCTGTTCTCTATTCCTGGAAAAAGAAGATCCGCAACATTATAATGAATGTGCTTTGAGATCCCATGATGGTCTACACTGGGCCACAAATAGAATTTTGGCCAGGAAAGTGGAATCTTATACCCTGAAGCACTTTAAAAATAGCCAAGGATTTATCTGAAGCAGACTAGAATGCTCCTTTAGGGAAATGATGTAGTTGACCTTCCGCAAACACTTTCAATCCAGTAAGTCCATGAAACATAGCTGTAAAATGTATGTAATCATCCTAATTATGTTGGATTTTTTTTTTCCCCACAAAAAGTCACTCACACAGCTGTAGCTGAGTTCAGGGTAGCAGCTAAGTTTCTGGCAAATGATGCAGCTTTGGGGGATGCATAAATCGAGATGAAACCTAGTGTGAACCACATAGACTGTGGAGAGCCATACTCAAGAAAGTAAACCTCACCTATCTCCACTATGTGCTACTGAAATGACTCGGTAGGTAGGACTGAGAACTACCTGAGCCTTCAAGTGGCCCTGACATGTTGTACTACTATGATCAGTTAGCATTTTTCTTTCACTCTTTTCTAATGAGCTAGTAACAAGTACAGCAAGATCATGCTATGCATGAAAATTTAATCTTAGGGTTATTATGATTATGAAAAAGGCTAAACCAGGGAAGTGACCAATACCCCTTACATGAATTACTTGTTCCAATGCCTAAAAGGTCTCCCTGGCTCTGCCTGTGGACTGAAACCAAAATGATCTTTTTAATAAGCCAATCTAAACTTTTAGCTCTTCAGTTCAAAACTCTAATTTTTACAAGTATTTAAGACAAAGTCTCCACTCCTTAAATTGGCATACAAACTTCTTGATGATCTTATCCCTACTTACCTCTGCTACCTGCTCCCTTACATGCCTGCTTATTCTCTTCTCTCTCCCTCTACCCTCCCCCACAACATTCTCTGGTCAAACTGAAGTTCAGTTCCTTCAACAGACCATACACCTGTCCTATGAACCATCATACATGCTGTTCCCTACACCTCTAATGTTCTTCCCACATCTCTCCCTGATTAGTTGTGATGCATTTCTCAGGTTTGAACTTCAATGTCATCTGCTCCAGAATGCTCCCTAATCCTGGCTTAAAACAAGATACTATGTTTCTTCAAATGCTCTCATGAGTCTATAAACCTCTTATCACATTCAACTGTTAATGCAAACATTGTCTGCAGACTCTACCCTCTATAATGACTGAAGTTCATCTGTTTGCTGGTTTAATCCTTACACTATGCCCAACACATAGTGAGCACTTAATGAATGTTCTTTTAGTGCTGCTGTTTTATATTGGGAAATGTTCAATCCAATTATGCAATGGTATTAATATTCAAATAGATGATCTAGTACACAATCAATAAAAGTAAAACTTATGGATATTACATAACATAAAACACTTGAATTAATGTTTACCGAAAAAGCAAAATTAAAATGTACATTTTCTACACGATCATAACTACACACCAAAATGCGTGCACCAAGAGAAAAAAAGATTAGGAGTAAATAAAGTTAACATGTTAACAGTGCGTTGTTTGGGGGTGTTAAAGTGTGGGTAATTCTTCCCCCAATACTATTAATTTTCTAAATATTGTAAAATAAACATTTTAGAATTAAAAATATAATGTAAAAATGTTAGTAATTTATAAAATATAATATTCTCATTGCTGTAAAATATAAAACCACCTGAAAGTTCAAAGGAAAAGAAAATGAAAAATACTTATAACCTCACCACTATGGAGAAGGGGTTAAATGTGCATCCTCCTGCATATGTACCTGAATGTTTACCTAAAAATCACCAGGACAACTGACACAGTGTTGCACACTGAATAAGACTAGACTGTGAGTATGGGATCTCCTTGGAGTCTCTAGATGGCAGTAACCAGATACAAATACTCTTTCTTTTTGTTTGCTTCCTACATTTATTCAATTCCTAATATATTCCCGAGCCCCTACCAGATCCTAAATGCTGAGCACCAAAAGAGGGGGAAATCAACTAGAGGCATCAGTTCATGCCTACAATGTGACTGCTAAACTAGGGGAGTATGCAAACCAGTAGAGGGTTTGGGGAGAGTGGAATGACTTCTTAAAGGGAGTGAGGAAGGAAGGGGACATCCAGCAGTAGAGAGGGTGAGGAGAACTGATGCAGTGGGAATTCCTGGACCCCAGGAGAGAAAGAACCCAGTATGAAAACAAAGGGGAAAACAAGACAGCCAAACTTCAGAGATGGCTTTAAGGAGAAGGTAAGACACTGGTCAGACAGATGTGCAAACATTATAGCTCTTAGTCAAAATTACATCAATATGTACAGGCAGTCCCTGCCTTGTTGTCTGAAGGTCCAAGTTTGTCTTTCAGGTAACTGCTAATAGGAATAAATTTCTATTTCTAGTCTCATGTCCACAGAACATTTCCTTACAGATGTCTGGAACACAATCAATGAGAATTATGCCTTTAAATAAACTTCCCAGTGGTCAGAATTATGGCTTGAAAGCAGGACTGGCCAAAGGCAAGTATTTTAAACAGTTGGGTTGCCATTTAAAGGCCCTGTCCTTACTTCTACCAAGTCTCCACCAAATGCAGCTAGTATCCAATGGTGTCATGGTATGTAACTAACTGTTACGGTGGTTCTGCACCCATGTTCTTATCCTAACATTTGAATGACCACAGAATGAAATCTTTAATTCCATGCTCCAAAGCTTTCTTAAGCCCAGACTCTCCTCAAACCCAATTGCTTTGTATCCTGCTCTCTTGGGATTATGATCTTTAAGGTACTGGGCAAAACAAAGAAAGAATGGGGAGTTGCGAATCAACAGGTATGAAGGTTCAGTTAAGTAAGTTGAATAAATTCTAGAGATTTGCTGTACAACATCTTGTCTATATTTAACAATACTACATGGTACACATGAAAATTTTAAGTGGGCCAATCTTCTGTAAGGAGTTCTACTACAGTAAAATAAAATACAATAAAATTTTTTAAAAAGCAGTCAGTGTGCTAGTTGAGATAACACTGGTAGAAGTAGGGAAACGTAAATTCTTGCCATGATTTTGAAACTGTGTTCCTGGTCATCTATAATGTGTAGAAGGTGACTAAACAAGTTCTATCTACAGTTCAGCTCTGATCATATAAAATTCTATTTTTAACATATTGTGCTTCTTAATAGGGATGCCTTAAGTATCATATTTTAATCCAAAACAAATATAGGTCTCCTTGCAAGAAATCATGTGAGTATTATTAATCGGAGAGATTGCTCTGGCCAATTATGAAATCATTTATTGAGTTCAGCTATTTATAAGTGAGCCAGAGTGATGCTATAGAAACAATCCAGGAAATAAAGACAGACAGATGGCTTTGACTCTCACTACCTGTGGGATCTTGCATATCTCCTAATTTTTCTTATTTGTACTCATCTACAAAAAGGAGAATAATAAAAAAAATCTCTTTTACAGCACTGTTTTCAATTACATAAGACAAGATATGGTTGGTTATATTTAACCACATCTCAAAGTTAAGGACTGCCTATGAGTTATTCTTGTATTGGATAAAACCTAGATCCAATAACTTCTAGCACATTCATTCACACCTTATTTTGTCAAGCTCCCCTGTGTGTAGAGGGTGTATGTTCCATTCTTCTGGGCATCCAGAGCTCTAAAACATTGACTGAATTTGGGGGCACCTAGGCGGCTCAGTCATTAAGTATCTGCCTTTGGCTCAGGTCATGAATCGAAGGGTTCTGGGATTGAGCCCTCCCTCGGGCTCCCTGCTTTGCGGGAAGCCTGCTTCTCCCTCTCCCACTCCCCCTGCTTGTATTCCCTCTCTCACTGTCTCCCTCTCTCTGTCAAATAAATAAATAAATAAAATATTTAAAAAAATAAAATAAAATGTTGACTGAATGAGAGACTGAATGGGGGAAATAGCGATTGTAAGTTTAAGAGAAAGTAAGATTAAGACAAAACTGAGTCTTTGCAGCACCTGGTAATCTTCAGCACATGGCAAATAACTCTTCTTCACCAGGACATTACCAGCAAGCAACTCTGAGAATTTTTCCCTGTTCTTCTCCACAGCTCCACGGTGGAGCTCAGGCGAGGCTGAACTCTCTCTCTTCCGTACATCCCCTACCTGCCACATCTCTACAATAGCACCTGCTCCACAGCCCTACATTCTGGTCTTTTGATTAGCCTATGAACTTTTTGAAGCATGGACTGACTCTTACTTAACAGGCACTGGATAGCTGTTTTGAAGTAGACAGAAGGGTCAAAGTATACATGGATAGTTGATGGAAAAGGGGGAGGACGACTGAGTGGACTGTAGCTCGATTAAAATCTTCAAAAGTTCCTTTAACTTTTCTGAGCTTTTTAAACTTTAAAGATTCTGTACCTTAAAAGTAGGTAGAATCAAAGAATCACCAGGGCTCCTGAGCAGGTTCTAACCAATCCCATAATAATGGTTTCACCTTTTGTTTCACGAATCAACCCCAGGGAAGACCCCTCTTGAACCAAGTATGTACCTCTTTTAGAAGGGACAAACTTAAGGTCATGATGGTTGAAGGGGCACGTGACAGTCCAAGCTGGATCAACCTCATGGATCAATGGAGGACAGATGTCATAGTGTACACCACTCCCATCATAACCACAGAAACACAGCAGGATGAGAAAAGCCATTGTGATCACCCTCTAACCTCTCAAGAGGGGAAAAAGAAAAATCTATACAACTAAAAGACCATAAGAGGCTGGAACACTTCTCTTGAGGATTTAAGATGCTCCACAACTATCGCTAACTGGCTATCCATCGCATTCATACTTTTAAAAAAGAAACTAGATGAGTCCCCATCTCAACATGTCTGTGCTAGGTACTTAAAATACAAGAAGACGGAAAAGTTCATCAAAATCCCTTTTACACATCTCTCTTCCTTTGATACGTTAAGGGCTCGCAGGTCATGGTGGGATCCAGGGAAGATGCCACTTAAACCACTTTCCCCTCTTTCCCTCACAGAACATGCAGTAAAAGAGAGTCTCACCATGTAAATACCAGTATGTTCCCTTCCCTCATGTCAAATTAATACTGCAGGATGTGTGAACTATGCACAGTGCCCTTTCCAGAATGGCATCCATATTTCCAATCAGTGCTCTCCAGTTTTTAAATAAGTAACGTATGCAGATGCAAAGGAGGCCACTGGCTCTTCTAGTTGTTTCTCTTGTTTGGTGATTCATAGGCTTTTCTACACTGGTCAGTTAAAGGAAAAGTCACTTGGAATGGAGCATTTTCTTGGATTTTCTGACTGCCTGATTAAATTATCATCATTGGTAAATAAAGCTGGAAAGAGTTTCACATGCCAAGGTTATTTCCTGTAAACGAGCCATTTTAGGAGGAGGAGGGTCAGGGGAAAGTGTGAGAAAGAGGAAAAGATAAAGTCAGAGACAGAGAAGGGAGAAGAGCACAGGGAGCTGTGGAGACTATGGGAATCATGTTTTTTAATGTTTTAAATCCTCCAAATTAAAATCTGGCAAACTGCATGAATGAATGAAAAGGAACAGGCCACTGTGTGATCTTCCCTTTTGTTCTTCCTGTACTGTTTGGATCCAGATGTTTTCAGGTACAATTCTAAACCCTTCCCATCAGCTGTGAACTCTGACTTCTGAAGTTCACTCTCCTGAATGACCACAAAAGACATTGTTTTCAAAACCCACCAGCCAATCACATCCTTAAACTGAAGAGAATTATCCATTTGGCTTCAAATGATGACAAGTCCCGGCTTTTGAACTGGATTTAGAAGCAGCATCACGGTTTCTGGCAGGGATAACTACAACTCACCCTCTCCTTCATCTTCACCTCAACTATCTGGTAACACACCTCGTACCACACCACCCCAAAATACGCACTGTGGCTTCTATTCCCCTAAGTAACAAAAGCCAGCCTCAAGTACCAAAGGAGAGGGGAATGCCTTCACTACAAGATTTCCCGCGTCTCTGAGTCATAAAGAGAACTGAGGAAAACACTGGAAGCTTTGGAGATGGTAGGAGTTGAAGCTTGTCATACTTTTTGAGGACTTGTGGGTCTGGGCCTTGTTTCCCATTGTTGCCGTTACAAATTACCACAAAGTCAAAAGCTTAAAGCAACATGGATTTATTGCCCTCTGTTCTAAAGATCAGAAGTCCAAAATGGCTCTCACTGGGCTAAATTCAAGATGTCAGCAGGACTGGTTCCTTCTGGAGGCTCCAGGGGAGAATCATTGTCTTGCTTTTTCCAGCTTCTAGAAGCTTCCTGCATTTCTTGGTTTATGGGCCCTTCCCTCCAACTTCAAAGCATATCATTCAATGTTTCTGTTGCTGTTTGTGATTCTGCTGCTTCCCTTTTATAAGAGGACCTTTGTGTCCACATTGGGCCCATGTGGATAATCTAGAATCATCTCTCTGTCTCAACACCCTTAATCCCACCTGCGAACTTCTTTTTACTATGTCCCAAGTAGAAAGTCATGGTTTTATAAAGGTATGGCCTCTGTGAGAAGGAGACTTGGCAAGAGACACCTGAAAGGAGTTAAGGAATAAGCCAGTCAGATCTTCAAGAAAGAGACTGAGGCAGGGAAGACAGCAAGAACACTGGAAGAGCAGGAAGCCTGTTCCCTGGAGGCTCCTGCAGTGTGGCCACAGTAGAGGCAGCTGGAGGGAAGGGGAAGGATGAGGTTGGAGAGGTGAGGGGTGTGCTCAAATGCCATTGTGAAAACTTGGCTTTTTTTCTGAGTCAAAGCCTGCAGTCAAATAAGCACACTTAGGATTGGAGATTTTTAGGGATCTTCTATTTTCTTTTTTAGTTTGCTCACACATAGACATTTAAAAATAGCTGCTAAATGCTTCTTTCAGGGAATGTGAGGCACTCATAATAATAATAAAAAAGTGCCCTGGGCTTTCTTACAACTGGATACATCAAAGGGTTTTCACTAGTAATTTGGGGAGCATCCGCCTCTGGGTGCCACTGCTGTGATTTCAAAATAGAATTATCTTGTGCTATGTGATTTCTTGAATCATTAGTTTTCCATTTTCTCTTCCTCTTTTCTCTTTGTTCAATTGTTTTAGTCTGGCGCTAGTATATGCAAGGAGTTTTTAAAAAATGGTAGCTCATGGGCAATTGGGTGACGGGGCAGTTGCAGAAGAGAAAAAGGCATGGGGCCTCTCCCCTGGGCTCAGGGTGACCCAAATCCCCTGGTTCATTCCATCAGTGGAGACTGAGGGGCCTATCGGGGTGCCCAGCTTTTCCAAAACCATAGGAACATCACAGGGAAAAGACTGAAGGCCAGGGGCAAAACAGGAGAGCTCTTCACAAGCTGTGGACTACTCTACATGATTTAATTAACCCTTTCACTGCAGCGCAGGCCTAGAACGAAGGCATTTTTGACATATATAGGAGAGTTCTTACCAGAAGCGCATGTGTCAAGAACAAAATAGAACCCAGGACCCACCCCTTTAATTACTTGGCTGACAGCAAGCTCCAACTCTTCAAAATTATAATTATCAACAACTCTCACTCATTATGTACTGAACAGTACTTATCTTTGAAGATTAATAATTTTAGCATTATTAAGGAAAAATAACAAAATTACTTAATTTCCTTCTCAGCCAAAGTGCCACATCTTCAAAGGAACAGCCTCTAGGCAGAGAGCAAAAGATGCACCCTGGCCTTACAGGACCTCCTGGATTGTCATCTCTGTGTAGCCCATCCACTGGGGACAGCACACATGAGAGCCTAGAGACACAGGAACTACCACTCTTGGCCCTCTTGGCTCTTTTGCCTGCCCTTCCCCACCTCTGATTTCCAAAATTTGGTGAAGATAAGAGGCTGGCAAAGAGGATGAGAAGGAAATATTTCAGGGACTCTGATTCTTCTGCACATTTGGCACCATGTTCCAGCCACATGCCAACATTTGTAGGTCTGTACCGTACTACAGAGCATCATTTTTAAAGGAGAAACAGTAGGATTAAAAAAAAAAAAATGGGTCCAGGCATGAAGTGAAGAGGGACAAAGGACAATGAGGACAGAGCTATCTGAGGGCCACCAAGTCCTTGAAGGTACACTCCAATTTTTTTAAGAACAATAGGCAGGGCGAATAAAATGTTTCTTGTCCCAGATTTGGGGCCATGAGTTTGTGACTTTGGCACAAATCTGATAGTCCTTGAGGACCTGTGGGGAAGGAAAACAGAAGAGTTCCACTTACAGAGTTTCTCTAGGAATTCCAAATTCTTTGGCCCACATATGATTATTTACATCCTTTCTAAGTCTCATATTTATTGCAAAATATCTCCACTTTAAAGAATGTGAAGCAGCTATGTTGATACCAAAAAAGGAATAAAACTGTGATAAAAACTTCAGGGATAGCCCATTGCTGGAAAACCTCTCCTTAGTGATTCTTAGGTGAGAAAATGCAGGCCCTCAGACTGGGGCAGGTTCAAATGCAACCTGTCCCCTCACTGTGGCCAGCAAGGCGCTGAAGGGTCTATGTCCTACCTTTGTCAACTCACCCCAAGTCTCCCCTCCCCTGTAGTTATTAGGCTCTTCCTACATTGGCTTTTGTCCTTGACTTTGACCTAGTACCTTCCTCTGCCCCATAATCCTCCCAGGCCTACCTTCTTCCTCCTTCAGATGTCAGACCAAAGTCACCTTCTCAGAGAAGTTTCCCTAATTACCTCCTTTAAGGTAAAAAATGTTCCCCATACCACATTTAGGTACTTACCAGCATATCACCTTATTTTATTATTGTCATAGCACCAATGGCACTCTGAAGTCATCTTGCTTATTGCCCATTGTTTGTTTCATCCCCTGCTGGAAATGGACCCCCTCTATCTGTTTTTTCACTAAACTCCCAGGCAGAGCCAGCCACATAACTTGCAGGGTCCAATACAAATAAAATGTGGGCCCCTTGCTCAACAACCAGGAAAAAATTTTCTTTTCTTCTGTAGTCTCTCTCTCAACCCGTCACAGTGTTTTATTTGCTATTTAATATGTTCCAGCTATGGGACAAGCATAGACCGTCACAGGTGCCCAGAGCCCCAAACCCCATGGTTTGGCATGCAATCCTGACTATCCCTGTGTTTGTGCCCAGACCCCTGCCAGGGTCAGAGGATAGGGGGAAAGGACGGTTGAGAATCTGAAGGTAGGGAGGAACGAAAGGTTTTAACAAGCTTTCAGCATATACCCCGCTGTCCTACTGGACTTCACTCACAAAATACAGATCCAAATATAAAATTACTAAGAATCTCAAAATGACAACCACGGATCATTAACCCCTAGGCACAGGTCCCCCTTCGAATCACAGTGGTCCTGAGTCCAGTCTTGTTCCCCGTCTCTAGGACAACGCTTGGCAAAACAGCAGGAAATGAAAGAATTAGTGAAAGAATAGGTAAGTAAATAAACTAGTAATTACACAGATGACTTCTACTTTGTCTATCTTGTGAGCAATCAGCTAGCTTTTCATGAATGCTTCGTCGATAGCATACCATTCAAAAGGTATTCTACTAGGAGCTCTGAGGGCATGCAAAGATGAATCACAAGCAGTCTCCTTCTTCATAAAATCTGAACTCCAGTAGTAGTCTAAGACAATGCCTTCAACTCCTCCATGAGGGAGAAAATGAATGGTGCCTTACGGTACAGAACAATAACAGCTCAGAGATCTATACAGCTGCAGGGATCACAAAAGGTTCTATGAAAGAGGTGGCATTTAAGTGGGCCTTTAAAAAAAATAGGGGATTTAGTCATAAAATGAACCCAGGAAATGGTAACAATGTCAGCAAAGGGTAAAGGGAGGAAAGTCAGAGTTATGTATGGTATAGAGTTGATGGTACTTAGGAAGGACAGCCAGAAACCAGCTTACATAGGTGGTTCAAGACCAAATACAGAGAATCTTGAAGCCACTTCATAGTTTGGAGAAAATGATTGACTCTGTCATGTAGTAATCTGGCCATGCTAATATATCAGTTATTATTGTGTACCATAAACTTGGCAGCTTACAACACACAATTGGGTGGGTCGAGAGTCTGGATATAGCTTAACTTTTCTATAATCTATGTGTTCCAAATAAGTCAACAGTCCCTGCCCACATAGAAGGGTAGAGGATTTCGGAAGGGTACGAATTCTGTGAAATAAGTATCGTGGGTGCCATCTTAGAAGTTGCCTGTCATACTGGAGTAGGGCAGTAAGGGTTGGTGGCGAGACCAAAAGTAAAGAAACCATCAAAGAGGTTATTACATAGGCCAGGAGGAAAATAAATTAGACTCAAAGAGAAAGAAGTAATTATAGGGAGAATAGGCATTGTGAAGATATTCTCTGTGGTAGAATTAATAACACACAGGATTTGCCAATGAGTGCTGAGACAGGTGCTAAGAAGATCCCAAAGGAATTAGAACAATAGGTAAGAGAAAGAGAGAACAGAGGAAAAGAGACCAGTTGCTGCTGTCTTGAAGGGAAGAAGAGAACATACTGTTTTTGAGATTCTAGGATACCATCCAAGGTGACCATATAGACCACATACTTAGAAATGGTAATTTTCAGGAAAGCTATTAAAGCTAAACATCTATATGTGAGAGTCACCTGCACACAGGTAGCAGCTGCTAGCATGCAACTGGATAAAGAGAATGGAGCTATTTCAAGCTATTTTACCAGCTTATCATGAGGAATACCTTGTCCCCTCATATGGAAATTCCATCCTCACCTCCAGGTTGACTCTGGAAGGGTAGAAAGAGAACCTGCAAGTCAAAACCGAAACTTGAGGATATATCTGTGAGGTCTGCCAAGAGCCAACTGCTTAGAAGATGGGTCTTGTCAGGATTTTTCTAGAGATGCAGGTCTACCTATAGACAAGGCTCCCAGCCAACACACATATAAATACTGCCTTATCAACAGAAGAATAAGAAGAATTTTATATTGCTTCTTAGTATTTTCAAACCACCTATATTATGAATTGAAAATCAGGACCACTTATTATTATTATTATTATTATTATTATTATTTCATTCTGCTAATGAGAAAACAGGCATGTCCTAAGTCACACAGAGCTTCCCAAATCCTCACCTAGTTCTTGATTCCATCCATGATACCAAATTCTTGACCTAGAATCTAAGATGGATTCTCCTAGCTTTTCAAGTGCAAAATCAAAAACTGGCTTTATTTAAAACAAACGCAAATGTATATGCATACTCCATGGCTCTTAGAGATTAGTTAAATCTGGAAGTCCCAACAACCCAGACTCTTCAAGTAAAGAAAAGATCATGGAATACTGAATCAGATGGGAATAAGAAAACCCTGGCCTCCCAGAAGAAACCTTCCTCCTATGGGAGACTCAAATTTAAGATTAGGGAAACTCAGCTGGCTTCCCAGTTGCAGTTACCTAATGCAGAGCTGAGCAAACTTTCAAGTCAGACCAAAAACCCAAGGCATTCCCCATTGCCAATCCATATCATAATCAATGTTGATTGAATGTCTGAATGTAATTTGAATGAAAAGCATTTCAAAGCACAAAGGCTCTGTTCCCAATAAGTTCAGTCTACATAATCAAATGCATTCTTTCTGGCCCAATCAGCAGAGGCTTGGCAGAATAAAGGTCCTTGGTATGAGCAAAAAAATCCAAGCTTAAATCTTACAATTGCCCCTTTGAGGGTCGTTGACTCGGCAAGTTTTACAGTGGTGTACTGAAATGAATACTGCCTCTATGCAAAGCAACAGGAGGTCACATTATAATTAGAATGCAATCAGTGGAATTGGTTATGGCTTGGTTTTCTTCCTGAAATGACAATCTACGCCACATCTGCCATTACATTAATATTTTCTGCATTACTAGAAGAACAGAGGGAGGGGGTTGGGTGGAGGGGAAGCCAGTGTCTTTCTGCGGAGCAGCTGATAGAGTTGTCTTTAGCTACAAGTCCACATGAGCTAATCAAGGCCCAAACAGTTCACCTTTAAAATACCCAAACCATCTGGCAGGCTGTCCCATGATAAATCTCAATGATAAATGTCTCCGTTTTGATGTTACAAAGGAACCGCAGACCTGCTCAGTTTTGGCACAGCTGAAAACATACTGGCAACAGCAGAATAGAACTCAGATGTCCCAAAATAGAGAAGTAAATCATTTTGACCTGCAGGGCATAATATATTTAGAGAAAACCTGATTGTAATAAAAAGGTTGGACTCATCACAGTTTCTACTATAGAAGTGGTGATATATTTTTTGTAATACTTTTCGGTTTAGTAAAAACTCCAGCATGTACAATTCACAAGCCTCATTCTTTTTCCCCCCTACCCCTTCCCTTTTCTTCTTTTTTGTCTTCAGAACTCTCCCTCTGCCACTTGTAGGCTATAACAGTCTTGTCTCTCTGGTTCTCAGATCCTGCAGGGGAGCCGTTGGGGCAAGCATGCCTTCAGAATGATTAATCCACTCCCCTTCAGAGGTCTGTTTTGCTGGGCTCACAGCCACTGCCAAGAAAGGACACACTGTGACCACCAGCACCAGGAAGTGAAGGCACAGCCTCTAAACTCAAGGTTAGCCTGGACCTAATGTCGAGAGGGAATCATAAAATAAATTATGTTGTGTGGCTTGGGAAGGTAGACTTTCATGTCCAGCCAAACTTCAGAAACAAATTATGGAGTGGTCAGTTGGCCTTATTTATTTCATCTTTTCCCCCCACAAAGTTTGGGAATTAATTAAACATGGATACAGTGTGTCAAGGGCAAGGTACTTAAGTCTCCAAATGTTAGGCCCCTGCCCCCACCTTCCCTATCCTGACACAGCCCCACACCCTCACTGGCTCTGAAGCCCAGCATGAGGGATCTCAGACTAACAGAGGGGTGGCCAATAAAAACAGGGCCTTGTCGGCTCAAGGTCTCTTGGGGAGCTGCCTGGGACCGTGTGACAACTGAGTAAAGCACAGTCTCTTCCACTCTGGTCTGGTCTGGTTGACTGCAACAAGCCTGACCAATTCCCTCCACGGTTGCCAGGGTCCCTTTCTGGTGAGAAATAGGAAAGACACATTTCCCATCTGCCTCCTGACACATGGTTGAATACAATGGTTTTGCCCCCATACCCAAAAGGGGAGCCGGAAATAGGCATGCAAGGTGACATGTTTCCAGTGAAAAAGGTCTCACTCTCACTCTCTAGATCTCAAGACAAGGTAGGGAAAAGGAGGAGGCCTATCTCTGTCTCCAGAGACAACCTCTCTGGGTGAAGCAGAGCTGTGTGGAACGGCACAAGATGCTTTAAAGCTCATGGGGCCTGCAGCAGCAGGAGTCTGCAATTACTCAGACAATCTGGGAAATGAGGGCAAATAAATTTGAGGTAACTATTTTCAATAAAACTTTTTAAAAAATATATACTGACAGTCCATTTGGAGGGGAAAAGACGCAATAATTTATTGGCTGTTGGCAACTCAGCTGGAGAAAAGTTAGTCCATACCTCCTTGTCTGCCCTGGGCCAAACAACACATATCTAGCTATTTGACTGTCTTCTCGTAAGTCAGTTCTCGAGGTGCAGAGAGGAAACCCCCATTGGATCACCAGCATCCCCAGCTCTTTTATCATTTTTCTAACTTTCACCTGAATCCCCTCCAGGTCACTGAGTTCTCGCTGGCTCAGAAGTGTTTAGAAAAGAGTAAGGTATTTCAGCTGCTATTCTGGAAGGTTCATTGGAGGGAGGAGAAAAGGGCAGGATGCTATGGGATAAGAGAAAGAATTTGAACAGTTATAGCTGAAAGAATTGCATCGTCACTTTCTTCCCCTACCATATGGTCTCTCCCTCTCATATCTGATTTATAGCTCCTGATCACTCCAGATCCTTGACTAGGCTGCTTTCCAAATGTCTTCCTACTGTTGAATATTTGGGTGCCAATATTTTCCCGAGGGAAAAGAAGAGACAAAGAATAATGATGCCCTGACTTCTGTTCACCCTACCCCATCCTTTCTCCACCCTGCAGTATTTCTGGTTTTGTTTTAATCATCTGGGAAAGGAAGCCTAGGCTGTTTCTTTTTCTTCATCTAATCTTTAAAGCAGGGCAAGTTGGAATTACATTTGCCTGAAAAGATTAAGTAAAAAAAATTTAAAAAATCACATATTTAGCAATGCTAGTGTGTTGCATATCTACAGCCATATTACTGTCCAGTGATTTGCCCCAAGAACTAACAATTCATCTGGAAAAAGGTTACTTATAGGAGTATGCGTTAGTCAAGTCACAAGGAGTATAGAATTGCCCTCTTTCTCAAGCCCTTCAAACTTGACAATATCCAGGCATCGTCCTTAATCAGAAGTGCTGATGAGTTCTGGGGGCAACAGCACAGCATATGATAGGATACTAAGATTTTCAACTGACTCATCAACCCCAATCTACCAACTGGGCTCCAATCTTCCCTTTTAACCATGTATTTTTTTGTATCGGGCAGCCTCCTCCCACCAAAAAAAAAAAAAAAAAAAAAATACTATTGGTGCTACTCTTTTATGATGCTCTTAAAGTTATGTGGTTTATATATTATTTGCACCAATTCTTTTAAACATCGTGTTTTCAAACTGTTTTAGGAATATGATTATTTTTTGAATGCCTCTAAGTGTTGGAAAAATACTCAGTCATTCATGTGATAAATAATTATTGACTGCCAGGCACCATACTGGACTCAGAGCTATACAAAGAATTTTCAATTTGGCAATCTAGCTAGAATAATCTAAGGTAAGTCTTAGATGAAGGGAAAATAATAACAGCATCTAATCTCAACACACACCAGAGAAAGGAAAGCAAAAAACCATAAATGGCCTTAATTTCCATGGAATGGAGGCAATACACTTCCCACTTTCAGGGATAAATTCAAATGTACTTTTCCGTGACTACTGTCCACATTGTGAGGTGATAAAATTTGTGGCATATAAGAGAAGCCAAAGCTGCCCTCTGATGAGCCATGTCTGTATTTCATTCCTATCCTCATCACCTATGTTGAATAGGCAGAAGGGAAAGGACTACAATTGTCTGCTTAAAAAAAAAAAAAAAAAAAAAAAAAAAAAAAAACAACAACCCTACAGGGGAAGTTCCAGCTGAGATAGTTGGGCTATGAATCCAAAGATGCATATTATATAAAAAAGCAGCAATAATGAGGCAATTATGAGAGCCAGCCAAGGATACAGTGAGGTGGCATAATTGAGCAGGAGCTCTGTAAATTTGGAGCCGATCATGGACTAGAAATATGGTTTGATTCATTCAGGTTGGTCGCACTTCACACCAGAGGAGATTGCACTTACTTGCTCCTCCTGTAGTTATTCTTCTGCAGTGCCTTATTTAATCTCGGTGATGTGGATCTATTCACCTTTTCAAGGTCGGGGGATGGGCTAGCTCTAAATGGAGGGTTTAGAAGAAGTATGTCTGGAACTCAAAAGCCCACCTCTCTTCCTAAGTTTGCTCCAGTTCTGGGAATTAAGCTCAAAAGAAGACGTAAAAGAGATGAATCACATATCTATCATTGTTTGATTTTATTTTGTATGCTATGTGGGCAATGACCCACATGTCTTGGGAAATGACAATGGGAAAAATCTCTCAGGGAGATTAAAAATCTCTCTTTATGCCCTTTTCAGTGATTAATGCATGCCTGGGCATACTCTCACCCAACCAATCACTAAAATATAAAAATAAAGCAAATTAAGTTTGGCAATGATAACTTCCCTTCCTAAAATGAATGATAACAGTAGTAGAGAAGTTATCTGCAACTCCTCTACTACTGCTATTATTCATTTTAGGAAGGGAAATTGTCCTGGTAATGGTCATGGTAGTGGTCCTGGTGGTGATGGTAGTAGTGAGCCTCTTAGTTTGTTGTGAATAGTCACACATCCCTCCCCCACCTCCCCAATCCATGCTTGTTCAAAAGGCCAGCTTCTTTCATGGAACCGGCTCTCTACCACAAAGCTGGGTGAGCTAACTCTGAGAAATAATACAAGGTTTTCATCTAAGAAGCTATAACTGACTATAGTTTAAACTCAAAGTGAAGAAACTAAAGAAAGTTTCTTAATTCTCAGACAGGGAATACATTATTCTCCAATATGATGCCTATGAAAAACCTCCACAAGATCAATTTTCACCTTCAAAGAATTTTACTAGTTGACAAAATATAATTGCCAGTGGAAAACTGGAAACCCTTACTATTGTGGAAAGATGAGAATGACATAAGAAAACTGAGTTCTTCTGGTCAATTCACCTGACTTCCTCCTGCTATCAAAAAGCAAAGATTCTCAGAAAATGGATTGGAACCTCTCAATGGCCTACAACTTCTTCTGGTACCTACATCTATAAATGCCATTTCTCAAAGTTCTGTTTCAGTGGATACCATTTCAAGTTAAAATATAATTATTATTCTCTTGCTGTTGCATCACATTTAGTAACACTCTATTAATTCTGGTTGTGTTTGGCTATAAATGGAAACTTTGAGGAGGATATGGCCTATGTGAGTTTATATTTCACAAATCTTGAGAGCCATCATCTGGGACAAGTCTGTTACCTTAACTACTAAGCCTTCCAATTCCCCAACCACAAAATGGGGTAGTTGATGCTACCTTTTCTGTTCGACTGCAAATGAAGATGGGATTATCAAGATAATACTGAAAAACCAAGCTATATAAACTAAATATATTAATACAAGTCATCACCAGAAAGGAGAGTAAAATGTACTGAACAGTTGAGTTTGTTTCTAATTTATCAATATTACCCGAGTTTGGCCTTACTCCTTTTTTAGCTCTGTAAATACAACTACTCAGACTGTGAACAAGGAGACACCATTCTGAGCTAAGATTACATTTTAATAACCCAGATAGTAGAGAAGAATTGTTAAAATATTATTTGTGCCAAAGTACCAAGACTCTGTGGTATAGAGTCTCTATAAATCCACAGAGATAAGATTTGCATAGATCTCAAAGTAGACCAGGAGAAAATATTTTATTTCCTGACCTCCAACCTATTAACATGAAAAACTTATGAGCATAAATGATTGGGCTCCATGAAAGACATGAGTGATGAGAATCAGGAACTGGGCCAATCCAAAGGCTTTTATTATTTTGATTAAAGAAAGAAGACTGGACTGCACGAAGAGCTTTCTGGTTGTTTTATTCTATTCTGAATAAGGTCATCAAGGGAGAATAATTTTCACTACCAAAAATTAGCCTAAGCCTTAGTTTAATTTGCATGGCTTTCCACCCTAAGTGTGGATTCTGTCAAGCATAAACTATATTTACCAGACATAATGGATCTTGGCAGGTCAGAAAATTGCAGTTTGGTCTCTATTACACATAAACCACCAATGGAGAAAATGCTATCAGAATTGCCAGTAAAATACATAGTGGGATATCTTTACTTATCCTGCAGGCAGCAACACTGATATTCATTCTGGTCTCCCCCCACCCCCGTGGCCCCCCCCCCCCAAATTTAAATTCTCATCAGCTTCCAGTACAATTGTAGGCTGCTCATCATGGAGAGGGTGCCAAATGATCATAGAGAACCCTAGTCTCTTCATCTGCAGCTAATGGCACTCCAGAAGCAAATGAACACACCACCTTCTCTGGGACAATCTTTAAATTCTTGCAGAAAAAGAAGAATGTTTCTTCCCGGATCCCTGGATTCCTAAATTTCTGGGAATGCTATGATATTCTCCCAAAGTGCATCTCCAGCACAGATGACCTTTACATAGTATTGATCGGGGGTTTTATTTCTCCTCATAGTTGCCAAATTGTGGATAACTTTATCAACGAATGGAGTCACTACAGAGAAAGAGTGTTTCTTTTGGATGGTAACTTCTTGGATTCTATGACTATCATAACTTGAAAATTCCTAAATCTCTTTTTCTAGAGCCAAGAATACTATCTCTGCTTGAATACACAAACAGGCTCTAAAACAGGCTCTTCACCTCTGATGAAGCCCTCCTACATTCCCTGAAAATATTTTCTACATTGGTACACAGGTCATTGAATGGCACTGCTACCTAGGGGTAACATACAGACAGGCAGACTTAATCAGGGGGCCTGAACAATCAGAATGGATACTAGCCAATGAGCTGGAGTAGGGTCCTAGAGTACTACCCTTCCCCAACTTTTCTCAGCATTAACTCTTAATTAGGGAATTGTGAAGCAGACTGGCAGTTTGGAAGTTCCAGGAAAAAGTTGGAACAATGCTGGGAGGAGCAATCAAGGTGCACTCTGGGATCTTGAGGGAGCTTGTTATAAAAGTATGTCAATATTTTAAAAATCAGGGTGGCTCTAAGAGTACATTCTGTCTGAATACAGCCTTGGTACCATCATTCATTCAACCTGGAGAATCCTTATCTTTTTGTTTATTTCATCTGCAATCCAGATAGTCACTAAATCCTTTTAATTCTACTTTCTGGTTCTCACCATCACCACTACCTTTATACTATTGTATTGGTTGTGTTATTGAAGACTTAGCATCTTTTTTTTTTTTTTTTAAGTCTTATCATCTCTTGACTGGGCTTGTACAGGTTCCTCCCTGGTCTCCCTGCCTCCATTCTTGCTCTACTCCCACCCTTCTACTTATTCCCAGAGGACTCATTCTAAAGGCTTAATTGATAGACGTTACTCCAAAGAAGACAGACAAGTGACCAATAAACAGATGTTCAATATTGTTAATAACTAGGAAAATGTAAATCAAAACCACAGTGAGATACAACCTCATAATCTTTTGGATATATATTATTTAAATATAAAGTAAAAATAAAATAACAAGCATTGGTGAAGATGAAAAAACTGGAATACTTGTACACTACTGGTCAAATTGTAAAGTTGCATAGCTGCTTTGGAAAAGAGTATGGTGGTTCCTTAAGAGATTAAAAATAGAATTACCATATGATCCAGTAAATTAAATTCTAAGTATATATATATTAAAAATCAGAGTCTTAGGGGTATCCAGGTGGCTCAGTCAGTTAAGTATCTGACTCTTGATCTCAGCTCAGGTCTTGATCTCAGGGTCATGAGTTTCAGCATGGAGCCCATTAAAAACTAAACAAACAAACAAACAAAACCCCAGGATCTCAAAGAGATATTTTACACCCATGTTCATAGCAGCATTATTCTTAAAAAAGATCTTATTTATTTATTTGACAGAGAGAGAGAGAGAGAGAGAGCATCAGAAGGGGGAGAGGCAGGAAGAGGGAGAGGGGGAAGGGGGAGAGGCTCTCTTCCCACAGAAAGCTCAATGCAGGGCTTGATCCCAGGACCTTGGGATCATGACCCAAGCTGAAGGCAGCTGCTTAACCATCTGAGCACACAGGCACCCCTTACAGCTGCATTATTCACAAAGGCCTAAAGGTGGAAGCAACCCATATATCCACCAAAGGATAAACAGATAAACAAATAAGGTATATGCATACAATGGAATAATATTCAACCTTAAAAAGGAAGGAAGTTCTGACACAGACTATATCATGGATAACCCTTGAAGATATGCTAAGTTGCAAAATGAAAAATATTGTAGATTCTATTTATATGATATACCTAGAATGGTCAGATTCATAAAGACAGAATGGTGGTTTCCAGGGCTAGGGGGAAGGAGAGTATAGGGAGTTATTGCTTAACAGGTTCAGAGTTTCAGTTTTGTGAGATGAAAACGTTTTGGAGATGGATGGTGGTGATGGTTATAAAACAGTGTAAATATAATTAATGCCACTGAACTGTACACTTAAAAGTGATTAAAATGGTAAATTTTAGGTTCTATATATTTTACCACAATAAAAAACACAAATGCAAAATAAATACACAGCTAATTACTGGAGGAAAAAGAGTCAATTCAGTCATATCATTAAGAGATCCCTCAGTATGGTGATGAAACTCTTTAGCACATTATTGAATTTCCCAGGCCCTAATGATTTGACCCCTGCCCATTTCTCTGGCTTCATCACTTGAAATTTACCATCTAAGCTCTAAATTCCAGCGCTGGGTAGCTCTTTGATATTACCTGAATATGTTCTGCTCCCTTGCCTGGGAACCTCATAACATGCTATTTGCTCTTCCCATTCTAGCCATCCATCTTACAGCCCAGCAAAGTACATTTTATAACCCTTCAAGTCTCAAACTAGAGTTATTATTTTAATTCCAGTAGAGTTGTATACAGGGTTATATTAGTTTTAGGTATACTATACAATTCTATACAGTACTTAATGCTCATCATGATAAGTGTACTCCTTATCACCTATCACCTATTACTAACCTATTTCACCTACCCCCCCACCCCCCATTGACAACCATCAGTTTGTTTTCTATAATTAAGAATCTTGATTTTTCCATCTTTTTTTTCTTTCCTCATTTGTTTCTTAAATTCCATATATGAGGAAAATCATAAAGTATTTGTCTTTCTGTGACTGATTTATTCTGCTTAACATAATACTCTTAAGCTCTATCCATGTTGTTGCAAATGGCAAGATCCCATTCTACGGCTGAATAATATTCTACAGACTCTATCTATACATACATACACACACTAGACACACATACACGCACCACATCTTCTTTATCCATTCATCTGTTGAAAGACACTTGGGCTGCTTCTATAATTGGGCTATTGTATATAATGTTGCAATAGCCACAGGAGTGTGTGTATCCCTTTGAATTTTGTTTTTTATTTTGGGGGTAAATACCCAGTAGTGTGACCGCCATTTCATAGTAGTTCTATTTTTAACTTTTTGAGAAAACTCCATACTGTTGTTTACAGTGGCTGCACCAGTTTGCATTCCCACCAATAGTGCATAAGAGTTCCTTTTTCTCCACATCCTAGCCAACATGTGTTGTTTCTTGTCTTTTTGATTTTAGCCATTCTGACAGGTGTGAGGTGATACCTCATTTTAGTTTTGACTTGAACTTCTCCAATGATGAATGATGGGGAGCATCTTTTCATGTGTCTGCTGGCCAACTGTATGCAAGTCTTCTCTGGAGAAACGTCTTTTCATGTCTTCTGCCCATTTTTAATTGGATGTGTGTGTGTGTGTGTGTGTGTGTGTGTGTGTGTGTGTTAAATTGTGTAGTTTCTATTAATTCTTCAAAATGTGGTTTAGATATCACTTCACCCAGGAAGATTTTCTTGATCTGTTCCTTCTTTCCTACCCCAAGTAAGAGTTAGATAGATGTCTTGCATATTCCCATAGCAACCTGATTGCTTTAACTGGTGGACGCTGAAGCCAGCCTCCATAAGTTTGAAGCCCAACTTTGCCACTTACTATGTAACTTTAAGCAAGTTACTTATTTCTCTGACTCTAGTATCTTCTTTAAAAACAAGGATGATAATACAATGCACCTCATGGATTGTCATGGAGATTAAATGAGTTAGTCAATGGACAGCCAGCTGAACAGTGTCTAGCACATAGTGCAGACTCAAACAATATCTCCAACCTCTTTGATTTTTAGCATCGTGACCTTAACACTCCTCCCACCAAGGAGGAGGGTCTACATTCCCTCATCTTGAATCTGTGTGAGCATGTGACTCACCTGTAATGAAAAGAATGTGCCTAATTTCCAAGGTCACATCAGAAAAACTTCCAAATAAGCTTCTGCTTTGCTGACTGGAATAACAGTCAACTTGGGATTGAAGACCTGAATACCATGTAAGTCCAACTATCCTAGAACCATGCTACAATTAAGAAGCCAAGCACAAGAAGTCTGTAGGCCCTTCAGTCAGAAACATAGCCTTCCCAGCCCAGGCCTGGATATATTACTGTATGAGCATGAGCCTTAAGATAATTCCAGTATCTAGTTAATTCATCCTCAACATTCAAGTCTTCTCAGCAGAAGCTATGGATACTGTGGGGCAGAGAAAACCATCCCATTTTCCTGTCTGGATATCTGAACCACAGAATCTATGAACATAATAAAATGGCTATTTTAGTCACTCAAATTTTAATGTAATTTGGTATGGCAGAATAAAAAGTAGAACAGCTACATACTGTATGTGGTTTCTATCTTCACCATTATTATCACCATTATTCTCATCATTATATTATCATAGCACTTAATACAATAATACTCATACCATAAATGTCTATTGACCCACCTACAGCCCTCATTAGATTCTAAGCTTCATGTTTCACTATCTAGCATAGTACCAGATATATATACTAAATTTTTGGTTGAAAGAACTAATAAACTCCTTCAAGCCAACTAGATCTCCAGTGTTCTGACATACAGTCAGCCTAATAGTTACACAAACAGATGACAGAACAATGTTTGGCCCAGCCATAAAAATCACTCATAGTCTACCTTATACACAATGAGAAGCATCATTGATATTTTAGTGAATTTCCCTCAAGTCTTCAGTATGTTTATAAATCGAGATATTCTATGTATCTTTTTTACTTTTTTTCCACCTATATTGTATGTGTTATTATTTAGAAACTTATTTTTGTTGATTGAATAATAGTCTATCATCTGAATATACCACACTTTCATCTCTCATTATTTACTGTTTTCCATTTCCCTTAATATAAATAATATTATGAATAATTACTTAATATCATATTTAATAGATGAAAACACTTTCTCCCTAAGACCAAGTACAAGACAATAACGTCCTCTCTCACCACTCCTTTTCAAAATTATATTGGAAGCCCTATTAATTCAATAAGGCAGAAAAGGAAATAAAAGATATATAGAGTAGAAAGATATAAAATTATCTTTGTAGATGCTCTGAAAATCTATGTATAAAATCTGAAAGAATAAACAATAAAGCCCTCTTGGAGCTAATAAGCAATTTTAACAAGGTTCTAGGATATAAGATTAATAAACAAAAGTTAATTTCCTTCCTATATATCAACAGTGAACAAATGGAATTTGAAATTAAAAACACAATGCTATTTATATTAACACATTAAAAATTAAATACTTTGGTATAAATTTTACAGAATATACAAAAGGTCTATATGAGGAAAACTAAAAATAAATTCCTATGAACTAAATTAAAGGAAAACTAAATAAATGGAGAGATAGTCCATGTTCATGGATAAGAATACTCAATATTGTCAAGATGTCAGTTCTTCCCAAACTGATCTATAGATTCAATGCAAACCCAATTAACAATCCCTGCGAGTTATTTTGTGGATATTGACAAAATGATTCTAAAGTTTCGATGGAGAAGAAAAAGAGCCAGAGTAGCCAACACAATATAGAAAAGGCTAGAGGACAGACATTATCTAACTTTGAGAAGTATTACAAAACTACAGTAATTAAGACAGTGTGGTATTGGTCAAAGAATAGACAAGTAGAACAATAGAACAGAATAGAAGCAACCAAGATATCCCTCAGTAAGTACGTGGATAAACTGTGGTATATTCAGACAAGGGACTATTATTCAATATTAAAAAGGAATAAGCTATCAAGCCATGAGCAGACATGAAAGAAACTTTAATACATGTTATTAAGAGAAATAAGCCAATGTGAGAAGGCACATACTCTATGATTCTATATGACATCTGGGAAAGACAAAACTATGGAGATAGTAAAAGATTAATGATTGCCAGGGATAGAGAGAAGGATGAATAGGCAGAGTACAGAAGATTTTTTTAGAGCAGTGAAAATACTGTTTGATACTATAACAATGTATACATGTCATTATACATATGTCCAAACCCAAAGAATGTACAAAATCAAGACTGAACGGTAATGTAATTTATGTACTTTGAGTGATTATGATGTGTCAATATAGGCTCATCAATTATAACAAATATACCATTCAGGTAGAGAATGTTGATAATGGGGAAAGATTATGAGGGCATAGGATATACAGAAAATCTTTATACCTTCCTCTAAATTCTGTTGTGAACATAAAACTACTCTCAACATAATATCCTAAAAATTACTTATAGCTTTTTATATAAATCTTTGGCTAAGCCTTTGATTGTATCCTCTGAAAAGATTCCCAAAAGTTGAGTCATTGAACCAAAGGCTAACTATTATATTTTCATAATGGTAATAAAAATGGCATTGCATCACAGAAATATCAGAAGAAGTTAATTTTAGAAGGAAGAAAAAGAGTGCAATAATATTCTTACATTAAATAAGTAATACTATTTTTTAGCTCCAAATTCATTAATTAACAAATATTTGATTTCTAGTAAGTTTGAACTTTCTATGTTCACTTACATTTCTAATTTTGCCTGGTTACCTCTTTAATTCATTTTCTTTCTACTTTATTTTTTTTTATAAAACTTGCAAAAGCTCTCCCTATGGTAGAAGATTGAATCTTTATATTTTTACATATTATCCTTTAATTTATTTGTCTTAATTTTGCCTATAATGTTATAGATACAGAATTTTTACACATTTTTAATGTTATAAAATATATCACTGATTTATTTTATGGAAGTTTGATATTATTTTAACATTTTTCATCAATTAGGACATCTGCCCTATACACAGTCTATGCCAAATCTCAAATATGGCATGTGAGATTGTAATAATTAAGCTACCCTGTCATTTTGCAAGTGTTAAGAACATGTCATTCCACCAAGATCAAGGCTGCCAAATAAAACTGAAAAGAAATTATATTTTATCTCCTAATCCGATCTTCTATACCCTACTCCTAGGGTAGCCATTGCAAAGACATCAAATTTATAGATCTTTTTTTTTTTTTTTAAAGATTTTATTTATTTATTTGACAGAGAGAAATCACAAGTAGATGGAGAGGCAGGCAGAGAGAGAGAGAGAGGGAAGCAGGCTCCCTGCTGAGCAGAAGCCCGATGCGGGACTCGATCCCAGGACCCTGAGATCATGACCTGAGCTGAAGGCAGCAGCTTAACCCACTGAGCCACCCAGGCGCCCAGATCTTCAAATTTATAGATCTTTATTATCACATGTTTTATTTAGCCTAACAATCCTCCCAGCATATAAGATGGACCCATTAGTAAGTATTACCTTTAAATGAGTCAACAACATTAGCAACTTGCAAGTTTGGGGATAGCGGGTCTAAATATTTTCTTTAACAGAACTCCTAGCTTTGGTGCTAAAGATAATTTGTTTATGATTTTAATAAATATTTACTGAGCATTCACTTCGTGACCTAGCTAAGGCTGAGGACATAAAGAAGAGTAACATGTCTTCTCTATCCTTAAGGAGATCCTAACCTTGTTAAATATAGAGATTAACATAAACAAACACTTGCTTTAATAATAGAGAGGGGCACCTGGGTGGCTCAGTGGGTTAAAGCCCCTGCCTTCGGCTCAGGTCATGATCCCAGGATCCTGGGATCGAGCCCCACATCTGGCTCTCTGCTCAGCAGGAAGCCTGCTTCCTCCTCTCTGTCTGCCTGCCTTTCTGCCTACTTGTGATCTCTGTCAAATAAATAAATAAATATTTTAAAAATAAATAAATAAATAATAGAGATGGTGAATTGATAAAATCATTCAAAATAATATTTATGTTACTGAACTAACTGGAAGAATTTCCCCATTTTAGAGTTCTAATCAAGTGTCCAAAGTCACTCTAGATTTTCTTTGCCTTTTTTGTTTTAAGTCATTTTGTTGCATAATTGCTGGAGCAAAATTCACTAGAGATAAGATGAATGAGCTAAGGTGTAACAGTAGCAGCAAATATTTATTGAGCACTTACTATAGGTACTCTGGAGATATTAAGAATCATGAGGCATCGGGGCACCTGGACGGCTCAGTGAGTTAAGGCCTCTGTCTTTGGCTCAGGTCATGATCCCAGGGTCCTGGGATTGAGCCCCACATCAGGCTCTCTGCTCCACAGGGAGCATGCTTCTTCCTCTCTCTCTCTCTACCTGCCTCTCTGCCCACTTGTGATCCCTCTGTCAAATAAATAAATAAAATCTTAAAAAAAAAAAAAAAAGAATCATGAGGCATAGTTCCCACCCAATAGAAGTTTAAAGTCAACTCGGTAAAATAAAATGCACCTACATTAAATGACAATTTTAATAAAAGACAAATGAACAGAGAATCATATGAGTGCTATAAAGAATCAAAGGAGAGAATATTCACGTTAGTCAATGAAGGTCAGATAGGATAGAATGAGACCAGGAAACTCAAAGGGAAGAAGACTATGGGGCCTTCCTAGAAACGTAGGACATGTTCAGTGACAGTGAGGATAAATTTCTTGGCTTACAATATATTTAGATATCTAAGTTCATTTTTATAGTCTCAGTACTAGTTGGTACATAGCAATTTATAGGTAGTAGGTGTTTTTGAGGATATTTAGTTCTACCCATCCATTTATTTGAGACACAGCAAATTCAGGCCAAAGAGGAGAAGCAATATACCTTCCCAGATGGCATGTTAGTAAAGTAGATTCAGGACACTAGTCTGCTACCTTACACTTATCCTTCTTCTCACTACTACTAGAATCTGAAAAGTTAGAATATCTGAGTTCAGAGATTATAGACAGACCATTCACACTACACATTCTACCTCCTTCATTCTAAGGTCCCTTCTGAAAGTATCATCTGTTTGGGGGACTTCTAGAATACACTCGTGTGATGAGGTATTCAATAAAGACCACTATGGATGTTATTGTATAAATTGGTTGGTACTTATTTTTAGAGCTCCCTTAGACTGTTTAAGAAGTACCAACTGAAATACAGTACACCCGATTGCTACATAAAAGCAAAAGCAAAATAGAAGTTTCAGGTAAAGCAGAGCCATAAATCTAGAAATTTAAACTCCTCTCCTCAGGCAACTGAAAGCCAATTCCGCATTTCCTCTTACTCGCTGACAGCCTCTTGGGCATTCAAATAGGAAAGAGTTGAAAACCAGGATTTCCGGTCCAATCTAATACTGGACAACACTTAATGGCTTAAGTAGATTAATAATACTCTAGCTATTGGAATTTTGCCTTTCACCACCTTTCACTGTAAGCTTTGCCTGTACTTGATCTACAGGGAGGCTGAATGTTGAAGAGTCTTTTACCAGACCTGCTCTCATTCAGCACCCTGTCTGGAAATGACAACCCAATTTCGACACCAATCAATCAGTAAGAATTTATTGACTGCTACTATGTTCCTAACACTACCTATGATAGTGACAGACACCTGGAAGACTATGAAACATGTTCATTTTCTCAAAGAAGTTAGAATCCTGTTGGGTTCTTAACATTTACATATATAAAACAAATACAAACCCAAACAAAATAATTATCAGTAGAAAACTCCCTGACTTAAAGGGTCTAGAATCTACAAGTTAAATGGAAGAGCTCAAGGGAGCAATCAGAGCCAAGGGATTATGAAGCCCTTATTGTGGAGGAAGGTCCTGAACTGGCCTTGAAGGATGCCCAGGATGTTCAGAAGGAAACAGCGGAGGGAACAGAGTTCTAAAACAAAGTAACAATATGAGAGAGGGTAAGTCACAACTGTGGGATACTGATGAAAACTTTACCGAGGGATAAATGGCTGGAGTAGTACAAAAAAACTTTGGTTAGTAAAAGAAAATTAGAAGTTAGACTGGTCTGGATAGAACATTTGACATAAAATATGAAAATCTGTTTTCAAATATGTTTAGTGGTACCATTTGGATAGCGGAAATTTCTCTGACATCTGTAATATCTTGTTAAGATAGCTCATGCAGAAGATAGTTAAACATGAGTTGAAGAAATGAATGAATAGTTGATCAACAGATAAATGTGTAAGAGTAAATTGTACCTAAAATACATGAATTCAAGCATGTTTTTTAAAATATGAAAAGGAACAAAATTTTACCATGTCATGCTACCCTCAGCCAAACACCTGAAGCACAAAGAAACCATTCAGTTCCATAAGAATGATTGAATATGTACCATAGAGATATGGCTGAGAACTTTGCTCTTTGGGAGTTATGATCTAGTACCGGTAGAGATGGGTGGGAGGAAAGAGAAGAAAAAGGGAGGGAGGTATGGAGGGAGAAATGGTAGGGGACAGAGAATGAAAGAAAAAAGGAAAAAGGAAGGAAAGGGAAAGAGAGAAAAAATTAATTCAGACATCAAGTGTTACAAAGAAAGTGACACACTAAGAACTGATGGAAAGTGGCTGGTGGGTGGGTTTAGCCTCTTTAATCTGAGGGTCTGAGAAAACCTCTCCAAGGAGCTGACAGTAAAGCTGAAACTTCAATGACAAAAAGAAGCCTAACTCACAAAGGGTGGAAACTTCTTGGTCAGTGTGAACAGCTCTATGTGGAAAAAACATGGGTGTCATAGAAAGGTGACCACTGTGTCTCAAGTGTTTTTGCAGAGCTGGGAACAGAAGGACAGGAGCCAGGGGTGAGGGCAGGGGGCAGGGACAATTCACAAGAGGACTGCAAGGTTGGAAGTCCTCAGCTAAGGATAAGGCATTAGGAGGCACAGTTATTGGAAGGCCAAAAGACAGCCCACCACTCACAGGTCATGCTCTCTGTAGGAAATGCCCATTCTCATCGGAGTGTATATTTGTCTCTGAGCCTGGAGACATGGTTATAAATTCAGATCAGACCTCAAGATTCCAGAACCATCTCCTGATTTATCTACAGACAATGGCGAGTTGCAGCTTGAGAATTCTACTCATTTTTCACAATGGTTAATGCGGTGACTCCCACCCCTATAAAAATCACTGCAAACAGTAATTGTCCTTTTCCTGTGGTGAACTGTAATACAAGAGAAAAGGTCCTTATAAACAGTGCCTCTGCTGCTGTATTTCTCTTCTTTCTTGGTACGGGACAGCCCAGGGAAGAGTATTCAGAGACTCATGGCAGAAGCCCATGATTCACAAAGATGGCTGCTCCTTTCAGGTCCTGACTCAGCCTAGAGAAGAGCAGAAGCAGAAACTTCCCCTCCAGATGTGCAATGAGGGGAGAAAGTCACTCCTTCCTCAGGGGACAAAACAGTGCTTTGAATTTCAAAGGCGGACGCCCCAGAGGCCCCTTCAGACTCACTCCACAAAAATGTTTGATGAATTACCATGGCAGGCATCAACTTTGCAGATTAATGACCAAAAGAGTTTAGTTTATGTCTCAGTGGAAGAAGATAAATTTTCTCTTGGCTTTGAGAATCTGAGGGATTGAGAAACCCAGCTAACCACAGCACCTCTCTCTTCATTCACAATGCTTTACCATGGGTCGTTTACTTTCTACATTCCCTTTCAGCGGGTTTTTATAAATTTAAGCGAAACAGACAGCATGTCTGTGTTCTCTGCTTCTTTTGCAATATGATGGCAACCAAGTGATTAGAAATTGTCTTTGGGTTGGTGTAGTCAGTGGAAAATCATTGAGGTTTGTTGTGAAATTTGTTCTCAACTCATAACTCAACTAGACACTGAATGGCTATTTTCCCAACTTTAGACCAGGCTGCTAAAAAGTACTGGCATCCAACTAAAAATATATGTCAAGGCCAAACCCCTATCCTGTGTATATGTGCATGTGTGCATGTGTGTATTTTACACAGTCTAGAGTTCCAACCCAGGAGCAGTAAGCCTACTTTACAAACTAAAACCTGAGCCCAGGAATCAAGGTTATGATTATTATTTTTTTTTTTTTTTGCCCTCCCCTATTTCTCCACCTCAACAAAGCCTTGTGCTTTCAACTCCTGTTAAATATTAAGGACAATGTTTCCCTATGTGAAGATATTATTGCTTGACTGCTCCCACGTCATACGTTTCATGCAGCACCGTTTATATAAACCAACTGATCATCTTTCTTGAACCATTACGATCTGCCTAGATCTTCACTATGGTCTAGGTCTTGGGGATACAAGGTCAGAACAAGGCAAGAAATCTATCTCATGATGTATCTGAGGAGAAAGTATATGAAATGTTACAGAATCCTAAAGGAGTATAACTGAGTAGGAAGGCAAGTGGGACATCAAAGTACCTAGCTAGAAAATGGTCCAGACAAAGTTTTGTAAAGTAAAAGGGGTCTTCCTGGGGCCGTGAAGAACAGGTAGAAGTAGGGCAGTATCCAAAGGGTTAGAGAAAGGGGATATTCTGTCCTAAGCACGACAACATGGATGTGAGGGTGGGAAAGCAGACTATGGGTCTTCCCTGCGAGAAGGGGTAGATGATAAGAATGGGTCACATTATGATGGCTTGGAACACCAAAAAGGAAAGGGGAACAGAGATTCCTTACTAGTTATTGAGAAAGGGTAAGTGAGGGGCACAATGATGAAAAAAGAAAACTTTCGTTTTCCAACTACTCAGAGTCAATTTTACAAAAAGTTGCATGTAGATGATGCACATTACCCTACTGATAAATATGGACAATTGTCAATTCTACTTGGGTTCTCATTAGAGAATTAAAAACTTAATATATTTCCCCTTTTTTTTCCAATTAGCACAAACAGAAAAAAGAAGACAACTATTCTCAAATAAATGACATTTTAAAATGGCATTAAAAACTCCTAAAGGTGGGGAGGTGGGAGGTCGGGGCACCAGGTGGTGGGTATTATAGACGGCACGGATTGCATGGAGCACTGGGTGTGGTGCAAAAATAATGAATACTGTTATGCTGAAAATAAATAAATTTAATTTAAAAAAAAAAACCTCCTAAAGGATGTAAAATAGTTTGAGAGTCACTGGCAAGAAAATTTCCTTTATAGTCAGAAGCCAATGTGAGGGCTACATGTACTGTGTAAGAGCAATTAATCAGAATCAGATTTGCTTTCCTGCTTTAAACCAGGACAGGCTCAGGAAAAGCACTCTGGTGGCAAACAGGATTACCAGCTTTTCAGAAAAGTGACCCAGGGTGCACATGTACCAGAATGTCTTCATCCAAAAGTAATATATACTAGATGATTAAAAACATATATAACTACTTTAACATAAAAATGTGAAAGTGAGTTTTATTTGAACCTCTTTATTGTTCTAGAGTATTTACCTTCCTGTTATATAAATCCTATTTGTAAGACAAAAAGGAGAATTAGTTAACAGTGGGAATTACTTATAACTAATAGTAGGACTGACTAAACAGATAATACATGTGTTATGTTTCTGTCCTCTGATACAAATTTATTTTAACTCTTCTAAAACTTTTTATTAGGTATTTAGCTTTTGTGGCTATACTACTATATATTCTTAAAGTACATAAATAAGAGACTTTTTTTTTTAATTTTTTATTTTTTATAAACATATATTTTTATCCCCAGGGGTACAGGTCTGTGAATCAAAATACAATAGAAACAGATATTACGTATATTTAGGAAAAAAATAACATTTTTTTTCTCCCCCATACATCACTAGGGTATTTTTACTCTTGTTTCCCTTCCCAATAACACTTCTTTCGACTGCTCTTCCTTTACCTGGTGGTAAACCTAAACATAGTTACACGTAAAATTCTATTTGACTTGTGGCGATGCTCTTATCAAGCTCACATTACACTGCTCTGGTGTCAATCCAATGTGGTGACACTAAGCGAAATGGCCTATCAACAAAAGCATCTCAGCATGGAACACTCCAGTGTTCCCTCACTAGCAAGAGCAGGGTTTTAGACTGGAATCAGTTTCCAGCTCTCCAAAAACTGTTCCTTCACTTTGTATCTCCGTGCCTAATTCTGATGGGCCAGAAGTCTGTCAATCAGCTTTGCTGCATGTGTGAATTCATCACAGAATTCATCACAGGGCATCTCCGTGCCCAACCTGGTCATTGTTTTTGAAACTCTATGAAGTGTACTGGATGTCATCATAAGTTCAACTTCTTTTTCTCGGAAAAAATTATTTTAAAGCACTGAGGTAATTCAAACTTGTGAATTCAAAAGTTTCCTCAAGTTGTAAAATCAAAGTTGGATTCAGAGTAATTACAGTATTTTAGTAAATAAGGAAATTGAGAAAGTCCTGTTTGACTTGGCTGTCCTCTGGTGACATACTTTTGTTCATTTAGAAGCAGGTTTATTTCTAAAAAATGAGTCTTCTTTTCCCCCATTGTGTATGAGTTTTTGTCACATCCTACATAGAACATTAAATAACACAGGAATAATTCTTTCCTAGGCTCCTGGTGGCCTCTTCATAGATCATCAAAAAAGTTTGGGAGAAATAGCAAATAAATTTCTGTTTTACTGTAATATTGTCTGTCCTCCATTCGCATTCCCAATGTATTCCCCATCAGTGAAGTACATTTTTCTTACTCCACTCCTTGAAGACAAGATTTAGAGCAGGACAGCACTTTAAGATCTTTTCTAGACCCTCAATACTGAGAGCCATTTTGTAGGCATGTACCTAAAAAGGCTAATTCCTTCCATTTCTATCAAGTCAAAAAGCTCAAGTGCTGGGGCACCTGGGTGGCTCAGTGGGTTAAGCTGCTGCCTTCAGCTCAGGTCATGATCTCAGGGTCCTGGGATCGAGCCCTGCATCAGGTTCTCTGCTCAGCGGAGAGCCTGCTTCCTTCTCTCTCTCTCTCTACCTGCCTCTCTGCCTGCTTGTGATCTCTCTCTGTCAAATAAATAAATAAAATCTTTTAAAAAAAACAAAAAACTCAAGTGCTTCTGTTTTGAGGAAGCTAAAAGTGGTGATGGGTATTACGTACAGCACATATTGCATGGAGCACTGGGTGTGGTGCAAAAACAGTGAATGCTGGAACACTGAAAAGAAATAAAATAAAATAAAATGGGGAAAAAAAGTGACCAAAACCTTCATTTTGTAAGTTTCAATATCACAGGTAAGTAAATCACACCCTTTTTTAGCAGTGTTGTAGACAGGGTGTAAGGATATTCAGTAGGTGAGCCTGTTTCATTTGTTTGGTAAGAAACTTAAACACTGAATGGTGTTACCAAAATCCACTCAAAGGCAGGTAAATAAGCAAAGGCTAGCTTGGATAGGTTATCTAGGATATCAACAGTCTTCTGTTTTATGTTTTCTACAGTTTTGTGAAAATCTTCATAAATCAAAAAGATGATCTGAAACTCCAGTTTTCAAGTCCAAATACCAAAGACTTAGAAGAAACATTATCGTGTTGCTGTGGCTCAAGGAATCACTTGACATGTTAAGGAAAGCATGGCTGTTGGTCAGATCTGACAAAATTAGCTCTATTCTGTAAGAGGGCAACACATCTGTTACCCAATATTACTCCCCAGGACATTTTAACTCAAATTTATAAATCAGGCAAGGTAACTCAAATTGGTGTCATAGAGAACTCAAGGAAACAATACGATAATGCTATTTGTTTGGGTGGTATACCCAAGGTAATACAGCAGACTGTGTTCAAATAAGTATTGGTATCTTCTTGGGGGACAAAAAAAGCTTCTGATTAATTTAGAAGTTCTTGTGTGTCTCATTCTAAAAGGGTGAGATCTAGTCTCCCTATGTGCTTTCACTTCTCTTTCTCCACCATGTCCAATTTTCTGCATATTTTGCAAGATGCTCCCCTTTGGTTATTGATTTCCCCAATCTAATTCTATGAGTCCTTCCATCTGTCACTATTTAACAGTCATTTAACCTTCTTTTTCTGGGGTTTCTAGGTCATTCTGGCATTGGTACTATAATCACCTTCATTTTCATTATCTGAAGTCTTAGAAAATATAGTCACAATGCATACAATGTAAAAACTTAAACTGGTGCAGTGGTGATACAAAGCACTACAATTAATCAACAAACAGAGTCAAAGATAGATGGACTGTGAATACTCATAATTACAATGTACTTAAAGTATACACTCAAGTTGCATCAATTGGTGTGAAACAATGGTTGATTCATTAGTGTGAACTTCAAATCCTGGTTGGCAACAGAAGGGGGAAACATAGTGACAGCAACTAAAGAAGATAAATAATCTATGCTTTATCTATTTGGCACTACAAACAGCATTGCTTTCTGCATCTATATTTGGGCTGCCATATGGGTTTTATACTTGTCCCTGAACCTTTGGCATCTATCACCAAAAAATAAGATTTTCTGTATCCCAGGGATGGAATTTCTGGGACATGGGACTCTCGGTTCTAAAACTAGGACAGTTGCTCATGCTAGCAGGACTCAAACATTATTCAGCATAAATTCTTACAAAGTTTGAAACAGAAAAGAACCATAAAGCCAATCATTTTATCAAGACATGATGAAACAAGACATAGAATAAGCTATCTGGGAAATCATGATCCATATTTTAAAATGGGCTATGTGCAGAAAAAGATGTCTATCTGAGAACTGAACCACTGGACCTACACAAAGGTGGAGACATTTGGATGGCTCAAACCAATACAACTGATGATCATGAGTTTAAAAAATATAGGAGGAACAAAATCTGGTGTAGATGAGAACAAGTCCCTATACTTTCACTTTTATACATCATCAAAGCTAAGCTCTCAAATTCTAAAGCAAATATCAAGATGTTAATAAATCTCTATTCTAATGGGTTTTACTGTCTTATTTTTAATTTTTTTTGTTATTTATTATAAGTAGACTATTGGTGACTCTTCTCGCTCCCCTACCCATAAAGCCAATGCCAACTGGTTGTTTCCAAAACAAATATTCATCATAGAAAATGAGTCCACTTCTATTAGTAAGGAATAAAACTTGTTTATTTGGGGAAACTTCAGAGGAATGTATGAACAGATTTAGCTAAATTCAGTGGAAGCATCACCAGGGACCATTCCTGCTCATGTATCAAAAGGGAAGGGCTCTAATGTATCCTGAGCAGTACTTCCCAAAATTCAGAGACACTGCTAAAAAATTGTATAGTTAAATATATTTGAGGCACACTGGGTTTGAAAAGTGTAAAACAGTATTCCTTATTATAGATTCCACATATTTTTAAAGATTTTATTTATTTTAGAGAAAGAGAGGGAGCTAGTGGGGGGAAGGGCAGAGAGAGAGGGAGAGAGAATCTTAAGCAGGCTTCACACCCAGCATGAAGCCCAGTGTGGGGCTAGATCTCCTGAGATCATAACCTTAGCTGAGTCAGACGATTAACCAACAGAGCCACAGATGCCCCTACATATATATTTTTTTTAGAAGATTCATGTGCAAAGGGCACATTAGGAGTTAGAAAACACTTCTCTGAAGCCATGTTCCACAAACTAGTTTGTGATATGTTGATGTAAATATAACAGTATGTTAAAATAGGATTCTGTTTTAAGTTCAGTTGAAGTTCCAAGACAATGGAAACCAATTAGACCTATATACCAAGACAAGGTGCTGGATTACCCCAATAGGACTTGTAACAGAGGTGTCTGAGTACTGGATTTGCAAACCCTAGCTGAACACATCTCTCTGTATTCTCAAAAAGATACTGGCTAGGCTATGAGAAAATTTCAGAGTTGAAAAGTGGGGATTTTTTAAAAAGATTTATTTATATTAGATAAAGAGAGAGAGAAATTAGAGGGGAGGGCAAAGGGAAAGGGGAAGAACTCTTGAGCGGACTCCTGGATGAGGGAAGAGCCAGACATGGGGCTCTATCATGACCTGACCTGAAATCAAGAGCCATATGCTTAATCAACTGAGCCACCCAGGTGCCTCCAAAAAAGCAGGAATTTCTTTAAAAATTTTTTTGAAACTTTTGCCAGTACTGTTTTACCCACATGGAAAAGGGTACTTCCCTTATGTCAAGCAAATGACAGGGAGTTCAGTGGCTCACTTAGGTAGCTCGGTATGTGCCCCCTGCACTTTCAGGGTCAGAGAGAACTGACTTCTGATTTAAACATGAAAACTTTAACAAATGAACTTTAATAAGTGTCTGAAGCTGCATGTTAGGTGGCTCAAGAAAAGAGACCTGATTTGAGGCTCTAACTCCAACTCACTATGAGAAAGCCAAAGACTCTTAACTCCATGGAGCTATGGAGGGCACTTGGAGGGCCAAGTGCAAGACAAAGCACCCTAGGACAGTCTTGGATCCTGCACTGTTGGAGGTAAGGAGACCTCAGCAGAGAAAAGTCCCCAGATGCCCAGGGTGTGAAGAAGGAATCACAAGTGTACAGCTTGAGGAGATGGATTTATCATCAAGAGAACTGCAAGTGAGAGGACCCCAGGTGCTCATGAAACGGCCTGCAAGAAGGGCCAACCTGAACATCTGCCACTGGAAGGACAAGCCAGCAGGTGTGCACCAGTCAAGCAAATGTGATCCTATCTCCCACTTCTCTCTTGTCTCCCCACCCAACTCACCTGGTGTGGGAATGGGGAGAAGATGAAATAATAAAGAAAGACGCTACCCGGCACACAGAAGATGCATTACTTATGGATGAATTTCATTCTTATCTGAGACTTTTCATATTCATAACTGAACCAAGACTTGTTTGGAGACTCAGGTGACCAGAGGACTTATTATTATTGAAAAGTGAGTAGCAAGCTCTGGGTACCCACTGAAATTTTATTCAGAAGCATAAGAATATCTAGTCCTATTGAGCCAAATTTAGAAAGCCAGTTGTGAGGAAAAAAATAAATTTGTGTTGCATCCTACCATGTAACACTCAACTAACATTTTATTAAAAGTGCCACTGGCTTCTTGTCAAGTACCTGAGGCTGATCCTGTTATTGGGTGACCCAGAGCCCTACTGCAAGGAGGAGAAAGGCAAGCACTGCCTTGCATTTTTATGGCACTTCCAAGTCCATCATCTCAGCTGATTTTTTCCCAGACCTATGAGGTAGTGGGATAGGTACAACTGTTCCCATTTTACAGATGGAAAAACTGAGTATCAATTCGGGGAATTGACTTAGCTAAAGTCTAAAAGCTCATGGACTGGCAGTTCTAACTTTAAGAACTCTTGTCATCCAGACTGCTTGCTCAGTGCTTCTTCCAACATATATGCTATTTTCTTTAAAGAACAGAATAAGAGGTCACTTACAAACACCAGAAATGATTTCTCTTACATGATTGGAAATATTTCTCAGTGAATAAAACTGAAATAATTATAGCTGTTAGTTTTTTTTAAATAGCAACATCAGCTTTGAAATAAAGTCAAGAGCAGCATAAAACAATATGACCCCAGGCAGAGTAGATTAAAGACTTTTTCCAAATCCAGGCTGGTTGCTCTTTATAGCTAGATGGATTTTGTTTTTCTTTCCTTAAATAATTTTTGGTGGTAGTGTGTGTGTGGCAGGGGAGGGAGGCTCTTTGATTACACTAAAACAAAATCTTGTGTACAAGTAACTCCTTTGGCATAAAGCACAAAGCCAATTATCACTTTTTTTTTTTTCCTTCCATGTTTTTCCCCCCACTGGCACAAAATCTAAGAAAAGCTTCAAGGTGCAAATGATTTGCAGTTTATTTAACATCATGGTTATTTATTTTTATGAAACCTCATTATTGCTCTTTACCCTAAATTATAGATACATTCTTGGCTTCATTTCCCACTCCTCACAAGCCCCAGAATAGTGGTTTCTTTTCCCCTGTATTTCTAAATAATCTTCAGTACTTCATCAATCAAATATTTAACATCTCCTAGATGATGTGTTAGACCAAGGCTAAGATCTGTGAAATCCAGTAGTTTTAGTCAGAACTTTATGCCTGTCTTGTGCCATTGGAGTTACTCCTATTTTCCCTAAACATTCCTTGAAGAGAAACATTCTTCATCTACATGTTCCAATCCTGTTTCTAGGAACTGAAAATGTGTTGTTGGATTGAACTATCCATAACTCTTTCAAGGTCATGTTAACATTATCCCTTTTTTAAGACAAAGCCCACTGAGCCTCAGGAAGGTGAAGTGACCATCCCATGTCATAGAGCTAGCTAAGAGAAGGTCAGAACTTGAACCCAGATATCCTGAGTTCCAGTATCTATGTGCTGATACCACAGTTCCTGTCTTTAGCTATCCCTTCCATAGAATGTACCTGGTAAGCTCAAAGCAACAAAGCTATGGTTAGTTTGTTTACTTAACCCAATGAATAAAAATACTTGTTTTTAAGAAACAGAACTCTAACTTTCTTCTTGGAGAAAAGTTGCTTATGCCAATAAACTAATAAGAAAAAAGGGGGTGGATAAAGAACAAATGAAAAGAGAAAGGAAGGAAGGAAAACAGGAAAGACAAAGACAGAAAAAGTGGGAGGGGATAGAGAGAGAGAATAAGGAAGAGCATTCCATGTTACCAGGTCAAACTGGGTTTGAACCCTCCTTTCTGGTTTTATTTACCATGTTATCTTATGCTTCCATTACACTGGCCTATGCTATACTGGCTACACTGAGGATAAGGAACTAAAAAAAAAAAAAAAAAAAGGGATTTGTATATTGCTCTTATATCCTGCAACCTGCTAAATTCACTTATTAGTTCTAGTAGCTTTTCATAAATTCCACATTTATATTTTCATATAATTCAATTCAATTCCATATTTTCAAAGTAGATGATCATTTCATCTATGAATAAAGACAGCTTTTATTCTTCCTTTCCAGTCTTTTTTGAATTTTCTCCCTTTCTTTTTATTCTTGTCTCACTGCACTGGCAAAAGCTTTCAGTACAATGCTGAGTAGAGGTAACAAGCATGGACTTGTACATTTTTTTAATAACAAAAATAATTATTTTGCATACATTGGGTAAAGCCTAGGGAAGCTATAGGTGAGTAAGAATCAGTCCCCCACTTAAGGATTTCATGACCTGGCTGAGGACCTCTTTCAAAATGTGTTAAGATGGACAACCAAATAAAACTTAAAAGATAAACCCGGACATGTCCTTGAATAATAAAAATGACAAGAGCAGCAATAGGAGCCTTAACATTTACAGAAGGATTGAGCAAAGCCAGGATCTGTTGAAAGTTCCTGAAATATATTAACTCATTTGACTCTTGCACCATATCCCCATTTTATAAGTAGGGAATAAGAGACACAGGATAAGTGACTTGTGTCCCTATAGTCAGTGTTCTTAAGTGCTAGACTAAATTGCTTTCATCTTCATAAACAGGTATTGACTGTCTACTCTTTGCTAATTACTATGTCACTTTCAATTACTTTAATTATTATAATAATCTTATTTTATAAATGAAGGAACTGAGGTTCTGAGAGTTTAAATGACCTCTCCAAGGTCATTCAGCTAGCACAAGTCTCAAACTGAGGTGTTCTGACTCCAAATTCAATAGCTAATATTTATATAGTACTTTGCAGCTTACGAAACTCATGATCACATTTACATCTTAAAATGGCACTTAAAGGAATTGAGATTTTGTTCATGAGGCAAAGGAGAACCTTGGTCAGTTTTTAAGAGAAGGGAAAATGTGAAAGAGAGAAGAGGAGTTTCTGGAAGGCCAGGGCAGCACTGCGCTAGATGGATTTGCTGGGGCGAGTGTATACACCCAGGAGTTAGGAGACGCTGCAACAACTCTTAGGACAATCCACATTCACCTCTGAACCTCTGAGTTCTTTCCTCCAAACTCATTGGCCAGTCAGGAAAAGTCCTGTTTTAAATAATGTTCTAGGAGGGAACTCCCAGAAGAGCAGAGATAATAAAAGTATTTCTTATGTCACTTCTTCTCCCTGCATTTAACTTTCGGGAATATTTTTGTTAACTGAGAAGAGCACACCAAGGAACCATTATCACTGATACAAGGAGAAAACGGACGGTAGATTTCCTCAGCCATGTCCTGTCAGTGTCAACAATTTAACTAAACATATAATAGTCATAACCTCATCAGTGTTAAATTTTCTACGTTTCTGGCACATATCTCTTCATCTCCCTCATTAAGTTTATAGAGTGTTCTTTGGTACATTTGCTCGGTATGAGGATTTCAGTTTCAACTGGCATATATTGGAGTCAGACGCGGGGAATGATTTTGCTGCCTTAAGTAGTTAGCAGAATAAGAGAACACAGGAAATGGACCAATGCCCAAAGCCAGGTACTTGGCAAATAACAGCAGATAGATTTGACCCCATCCATCTCAATCCTGGCCCATTCACCAGGGCTGGGTCCAACAAAGGTAGGCCAACCAAGCTAGAAACATGAACAGTTATTTTGTTTTCATTACCGTCCTTGCTGCTTGTCCTGCATACTCTCCCCTGCTCAAGGACTCCCTTCATTCAGGAATGGAGTCTTGAAGTCTTCATGATTACACTCCCACCAGGGTGGTGACTCCAAACAAAATTCCCCACCCCAAATCTATCCCAAATTCCCTTCGTTTTATCCTCATTTTAACATGTTAGCATTACTCAACTAGGTCAGATCAAAATGTTTGTTGCAATATCATTCAGGCAAATATTTAAGGGATAGCAAGCTTGATGTGATTTCATTCCCAGGGGTATCTACATTTTAAAAAGGAGGACCCATAGTCAGGAATGTCTTAACCTATAGATGAAGTTAAACTATAGAGTACCATGGAGCTTCAGGCTGGGGGCTCTTCCAGCATCCATCAAAAATGCCCTGTGAGAAACAGTTAACCCCCCATCAGCATACTTAGACCTCAACTCTCCACCTGTCCCATAGGGATATAACCCTGACTTGATAGGATTATTATAATATAGGGATATACTATGACCTCACAGGATTACTGTGGGGATTAAACCACTTGGTTAATCATTGTTACAAACCTCTCAGAAAGCTATAAATTACCATGCAGAAGTGAGAGCCTTCTAGTGACTTTTGAGTTTTGCCTTTAGCCACTTGATCTACCTCCCCTGGGTCTGAAGAGATGGGAAACCCCTGCACAGTGAGTCTATTTCAATCAGATAGGATTGTGACTTCTAGCTCTACTACTTGCAGGCCTCAACTACAGATCGGTTATCCAAGCTCCAATTTCTCAACAACCCACAAAAATATAGCCCCAATTTTTTGGATGGGTTGAAGAGCGACTACTTTTACCACTGGCAGCAGAGACTATCTCAGACCTATTCACTAAGTTGTCATACCAACACTGTGTGAACCAATAACTGAGCCAAGAATGTGCTTCAAGAAGAAAGATAAAACTTGCCACTATTTCACTTTGAAGGAGAGCTCCACTCCCAACCATAACAAATCTTTATATTTTTATCAAGAATGGGTTTCACAGCACTTCAAAGCCTGTTGTCTTCTTCCCAGAATATTAGGGCATAGTGTATACCTTCTTTTACTACCTCTCATGCCTAGTTTCCTTAGAATATTAGGGGTCTACTTGATTCTCTGTAAGTAAATAAATTCTAGATATTTGAGGGGTATTAAATAATGGGGAAATGAGGATTTCACAGTTCCTGATCAAAATGTCACTGACGGATAGTACTGAAGAATATCCTGGGACATTCACTTTATTTTACAGAGTGGGCTTAAAGCCACATACTGGAGTTATGAGGCAGATCTGTGGATGGTGTATCCACTCTACCATACAGTGTCCCTTCCCCTCTGTTGTGCATGGCATTGGCACTAATACAATCAGAAGGTGTTCTTTCTTTTTAACTTGTTTTTCCATTGTTCTCTAGAAATTAATAAATAAATAATGTCCCACCCATATTTTAGTCTTCTTCCCTTCCCACGGTTTTCTCATGTTTCCTACTCAGGTTTCAGGTCAGTGCTATGAACTAATAGGCCTTTAACTCAACACTTTTGCAATGACCAATGGAATATATGAATAAATGGCTGCTCAAGTACCTGTCACCAGCCCTGCTGTGGTCTGTTTGCAGAGACGCCAGTGTTCTCTGTCATAAGATACAACCACAAGGACACTGGGGAAAATGGGGGTGTGGAGGATAGCTCAATGGGCCATCTGCTGTCTGTTCTATGGCCTATAGTCAGTGTGCATGCTCTGAGAGAGAAGAGAGAAGGGATCTCACCATGGGGATGGGAAGAATGCTGACCCCTGCCAACCATCTCTGTGGTGGTGAGGCTGATGACAGCATGCAGAGCACACAACTCTGGCTCCATGCCAAACATCTGGGCTCAAAACCAAGCAACCAAGTTGTTCAAATCAAAGAAAATCTAATCAACAAATATTTTCAATGCCTACTATGTGCATTCAGACAGCTGTGGTTAGAATAGATGACATTTGAGCCTTCCTGAACCTCCCAAATTCCACTGCTCTCTGTTCCAGATGCCTGATATTATATTAATCAACTATTCATGTTTTGAACTGAGCATCTGTTGGCATATGCTGATGAACAGACAAAATGAAATGTAATGAATTATTTCTCCAGTACATTAATGGTACTCTTGTCAAGCTCCCTAGTGAGTGAGGCTGAGGATAGTTTACCTCAAGCCACCGGCCATTTCTAAGATTGCCATCCCTCTTGCTGTTTCCTGCTCTATCAGAATGCAGAGAAGCTAGGAGGGCCATGCTCCCTCCCCTAGCTTCACGGAGATATTCAGGTGAGGACACCACCAGAGGCAACATCTTTCTGAAATCACTGGTTGCCTCTAGGCTCCAAAGCCCTCAATGCCAAGAGGGAACCTTGTGCATAATTTGGCATCTGTGGTGCTCCAAGAACAAAGGATATAATATCCCTTTGTTTCTGGACATCCTAAAGTTAAAATGACATCTTGGCTGACAATTATGATTCTGCATTCTTTTATAAATCATGTTATTTCTGAAAGAAGTTACAGCAGGTGAATGAATAGTCAGTTGCCTCATTTCTGGCATCTCTCCTATGAGGGCTGCCAGGGCCTTTACTAATATTACCACCAAGTATTGTAGTCATGAAATGAATAAAGTCAAGGGATTTGCTTTTAGCTTGCTTTAGGCCATTTACTGTTTTCATTCTTCAATAAGGAGAAACAGCCACTGAGGTGAAGATGGGAAGACCTCTCCATATGTGATGGCAGTCTCTGATTTTTCGAGGTCCCCTAGCTGTTGTCAAATAGACTTTGTATGCAATTCAGTCAGTAGAATCATGCTTGCCTTCCCTGCTTTCACAATGACCTCTAAGCTACTCAAAGTCATTAGGTTCTTCCAGAAGACTCTTCTCCTCCTGGCACTATGGCACCAAGGACAAGGACCTGCACAACAATTATGACAGGGAGCTTATGGATAATGAAAGAGGAACCACTAAAACTAGGCTTGCTCATAAAATTCCCAAATGGAAATTAGAGGTAGGAGAATCTGGAAATTAAGGTGTCCTCACCCTAAGATTTGTGGACCCATTTTTAAAAGTGTGAAATAGAAAACCCCATTGGTCGTTTCCCTTTTAAACTAGCTCTGTCCACTAGGGAGGGTGATCTCTGCAGCTGGTCTGCTCCATAAGCCACCAGTTTTCTTACTGTCTATGCTCACCTACTTAAGAAAAAGCACATTAAAATGTGTTTTTCTCAGGAATTGCCACCTCTAATTCTCTGCTTCCTTTCCTAGGTACATGAATAAAACTGGACAACCCACAGGAAAACCAAAAATTCCCATTGTCCAGAGACTATGCTATTCTGGACAGTGCTCTGAATAAAATTAGAAAAAGATGCCCCACTGGGAAGATGCACCTACAGACACATAGCTTGGCAAGTGGAACCTGGGCCAGATTTTGATCCTGCTGACTAGCCTCCTTGGTGTATGGAAATCTGGTAGTACTATCTCCCCCCTAAAACCAGAAGTTGGATTAGGTTCTAAATGGCCTGTCTCTTCTCTTCTGAGCTCTACTGTTATCTCCTTTGCTACAGAAAATCCCCCAGATATCTTTTCAAGAAGAAAGCTTCCCAAACTACTTCATCAACAACAAACGTTTCAACCCAAAATTCCAAACTCCTTTTATATTCTCAGCCCCACTCCCAGCCCATTAATGACCTCACAGAGGAGAGTTGGGGAGAAGGGTGAAGTATATCTATACCTCCTCTTGCCTCTATCTACCTCCTACTAATTTTGTTGCTTGCACACTTAACCTTGTTCTACCTTTCTCATTTGACCTTTTACTACAGTTCTCCACTAACTCAACTTTTTTATTACCAGCTTTGCTCGTCTACCCCAAAATGGAAAGACAAAAATTCTAAAGCCATAGTGCTTATACTCTTCCCATGCCAACTCCAACTGTGGAATTTTGTAACCCAAAGCTGACCCTAGCCTACATGCTGGAATTTCTTTACCATTGAAGGACTATTTCTGCAAAAAATTTTGAAGTTGTCATGTTCATTTAAAAATTAAGATGATAAAACACACACACAGCCATTATTTGTAAAATGCCTACAGATGATGAAGAGGAATGCATATCAATATATACACATGCATGCAGATGAATGAGGGAACATATGTGTATGTGTCTACCCAAGGAGGCTAAGAAGAACCTTTCAACTGAAGAACGTGATTAAATACTAAGGAAAATGACAGGAATCAAGAGTGATTTCAAATTTCTTGTAGCTTTTCCTTCTACTACTCCCTCTAGACATAAAAAAAAAAGGGGGGGGTCTCAGGACTCCATTTAAATTTGATACCTAAATTAGCTTCAAAAACAAGTCACATGGGTGGCAGATATGCAGGGGTTACCAAGCAGGGGTCTCATTGTGGTATGAGAATGATTGCTAGCTAGAAAGGGGGATTTTCTAGTCCTCTTCTGGTATTGCTTAGCTAAATAAACTCTGACACCTCTTCCTTTCAGTGCTTGATACCTTAGATTCTTTCCAGAGTTTACTAGTGTTTTATGGTTATATTAGTTAAAAGTTATGTGGATATTTAGAATAATGACTACCACGTCCATGATGACCACCAATGCCACCACCATTATCATCCTGAATTCTTTTCTTTCTAGAACAATTTGCAATTGACTAGCTATACCTGTACCGTAAAGAAGTGAACAAAAAGTTGATTTCCCCAGTTTGCAAGGAAGAATAAAGGTAGAACTTTTAGTGGCTTACACAATAAATCTGAGTGGTGCCAATTTCAAACTTCACAAATGTCAAAGAGCCCAGTGAAAGACTGTCTCAAACTCTTATGATGGAAGACCCTTCTATCTGGGTTTCCACAGTAGCTATCAAGGGTAATAATGGAAATTCCAAGAAAAACTTGATCTTCAGAGAGCTTGGGCTCTTCTTATGGTCCTGAGTTTGGGCCAGGTGCAGACTTTTCAAATGCTTTCCAAATACTCCCTAACCTAACAATTTGAGACATTCAGTGCTCAGTGTGTCTCCGTTTCACCACGAGCACTCATTCAACTGTTTACACTGCATATAACTTAAAGGTTGGATATGTCATTCCTCCATTACACAAAAAATTAGACTCAGCTTCTTAACCGAAAGATACCCTAAATAAGAAGTTCATCTTTTTTTAAATATAGAACACTTCATAAATTTGCAAGCCATCCTTGCACAGGAGCCATGCTAATCTTCTCTGTACCGTTCCAATTTTAGGATATGTGCTGCTAAAGCAAGCACAAGGTCTGTTTGAGAGACAGAATGGTAAGTGGTAAAAATCACAGGTTTTGGAATCACAAAGACCAGCAAATAACTTTAAATATCTATGTTAAGAGAGGGTAGCACCTGAGAAGACCCAGACGTGTTTTTTTCGGATAGGTTATTCTCCCCTTACCTCACTGGATACAGTTGTTGGCACATAGATGTACTCAATAAATATTTACTGAATGAAATTAATCCATTCTCATATTGAATAAATCTACTTTCACCTGAAGGGGACTCCATAATCTTTAAGTAATGTGATACTATGGTCCTTGCAATTTCTTTAAGGTATTGTTCTGGGTTTGAGATATTGGTGTCTTTGTCCCACCTCATCCATAAAGCTTCCCTGACAGCTTCAGTCTACCTTACTCTCTTTTTTCTGACTCCCTGTTATACTTATTCCAGGTTCCACTCACTCTGACACATACATGATATCTTATCTTGCCATGTAAAATGTGTTTCATAAACACATCATCCTTCCTAAGACCCTAGAAGTTTTTCAAGGGCAAAGGCCATGTTTGATATTTATTTTGTATGTCCCACAGCACACAATACAATATAGAGCCCAGAGCAGGCTCTGAACAAGTACCTGTTAAATTGAGTTACATATTAAGGACTGCATTCCATTGCCAGCGATGACTTTGTTTCAGGGAATTATCAAAAGGCTGTATTCACCACTCATTTCACCCAAATTAAGCCCATGGGTCTCTATACTTGAAGTGCTAGTTAGGAAGCAGAGGATCAGAAAGCAGCTGCTTACTTTCAACAAAGAAGAGATTGCATTTCAGCAACGGATTGCAGGATTTCACGTATTAGTCACTAGTGACTCTTGGACAAACCCTTTGGTGTTATCAGGAATAAAACGTAACCAAGAGACATGTCAAATATCAATTTCCAATTACTTTTCTGTAACGCATTTCTGCCACTTGGGAAAACTCCCAAGGGATCCATGGCTCCTTATCAGCTCAGATCAGGCTTACCTTTCAAACAGGTAACACTCAGCAGCACCCAGTTCAGCCTCAGTACTACAAATGTCCTTCTCTGACACTCACATTCTCTTTTGAAGTTTTCGATATTGGCTTACAATGTCACCAGAGACCTGGCCCCAATGTGGAAGGCCTCCTGATAGTGTACCCTGAACCAGCTGCATTGGACTGGGATGGGGATAACTAACACCTGCAGTGAGCTGTTGTCACTGAGGTTTCCTAAGCCTCCACTTGCACTGAGATGTTGAATGTGGGCACAGAGACCCATGCAGCACTTTTGCGTCGTCAACTCCAGCCAAAGGGGAAAGAAATAAGAGAGTCTTAACTTTGATACTCAAAACACAGAACAGCATTTCTACCCTCCAGATCACAGAAAGCAGGCCACAAACTAATTGAAAAAATCTTTGGTATTAAGGATGTTAAAACTGAGGATCTGCAACAAACCAGAAATCACATGTCCCCTTTATTACAAAGTAATGGGAAAGAATTTGGAAAAACCAGAAAACATCTCTGGGTTCATAAATCAGCCCAGTTGGAGGGAAAGGCAAATGGCCAGCACCTGGAATGAGCCTTCGTCTGGATCCAGAGAGCAGCGTAGGCTGTGCACTGTGATTAATGACTTGAGTGAAAGGTCTCAGTTGAGGCTGAACAATTAACTTGTTCTCTCCACATCTCAGAACTCTCCACAGTATAACTATGTCTTCCCTGATTGGTCATATTTACTAAAATGCAAGTCAGTCTGGGAAGCTTCGAACATGTCATCGGACTATTTCTGACAACTGGGAGAGCTCTGGTGTTTGACAGGACGACTTTCATCAAATCATCTGTGTTGACTCTGCATGTACGTCTCAACCTTTCAGTTCCTTTTCAAGTTTAAGAACCATCTTTAAAGAGGCAATGGCATTGGCCTCGATCTGTCGAAGAAAAAAAAAAAAAATCAGCTCAGAGGATTGCAAATGGACAGCATATGGCCTGGCTTGTTTCTGGTCATTCCCAAAAAAAAGTTCTTAGGGAATTGAATGTCCATGAGATTAATGGTTCCCTCCTGTCCTGCCTTTATCCTCTGGAATAGGTTTCTCTAATCTCTTTCAGACCCTCTCAAGCATTTACATTAAACCAATCATTCCTCCTAAATCTACAACCAAGACTCTGATAAGACCTACTAGAACCTAAGAAAGTCTCCAAATTTCCTTCTCCCCTGCCTCTCCTCCAGGTGAATTTGTAGATTGGAAAGGAAGACAGGTACCCCAGAACCTCATTTTGTATGTGGAAGCACCCAAGGAATCTGGTTTCTTCATCTGACCTTCTAAACCTGTTTCCTTTGTGACAAATGGATATACCCAAAGTAGATATGGCCTCACACATAGTAGGATTGGAAGGGTACTGAGAGGCTTGGCTGAGACCATCCATCCCACAGGCCTGCCACAAGCCTCCCTTACCTCGCTTTTACGCCTGCATCCACAACCACTTTTGTCAGTGAAGGCATCCTGCCTCCAGGAGATATAAATGTACATCAAGAACAATAACAGTAACAACAGTGATAACAATAATAGAAGCAGGATCAACAATAACATGTATATAGTATTTACTATGAGCCACAAACTCTCTAAAACACTTCCCTTATATCAACTCACATGATCCTTACAACAACGCTACTAAGGTGTTGCTATTATATAAAATTTACAGAGATAGAATATTCAAGTAACTCACCCAAGATCACAAAGCCAGGAAATGGCAAAGCCAGAATTCAAACACAGGCTGACTCTGACTTAAGCTCTTCAGGCCATCCTATAAAACCCTATATTACAAAGATGCTCTCTAGAGGTATTGGTCCCCATCTACAACAGCTGATAAGATTAGAGAAGCAACCCTTCCAGCATAGCACCCACCTAGGGGTCAGGCTTGGTTAGTCCTGTTTCTGCTACTCAATGTGTAACCTCAAATGTGTTCTGAATCTCGGAGCCTTAGTTGTATTCATCTGTAAAAATCAGTATGGTGCTAAGACCTATCTTACAAGGTTTTTGTGAGAACTGATGAGAAAACATACATGCAGAATGCCTAGAACATGGTGATTGTAATAATCATAGCTATAGTTAGTATTAATCGGATTAGCTAGTACTAATTAGAGCCACTGGAGAAGATGAGCAGAAACTATCACAGCTTGTAATGTAGATATGAAAAAGCAGATCAGTGTAGTGACTCCAAAGAGACAAGGATACTAAGAAGTACTGGGAAGGGATACCTACATTCCTGGTCTGACCCAATTTACACAGCCCCTAGGTTAGATTACCTCCATGAAAGAAAATATTCTAATTTTTAAAATATACTACGTTAAAAAAAAAAAAAAGTCCAGACTGTGAGAATTAGGATATTCTCCCTGAAATTCCTGGTGCAAATGTGAGAGGGCGAGGCATCCTTCACAGCCTCCTGTGGCTGTTCCAGCACCAAGCCTGGAGCTGCAGCCTTCATTCCGCTTTTGCTACATGCTCTTGCCGACCCCTGACACATCACATTCTTTGCATCAATAAGGACTGGTGCCAGAACACACTAAATTGCCTTTGACTACATTTAACTGATCTAGTATTTTTTTATGATTCTTTCTTGTTGTACCATTTTTCACTTTTGACTTTATAATTCTCTGCTGACTTTAAATAAAGTGTTGCCAGACTACCCGAGGTGGTTTTTAATAGAGATTTAGGGGCTAGGTTGTGCTGTGGTTTGGATTCAGATTCTACTCCAGCAACAAGGGGAAATTAAGTAGGTGGTTTCATCTCAAGTGCCCATTTATACTTGGAATGGACACAGAGTTTATCTTCTTCTAAGCCTTGTAATCATGACGCTACAAAGTGAGTTTCAAGAAATTAAAAATTAGGTAGCAATAGCTTCTCCACCACAAAACCACAACACAGTGTCCCTGTAAGCCCAGATGACTGGGATATACAAAGACAGCAGGGGAATCATTTGCTGAGTGACAGAGAGGAAGTTCACCACATTCTGTCCTGTGCCAAAGATAATGCTTGTTCTCCTTAAGTTGGCGAACTCAAATGACCCTATACCAGCTATGTCAGCTTGCCTCCAGACCCTCTATGTTGTCCCTAGTCCCCACTGTCTTCTGCTCAGATGAAACACTGCAAGCCAGCAGGCCCTTAATCACTGGGAAAGGGGACCTGACTAGCAAAAATCCTAAGTCAGATAAGCAGTCTGTAAAAATTAACATTTCTTTTTTAGAGGAGAATAATCTTAAGCATATCTTGAAAATATTAAATTAAATTTAAAAATAACTATGATTTTGGCTTTGTCTTCCTTTTCATGATCATGCAATGCTTGTTTCATTACAAAGGGATACAAATCACATGTAAAGCATTGAGAACAAAGTTTTAAAAAATATCTGTGTACCAATCATCAAGCTTACAAATAAACAGACTTCTTCAGTTGTTCTCCTCAGTGGTAAATGCAACCTTGAACTCTTGAGTTTTGGTTTTCTCCCTCATTTGGCCACCTATGAAATGACCCTTTTAAAATACTGTTTTAATTGAACTTTGTATAGATTTCATTCAGTGAGTTTCTTTCTCCCCTATTTTATGGACTGATCCATGTTGAATGTTCCTCAACTTTATTTAATAAAATATCTGCGTTGTTTCCAGTTTTTCGTCTTCTTTTGTTTTGCTATTATAGATAATGGCGTTAATATAGTTCATATTGATTTGAACATGTTCAGTAGTTTGTCCTGGGTTAGTGTCCTAGGAAGAGAATTACTAAATTTTAGGGTTTGCATCTATTCCAATGCAACAGATAATAACAAATTTTGCTCCACAGTAGATATGCTAATTCATACTTCCCCCAGAACAGCTCGCAAGTTTCTGTTGCTCTACAGCTTGCCAGCACTTGGTACTGCCAGATTTGTAAATTTTTCTGAACCAGTAAGTACAAAATGTATCTAGTGGTTTTAATTTACATTTCCACATTTAATTTTTTTATAGCTCATCACTGAGCAAGTTTTGGGTAGTTTGAAATTACTTGTCCAAAATAAGCATGAAAGGCAGTGTTTATATAGAATAGATATGATTTTATGGCTACACAGAAAGATACCATGGGGCAGCTGGGTGGCTCAGTTGGTTAAGTGTCTAACTCTTGGTTTCAGATCAGGTCATGGTCTCATGTGTCATGAGATCGAGCCCCACATCAGGCTCGGTGCTCAGCAAGGAGTCTACTTGAGATTCTCTCCCTCTGCATCTCTGCCCATTAGCACACACCCTTTCCATAAAATAAATAAATCTTTTTAAAAAGAAAGAGACCATGTATGTGGACATATAAGAATGAATGAATGAATGAATGAATGCATATGTCTATTTCTCTGTTATCATACTTATAGCAGGACTGGCAAGCTAGAGCCCATAGGACAAATCTGGCCCCACCACCTGCTTTTGTAAATAACTTCTTAATGGAACTCAGCCATGCTTATTTGCTTATGTATTACCTAAGAATATTTTCACACTACAATGACAGAGTTTTATAGTCACAATGAGGACCACCTGGTCTGCAAAGCCTAAAATACTTACTATCGGATACTTTACAGTAAAAGTTTACTGACCCATGACTTAGAGCATCTCTACTTGTATGCAAAGAACCTCACATTCAACATGTCACCTCAAATCTGTTCCTCCCCAAATGTCATTTGGGGTAAAATGGCTTTACCTTCTACAGTTATTCAGGCTAAAAACCTAACAGTCACCTCCTGCTCTTGCCTCCTATTCACTGTTTACAACTAATTAGTGAATACCATCCAAGTATTCAATCTTCTCCAAACCATTCCTGTGAGGTCCCCTTCCCCTTCTCTACACCCATGGCTGGCCCTTTGTTCAAGCCTTACACTGACTTTGGCAACCCTTCACCCAGGGACCCAGTCTTTGGTGGCCCCAAGTTTCACAGCACTTGGAACAATTTATGGCATTTATCTGTTTGAGTTTCTGTCCTCTCTGCTTCAACTGTACATTTTTTAAGAGGATGGCAGAGAAGACATGGGAAAAGAGCTTCCTTGTCTATATCATTGAACACAATGGCCTTCACATTGTTGTACATGGAGGAATCACCAGAAGAGCTCATGAAAATAAAAGAGACCAGAGTATCACCCCAGGCCCACTGCATCAGGAATTCCTGGAGGTAGGTGCTCAAGCATCTTTATGGGATGGATGCCCCCCGGGGAGATTTGTTTGTAGGCTTGAGAAGCACATATCTAATCAAAGCTTCCTGAATACTTCCCTTAATCCTATCCCACTCTACCACACCGCCCATGATGGATAGGACCCACTTCCCCACTCCACCCCCCCCACACACACACATACCACCTTTGCTTGGATACCAGAGCTTCCCTAAGTTTCTCCATATTCCTTCAATGGCACAGAGTAAGTCTGATTTGAGAGGAAATTGCATCCTTTATTTAGGGCTGAATTCTGATCTTCAGTCTCTGTTTTTCATTAAATTGGTAGTATTCCTGGTTAGTGATAGGATCTATCCCCCACACTGAGCAACTTCACTTGCTTAGCATATAAAAAATAAGAATCTCCTGTTATAACTTAGTACCGCTTCCTTGTACCATACCACCTAGCACTTGCCTAAGGGAAAAGGCAAGTAAACATTTATACAATGTATATAAGAATGTGGTTTTTTAAAATTTTTACTATCTTCTTCATTTTCAACATATTACAGATCATTTAATATGTAGAAAAACAAATGTTAATAGAAAGGTTAGACCAACGACAATACCAATAAGATGCTGTTAGTATTTATTAGAGATTTTTCTTATTAGACTTAATTTTTTCCTAAATTGCATGTGACCCATTATCATTATGCTTGGTGGATAATATAACAAAACAAAATTACCAGTCCATTTTACTCAAGGAGAAAGCCTAAGCTTCCTTGGGTTTTATAACACCAAGCATAGCACAAATTTAAGAAATTTTTCCAGTGCTGCACTCAGTGATTTTTAGGGGTCTATTTTCCCCAGAGGCATGTAAGTACTAAAATTGCATTGGATTGCGTTTTGCTCTCAGCGGGTGAGAAAGTGCATAGTCAATGGGTTATTTGCCATTCTTTATTTCCATTTTATGCAGTCACACGGAGGTATCTCTCAGGTGGTTGTTGAAGTTTACTAGACACTCAGGAGCCATCTTGTGCTTTCTCTAAATGACATTTATAATCTATAACCAAAGGGGTTGTCTATGAAGCCATTGGTGCAGTAAACCTAAACTCTGCTTGTGTTAATTCAGGTTACAGAGACCAGATCTTTTGCTATGAGATTCCAATAGGGGGGAAAACTGCATCCATGTATGTGAACAATATCTATAGTCTATAGGTCTACAAACAGAGATACAAAGTCTGATTTAGGTGCTGATAATGACTGACCATTTGAAATCAGTATATAGGGAATAAAGGCCTTCAGAATATGCAGATCAATTAATAACAAAGGGGTTATGCAAAAATCACACTAGTGATTTTGCTATACCTTTATTTATGTATAATAAAAGCACTAAATTCTGTAAATGCACTGTTAGTCTGCTTTCTTTCAACTGGATAGCTCCAATTAACCATCATTTTCATGCTTCACTAGGGCTCTGATCATTGATGCTCTTAACTGGATTCCTGAAATACTGAAAAAGCTACAAGTGCTTTCTTGGATCATCAAGAAAAATTAAAATTCATTCAGTGTAGTTCTACTGTGAAGTATATGTTATTGGGGGGGAGGGGCACAGAACAGAGGGAAGAACACAGACCTCAGCATTAGACCTGGTTTTGAGCCTCAGCATTAGCCCTGGGACCTTCAGTAAACTACATAATATCTCACTAAGCTTCAATTTCCTCATATATAAAATGGGGATAATATCCAGCTTCAGGAGGTATTTCCAAGATGAAATGAGACCACGAACATATGTAAAATACCAGCACAGTGCTGGCTTTAAAGAAATCACTCAATAAATAGCAGCTATTATTAATGCTAATATCTTCCTTCCCATTTTTAGTAAATCAGTGAGCCATGCAATATATGCAGGTATCTCTTTACTTTTTTCTCTGTATCTTTATTTACCAGGATATTTGATTCCTATAAATATCCCATCCTGCAACAGAGTATAGAAAGTCTGCTGTGGATTCTCAACACTGAATTATTTAAATCTGAAGAAGCAAAGGAACACTGTCAAAGAAACTGTATCTTTAGCACAGTCCTTGGGAAAACAAAGTTTCAAAGTCTCCACAATGGTTGCAAATCACCCAAAGCTCCTGCCTTCTTTGGATCTTTTATTATTTTTACTAATCTATTACTTAAGTGAAATATTAACATATTTTAATAAAAATTCAGAGACTGAAAAAACTAGTTTTTTTGACCCTCTTCTACTCTTTACCACTCCAATCTGGGTATTCCTCCAAAAGTAACTACTGTAGGGGTTTTGTGTCCAAACTTTAATAATTGTTTCTATGCCTTTGTACACATAAGTGTATGTTGCTGTGTATGTGCATGTATGAGAGATTTTGAGCTTTTAAATACATAAATTCTATCACAGTGCACAAATGTTTTAGATTCAAATTATTTTTGTTCAAAAATATGTCCTGAAGTCATTCTCTGTTAAAATCTTATTTACCTTTTTTTGAAAAATTTACCTTAACTTTTTAAAAACTCCTATACAGCACTCAATATCATGATTTGCTATATTTTAATAATTCCTTTCCTGATAGACATATAATTTGTCTTTGCATTTCTTTTTCATTGCAATGAACATCCTTCTGTTTACTACCCTTTGGACACGTGTAACTGAGGTTATAAGCTATATGAATTTTATTTCAGCCTTTAAAAAAAATCCAATTTATTTTAAATCATGATTAAGTATTTTTTAAAAAATATATAAAAGTACAGTGAACAGTCTTTCTTCCACCTTAGACTTCCCATGTGCCTGGTTTACCCCATCCATAGGTAGTCACTATCATTCATCTTTCAGAGTTTTTTTAAACATGGATTCTTATTGTACCCTGTCATGCGTAAATAATAATATGCAATATCTATTGTTCTATACCTTGTGGTATTCCCTTAATGATATATACTGCATAGACTCACATATTAAGTATATAGGAGCTTCCTAATTCTTTTGACAGAGTTACACAGTATTCTACAGATTGGATGCACCATAATTTAGTGTTTCTCAACTGATAGCTCTATTGCAATTTTAAGTGATTAGCTAGCACATCTACTTAATAATAAATACTATTGTTTATATATCATTTTATATATGCAATCATTTCTAGGAGTACAATTGTTACTCTGTTTTTACACTAGGCTGTTAAACATTTTATTACTGATTCCTATGAACATCTCATATATCAGAAATATATATAATCTATCATTGCCTGTTATATAATTTCCAAATATTAAATTCACTGTCTTTTGACTTTGCATAAAATCTTTCCCTCTCCATGTAAAATGTTCTTTAAAAAAATAAAATCAGTACGTTTTTAACAGGTTAAAATTTTTAATGTTTTATGTTTTTAATTTTTCTTTTTTAAAATTACAGCTTTCAAACTGAGCTCTTGGTTTTCTTTAAGTACTTTTATGGTTTCTTCTTCATTTCTATTTAAAATGTTAATCCATTTGTAATGTGCCCTGGTATGGTATGAGATATGGATCTAATTTTTTTTTTCCAAATAGCTACACATTTGCCCCAAGAACAATATATTGAATAGCCTATCTCTTCTCTGGCAGTCTGAGATACCTTTTTATCATGTACTAAATCCCACATGACACTGAATTCTCAATTTCCTATTCTATTCCATCACTCCGTTTAGCAATCTGTGCACAAGTACCACATTGCTTTAATTATTGAGGCTTTAGAATGTATTTGATATCCCGTAGAGCTAATTTTCCGCCCTCATCATAATTCTTTTTTAGAATCATCCCACATATTACTTTTGCTTACTTTTTCATCTAAACCTCAGATTCAGTTTTTCCCATTTAAAAAGAAAAAAAAACTTTGATAGTTTTATAGTTTCATAAGAATTTATATTTTAATAAGAACAACAACAAAAAAAACCCACATTGACATATCTATGGTCTTGAGTTTTCCTGTAATACCGTAGGTCTGTCCATAACTTCAAGCCTTCTTCTGTGTCCTCCTAGAGGGTTTTAAAGTGTTCTTCATGAAGATATTATATGTTTTTGTTAATATATGATTATAGTATTTCCAACTTATTTTCTTTTATGTTGCTTCTTCAAATGGTGTCTTTCATTCAAAATATTCTCCAAGTGGTTGTTTTTTATTTTTTGGGTTTGTTTGTCGTTGTTGTTATTGTTTTTTATCCAACTGGTTTTTGTTCTACTAATTGTATATTACCTTCTGTTTTACTTCATCACTGAATTCTCTTGTTAAGTCTTTTAGTTGGCTCTCTTGAGTTTCCAATTGTCAAACCAAATCATCTGTAAGCATGACAGTTTGACCATATGCTTTCTGTTTTCATTTCTGTTGTTTATTTCTCCTGTCTAATTACATTGGTTAGTATTTCCAGTAAAACATTAAATAATAGTGGTAGTAACAGATAATTTGTCTTGTCCTCACATTAATAAAAACACTTATTATGTTTGCCCATTAAGTTTGACATTGGTTTGACTGAGATGGATGTGTTTTATCACATTAAGGACATATACATCTATTTTTATATGCTTTTTACCAAGATTCATTATTGAATTTGGCAAAGCTCTGCATCTATGGAATTATGGCTTTCATCTTTAGAACTATTAAAAAGATGGAATAAATGGATACTTAAATATTGAAATTTTATTGCATACTTGGAATAAATCTCAGTTGACCATGATGTTTTACTGTGCTGTGTATGTTACTGGATGTTATTTAGAATTACTTTATTTAGGACTTTTGTACCTATATGCATAGCTGAGATGAGTACTGTAGTTATTTTTTCTGTAATCCTTGTCAATTTCTCTGTAAATACTTTATGCACTTCATAAAAAGAATTTAGAAGTACTTCCTTATCTATGCTCTCAAAAAGTTTAAATAGCTTTGGAATCAACCCTTTGGTATGCAGGAACTGGCTTACACCAACTCACAAGAGTCAACTGTGCACATCTCTTCCCACCACCACAATGAGTGATATCATGTAGATATCTTGGAATCAGTCGTGATAGAAATATTGATGCCACAGAACTGTGGCAAACACTATAGATCAAGGCATTTTTATTTTTTATTATTATCCTCCTCATCATTTGCATAGACCCAGTTGTTAAACATTTAACAGAATCATCTTCTTAACAAAATCACCTTTTATTCTAAAGTTTGGTAAAACTTCCATGTAAAACCACCTGGACTTCAGTTTGGTGCAGGGTTGTGAGAGTCTTTATGTACTTTATTTGCCTATGGAAATCAATATTTCAACTTTCTATCTCTTCTGGAGTCAGTTTAGAGAATTCATTTTCTTAAAAAATTATCCACTTGATCTAGATATTTAGATACTTGCACAAAATTCAACAAAGTTACTTCTTACGATTCTTTTAATTTTCTCTTCTGTGACTTCTCATTTTATATTTTGAATGTTTGTATTTTCTTTAATTTTCCTTGATTTTGTTTTTTAAAAAATCAGCTCTTCAATTATTTATTATACTTTTGTTTTATAATTTATTTATATCTGTTTTTAGCTTTAATAATTAATCCCTTCTGCTTTCCTTTGGTTTACTTAGCTGAGTGTTTTCTGAGTCAGATGCTTCATTTATCTTTTGCATTCTTTTGCTTTTAATATATGTACTTAAATATACATACAGTTTTCTTCTTAGAATGGCCTTAGATCTATATCATAGCTTCTGACCGGTAATGACTTCATTATCATATTTCTCCAGCTATTCTACAATTTGAGCTTGTATGTTATCTTTGACTTGAGATTTAAGAGTATTACGAAGTTTCTGAGCAGAAGGGCTTTTTGCAGTCTGCTTTTGTTATAAACTTTTAGTTTCATCACCCGGTGACCTGAGAGTTTTTATATTTCCTCTACTTCCTAAAATTCATTAAAATTTATAACTCAGTATATCATTATGGAGGGCTATGTTTGCCAAAATGATCAAAGCAGTATTTCTAGTCTCACATGCTCCTCTAGAACTTTGCTACTCCCCATCAAGAGGCAGAATCCATTTTTCCTTCCCTTAAACCTGGGTAGGAATTTGGGTGACTACCTTGATGAACAGTAGACAGTTAAAGTAATGCTACATGAATTCTAAAATACAGGTCATAAAAGACAATATGGCTTCTGTCTGGCTCTTACTCACTCTTGGGAAATTTTTGGCATTTGAACTCAGCCATTATGCTATGAGAAAGCCCAAAGTTGCATTTAAAGGAAGACCACATGGACCCCACATGGAGAGGAATTGAGGTCCCCAGCTGATAACTAACATCAACCACCAAGCTTAGCATTATGTGAATTCTCAGGTGATTTTAGTTCCTAGACCTCAAGTCTTCTACTGAGGCCGCAGATATTAAAGAACAGAGATAAGTCCTTCCCACTGTCTTCTCTCAGAATTCCTGACCTACAGAATCTTTGAACTTAATAAACCATTGTCCTGTGCCACTATATGACTTCCTTGTCTCATTTGATGCTCTTTTGCTTAAATTCTACCTTGTGATATTTAGACCGTAACCTCTGCTGTAATCCCTCTTCTAGGCTTTTGTTTCAACTTTTCTGAGTCAAATTGTTTCTTTTTCTCTTATATAACACCGAGAACTGGATTTTCCTTATGAGTCAACCTGAAGGTATTTTAAACAGATAAATTAAGCACATTTTCATTTTGTTCTGATACAAGTATGATAGGTCTCAGTTCTGTCATGTTATATTTCATATGGGCAGAGCTAAGTGGTTTTAACAAGTATCTTCTGTCTCTCAAAGGCTAAAATACTTCATATTTGACCCTTCATAGAAAATGTTTGCTAATCCTTGATGTAAATCATAATAATGACTGCAAATAATGTTCTGTGTACTACAGTCTTTATTGCTCCTTTTGGTTTTTGTTATTATTGTTGTACATCTTAGTGTTTAGGCTAGCATCTCCAAGGGAATGCAGACTAGTCTTTCCTTGCTTATCCAAGGACTGTAATGGGAATATTTTCAACCCTTTGTTCTTGTCTATGCAGGTTGCTGTATGTTTTTGGCAGATAATTTTAATCAAGTTAGAGAACTTTCCATGTATTTCTTATTTGCTAAGATATGTGGGTAGAAGTAGTTATTAAATGTCACAAGTTTTTTTTCTTTTGTGTATCTATTAATATGACCACATATAATTCCTTTTTCTTTTTTAATATGCCCATATGACAAGTTTACTGATAAATTCTAACCTTTCAATTTTGAGATAAATCCTAATAGGGCACAAGATGGTATTTTTTATTACTACATTACTAAATCTTATTGTTAGTTTCTCATGGAGGATACTTTAACCACATTTGTAAAAGATGATGACCTACAGTTTCATTTTAATGTGTGCTCATTATCTTATTTATGTCACTTATGGAATCCTAGTTAGATGAAAAGAGAGATGTTCATTGTTTTTCATTTTCTAGAATAAATCTAGGAAGTTTCTCCTCTTTGAGGGATATATGATGATTTTTTTCAGTTTCTTCTCTAGTCTTTTTCTCTATTTAGATTTGTATTCCTCTTTGAGACAATATTGGTAATTATAATTGCCTTAAAATTGCCTGTTTTAGATTTTCAAATTTTATTGATAAAAACAGAGTTTTTACTCTTCTTATTCCTAAGTTAGATATTCATCTCTAGTTTTTCTTTAGATTTGCTAGATTCATCTTTGAAAAAATAAACTATCTGTTGGTACTATTGATAAAGTGTATTATATATTGTTTCTGTTTTATTAAGTTTCGGTTTATTTCAGTCATTTCATATGGCATTGGGTTTGTTGTTGCTTAATTAAAATTTCTGGAAACTCAGCCCATTTAAAAAGATTTTTTTTATTTCTTGTTGCATTTTTATATTTTCAAGGGAACAAAATCTTTTAATTACATTTTGGGCTACAACCCACAGTTTTTAATATACTATGGTGCTGTCACTTCCACTTCCTCTTAAAGAGTAATTTATATTTATATTTCCTCATAAAACTAAAAGTTTCATTTCTTTCTAATTCTGTAAGTCAAATTTCCTTTACCCTGCCCTAGCCCCTCTAGAAGGTCTTCCTTTTGAAGCTAATTTCTAATTTTTTTGAGTTATGATCAATTAATCTGAACTGGGCAAATTATACTTGGACTCAATTTGTGGATAGTTTTTGTGAATGTTCCAGATAGTTCATAAAAGAATGTTTATTCTGTTTTCTATTTAATAAAACATCGATGTGAAATTTCTGTTCTGTTAGCTGTCATTTTCTATGGAAAATATGCTAAAGTTTTCATCTGGGATTGTGAATTTGTCAAGTATTTCTAGAAGTTTTTCTTTATGTATTTCAAAGCCCTGTTGCTAGATGCATTGCGTTTCATGAATTTTACAGCTTCCTATTTTATCTTCTTAAGTATACAAAATATCCCTCTTCATCATTTCAATCACCGTCTTGAATCTTACTTTTTCTGAAATTAACATTCTTATTACCGGGTTTTGTTTCTAGCATCTAAAGTTTTGTGTTCTTCTCTAATCCCTGTAATTTTTATTTTCAAACTCCTATGTTATTTTACTGTATTTATTTCTTTAAAAAGTATTTTATTTTACATTTTCTTTTTTAGCAAGTCTGAGAGTGTACTTTTAATTTAGTTCATCCACATTTATTATGCCTATTACATTTCTACCAACTCTTGACACCTTACTTTACACACCCAGTTGCCCAACCTTGTTTCCTCTGGCTTGGAGATAGCTCAGCTGAGTGATTTTTGCCAGGGATGGGGACAGGCGTACAGATGGGTTGACCCGTGTGACTCTCACTATGGAGGTCTAACATGTTGGCTGCTCTCAAGCCTGCCAGTAGTTTCCTGCACTTAGCAAAGTCCTGAAGCTTGTCTTATATTTTTAAACTCTCTGGCATCAAAGCTGTGATGAATCTCTTTAATCTTACCCTTTAATCTCTCTTGCAGAGAATCTACATAGGTTCTGATCTTCTTTTCCAGTTAATTATTGGTTGTTTTTGTTTTTGTTTTTCCTTTCCCCTAGAGAAAGTAGAATGTATCATTTCTATCATTTCAGTGAATGCCTTAAAAAATGGCTTCCTGTTTAAGGGACAGTAAATGGGCTATAAGATGCTAAAGTCCTGACTTCATCTATGCTCCCCTCACCACATTCCTCCTCTGCTAGATTCCTTACCCGAGCTATACTGACACTCCAATGCCACTTTCTCAGGGGTGATGGCTCTGGCTATCAAATCTCAAATTACCAACACACACTCCTTCCTCTCTTTTGCCTGCTTTTGTTTTCATCACAGTATTTATTCTTAGTATTTATCTCTATCATACTCTACACTGTTCTTATTTTTATCTTGATTCTTTTTCAGTAGAAACGTAAGCTCTTTGAAGGCCAAGATTTTTGTCTGCTTTATTCATCACTCTAGACCTATGCTCAGAGCAGTGCTTGGTACATAGTTTGTGTTCAGTGGGTAGCTCTTGAATTAATAAATTTCTAGGGATTCAGAAGAGGAAAAGGAGGCGTTAGGACATGTTCTTTGCACTGTTGTTGTTGTTCTCGTTATGCTTTACGATCTTCCAGATATGCCACCATTTACTACCCTGCTTAACCTAGTCCAGGAGACTTCGATTATTTGTACATTGTATGAAGTTCTAGAAAAATTCCAAAGGGGCAGATGAAAAGAGAGAAATAAGACACAAGAAAATTTGGGGGTGAGGATGGTTATACGGATTTCTTTAACCAAAAACAAAGAAAGGGACTGCATGTTATCCTCTTTGACTATTCCTGATTGGGAAGAAATTGATGAAGTAGAGCAAGATAAATAAAGGAATAAAGAGCTAATCCACAAGAGAAAAGACTGTTTTCATTGCTCTTACACAGATGTCTGTCCTCACAACAGGAAAGTTTTTGTCTTTGGGGGAGGGTGGGAATAAGAGTAGGGGAGCAGCAATTTAAATTGGAATCTCTAGGCAGTCTGTGTTTAGGAATTAGAATTACATTATTTTCCTGGCTTCCCACCCCCTCTTGTCTTTTAGTGGGGAAACATTTGCCCTGGAACAGCACACAGAGTTTGCATTAGCATCCCTGAGGATAGAACTTTGACCCCACAGACTAAGGAAGCTACAAATGGAAAATTCCAAGTTGCTGTACTCTTTTATTTTCATGCTAATGCTTCTGCAGAGAGTATTTAAAGAAACAGATGCACAAGAATAATAAAGAGTGGAGGACTAAGAATGCCTCAGACAACAGTGGAGTGTTTTTCCAGCAAAGCCTTATATCTTTCTGGGCTTGCACAAGTCCGGTGGGGTCAAGGTGAAACCCTGATTTTATTTTATGAAAAAGCTAAACGAACATAGATCTAGAAAAACCCTGGGTCTGGGTTTCAAATCCTGATTGGATTTGAAAGTTGCTGCTTCACTTTACTTCCTTCAGGCTACACTGTTCCACTCACAAAGACAGATGAGTGTATCCTTCAGTAAAAGCCCTTGGGTAATGATGACTTCCCAATCTCCCTCGCCAACTGACACTCAACTTCAACAATACTCATCCCTTCCTCAGATCCAACCTGGATGGCACCCACTGTATGTTCAACCCTCTGGCTATTTCCATTGTATTCCTGACAAAAAGAAAAAACTATTCATCTTAGAATAACTTCATCCTGGGTATAAATTCTAGAGTGCAAGACATATCAGAGCACTATACTCTATAAAGCCAGATAGTTTCAATACTCTTCTCTTAATATGCAAACAAATTTCTATTTTGCTTTACCATGCACATGCTTCACACAGAAGAAGCTAATCAGAAACTTCAAATTGTCATCTCTAACCCCTGCTTTAAGATTATATCTCACACACTGCTCCTCTGGACCATGGCCAGAAATTAAACAAGAACTCTACTTGGTCTCCCTCCAAGGTCTCTTTCACACCCTGAAACCACCCAGGGAGAGTTCCTCCAGGTGTGTCACCTCTACAGATGGTTTCATTCCAGGGATGTCTTTAGGCTTTTTTTATATTCAAAGTCTTTAGGAGCAATAAATGGGTGGAAATAGGTGAGTGAAGACAGAGGGGATGGAGGACCTGTTTTAAAACTGCATTTCTGTATCAAGGACACACTCCTCTCTCTTATTTTGTAGGTTTATAAAAGACGACCTTTCTATATTCCTGAGTAGAAAGAACTTGGGGATGGCCACTCCCAAGTGATATGATCAACTTTCTCATTCCAACCTATTTGCTTTCAACTTAGTTCTCACCTTTCCCGGAGGCTACCTCCCAACACTTTGTTCTTTCCTCACCAAATTTCCCTCCTCTGTACCCTTGTAGCTTGATTTCTGCTTTCTGTATGTTGGGCCTTATTTCCAGAGTTAGATTATAGGATTCCTGAAGGCAAGAGCCCAGGGCTTCTTTTGCATCTCCTACAACCCAACCCCCAGTGCAGGGTTCCTCTAAAAAAAGAAAGGGTGGTTGGCTGACTGATTGAAGAAACAGAAACAGGCCCCCACAGTGACCTGAAGCATATGGAATTCTGATTAAGGGAAGTGAAGAGTCAAAAAGTCCAATATTGCACCCTTTATAAAGTACATGTATCCCATCAAATCTGAGGTTATTGGAAAAGTAACAGCCCTCTCCCACAACCAGCCCCAACCAAAAATTTCATTGGAATGGATCAAGAACCAGAGCTGTAAATATTCATGGCTGGGAGGGGTAAGCTGGAGGACAGCCTGCTGAACTGAGCAGGTGTTCACCTCACTCAATTTCAATCCGTTTGCAGCCAACAACGTCATTGTTTGGCCTTCTTGTGCTCACCGACAGGCCATTTTTCATGATTTTACCATTTCTGGCCAAATGCAAACTTTTTAATTAAATGTACCACATGATTCCAGATGTTTGTTTATTTGTTCCAAAAAGGTTGTAAAATCTCTGCATGAGGAAAAACCTGGGGCAGGGGTAAAGTCTTCTATAAGATACAGGGAAACAAATGAATTAGAACTGGGATGGGGAGGTGAATGCTGGGCAGAGCATTCTCAGCAGACCCCTCTAGACCGAAACCATTGGCTTCTAATAGTTCTCCTTCCAGAAACCCAAGATTTGGGAATAAAATACACTGGGCACTTACTAGTTTTTTTGAAAGAATGTAGCTCATCTTGAGCCAAAGATCGGAATGAGAACAAATTTTTGTGGCTGCTCTGCCTGCTTATTGTCTGTTTGTTCCTGTTGCTATGAACCCACTACATTAATCCCAGCAGCCTCCCACTTAACAGGCCAGGTTAGAGCTTATGCACCAATAATAGGGGAGCATCCCGCACTGCACGGGGGAAGCAGGAGAGCACCTACAGGCGGAGACCACAGCTTCCCATCACCATGCCAGCTTCCTCTCAGCCTTCTGTTCTCTCATAGCATCTCCAAACATAATCAGTCCCTAAGTCAGTCTATCGCATTTGCTACAAAATGTTTCTCATAATCCTACTCTTCTTTGTTCCCTCAGTCAGCCAGCCAGACACCCCAGGTCTTCATCATCAATGCTAGATTATTTCAACATTATCCTAACTGATGCTGGGCTCTCAGATTTGGTTTCAAAAGCCAACACCAAAAAATACTTTGAGTAAGGTGGAGATGGAAATGGAAATGCACTAACTGTCCATTTACTCTGATGCCTGGGCCAGATACACCCTGTGACCAAACCATCAGCAACCTTGAACAACAATTCCATAGTGGCCATAAGGTTCCCTTTACGTTGCCCTCACCCCTGCTCCACTGGCAGTGTCCTGGACCCAGCTGTCTTCCCCATCTGTTACCAAGTTGTTTCCTAAATTACCTTTGCTAGAAACCTGCTCTTTCGAGGCGGTACAGTCTGCAGCCACATAGTCTGGTATCAAGAAATCCAAAGCTTCTAAAACTTCAATGTGATCCCACGGTGGCCTCCTCGATTCCAGACTCTTTTCTTTCCAATTCTCCCCTCCTACTGCTTGCAAATAATAATCCCATAGCACAGCTATAAATCAAATTTAGATGTTCCTGCCTACTCAAGGCCTGCCATAATATGGATCCAGGCTACACACATAAACCCATTTTTTACTTTTTCAAAACTAGGTCCCTTCTTCCATTCACTTCTACCTCTTCTTACCCTTGCGCTGCTTCTTTACCCATTCCCTTTCTTCGTGAGTGGAGTGGGGGTAGGGATGCCCTTCTTCTGCCCTCCATGCATTCATGACTTACTTCCTTTAAAGCTCAAGGCCAACATCCTCTAAACAGCCATGCATGCCTGACTATACTAATATTTACTGATTCCTATATTTTCCAAACATGTACAGAACTTACAGCTTTTACCAAGTAAGGCAACTCTCACTTATATAATATATGATATCTAGTTTGGTTGGCATTGTTCCATTTTGGTAATGTCCTCAATCAAACCATAATTTCTTAGAAGACAGATACCGTGCTCTCTCTTTCTGACTATTCCATAAACCCTAACAAGTACTGTGTACACAGTAGATACTAAAGGCAAACCCTAACAAGTACTTTGTACACAGTGGATTCTAAAGACAGTGGATGCTGGAGGACTCCTAAAATGAAGGTGCTCAGAGCAATATTTGTCACTGCAAAAGTCATATTTGGCCACGCCTCAATTCTTCCCCTGCAACAGAAGGGATAAGAAACAGCCCATGACTCTGAAAGTTCAGGATATTTAGAATCTTCAATCCTATCCATCCCAGACTCTCCATGTTTTAAGAGAGAGGAACATGTTTTCAACTCCATTTTTTTATTTGGACTGTCTTTTAGGAGAAGGGTTATCGCTTATCTTGCAGAAGTAAAGTTTGCCCCTGTTGGGAGTACAAGACATGATTCCATATTTCCCTCTTTGCTTTGCTTCCAAAACAGAAGAGCCAAATTCGTAGCTCCTCTGTATCTTTGAGCACACAACAATTCTGCCCAAAGAGTAGAAATAAAGCAATCATGGAGACTGCAAATGAAAAATCATCCTTGGAGAAAAAAAGATAGGAAATGGACCCCTATGGATTTCAAATGCTTAAAGGAGGCTGCTTAAAGTTCCTGGCTGAAGTCCATGCCAGTCTTGGTAATAGTCTAACAGATTCATCCATCTTCGGATTCCACTTGGCTTACTCTTCCATCACTGCCACCTTCCCAGACAGCGAGCGCACACATGCACATCTATCTATATATATGCGGAAGTTTTAATCTACACGACCCTCCATTCCAATCCACCCAGCCCTGCTCGGTACAGAGTGAAGCTATTGACCCTGCAAAGCAGCAGAGAGATGAATTTGATGACCCAGACCGGAGTTTTTAAACCATTTCAGCAAGGTCTAGAATCAAAGGAAAGTACAATTTATTCAGCACTTAGTAAAGTCCTTTTACTTTGGAACAGAGTGCACACACTGAAAATAGACTCCCACTGCCACACAGATAAAATAAACCTGTCAACCACTACTGTCAAATCACTAGTCACCTCGATTAAATAAAGGAAACTTTAGCATCTCTCAGCATCTGAGAATTCCACCAAGATTATAAGCCCATAAAAGCATTATGAAGGAAAGAAAACTAAAGTAATGGGTTCTGTTGAAATGTCATCAGAGGAAGCATTTTACATAATTAGAAAGTGCTAATAATAGCTCTGCACAAGGAACCAACACACTCTTTCCCTAGGCAGCCAGGGCAAAGCCACGGCATGGAGTCTGAAAGAGGAGAGCCGAGGCCATGCACTTATCTAGCAGGACCCGAAGAAGAAAGATGTCCCTGTCAGCAGCGAGGAGGCCATCCTAGCCAATTGCTAAAGTGATTTTTTTTTTCTTATTTCTTCTCCCTCCCTCTCTCTTCCACAGATTTTAATACATTTTCTATGGAGAAAAGTTGGATCCGCCATACTTCTGTGAACCTTCAATGACTCAGTGATGTTTTCTGAAAAATCATCTGATAGTTAGCTCCTTTGAAAAGATAATCAAAATATTTTGGAAGACAGAAAGCAAGAAATAAGCAGGTTGCTTTTGTCATAGGGCCCGATCTTAGGTGGGACATCCTTGGCAAAGTCACCATAGCCATCAGATTGCTTATTTCGTCTTTTTCAATGGTCAGTGAGAACAAAGAACAATAGGCAGAAAGACACCTCGATGCTAAACTAATAAGATAGCCTAAACAACTGTATCTATTTTCATTGAGTCTATGCTACTATTCTCTGTAGATTTTGCTTATAATGATCAAACTTACTTAGCTTTCAACATGTGATATACATAGTAAGCCTTCTATTTTCCCTATAGGTTGACATGGCAAGATGGTACGACTATTAAAAAAAAAAAAATTAAGTTGTCTGAAAGAGACAGATTGCCTCCAAATCATCTAAGCCTAAAACAAATTGTGATGAGCAGTCTGGTTATCTAGCAGCCCCATCTTGAGCCCTCCCAAAAGTATTCTGCTCATTGGCATACGGTTTTTCTGGGCAACATCTCCCCATCCCAAACATCTTTCCCTACATTGCCACGTCTTCTTCACACACATCCATTAATTTTCCTCTTCTTCATTTCAGTTTGGCTTATTTAAATAGTTGAAGCAAAACACTCTGTATTTATGGCTTCTGTGAAAATGTATTTTATGATATCTCATGCTAAAACTGTTTAAAAAATAAAAATAAAAAACGCCTGCAGTTTTTCTTCCCTTCTTTTTCTTCTTGTTTGGATGGCACACATTGAGCTGCTTCATGGAGATATACAGAAAAATCAATTCCTAAGCATAAAATGCAACTCACATTAAGGAAACTGCAAACGATAACTAATTATGATGAGTTGCTATGTAAATCATTCTATGACAGTCCCAGCAATCAATTTCAAACACAAATAGACCAAGCCCTGGCTGGAGAAGGGGATGAGCACCTAACTAGTGTACCAGAAGTCATGGCAAGGCTGCCAAGGATAGGCGGAAGGAGGATGGCTACGATCTCCAAGCACGTTTCCATAGATTTCCTTTCACCTTCCTTCCTTCTTTCTTTCATACATCTAAAGTCCGATGTTTAATATGACCAGGTAAGGATGGCATACCCTCCAGACTGTATAAGCATCAGAGAAAAAAAATAGTAATTCAGGGACATTCACTAGGCTTGCAATTACTTTGTAAAATGCGCACACAAATGCCCTGGAATGGGATCCCTCTGTGGGATCACTACTTGCAAAGTCGGGTCACTGCCTGTTATCACCTGGCATCACCACCACCCTCTTCTCAGGCTTTCTCTGCAGCTCAGAGGATGAACTAGAAACTGCCTTTCTGAGACTTCCCTTGGCATGTGGTTCTAGGTTAGAATGAGGCAAAGAGAGACCCTGGAGTATGACTTAGAAATCCAGAGAGAAAGAGGAACAGGGCAATGCCTGGGTAGATCTAACGTTTGAAGCGGTGTCCAAGTGGACTTCTTGAGAATCACTCCCACATGGCTGCTGCAGATGGAGAACATCAGTAGGAGGTGCCCAGGTGTTTCTGAGATGTGCAGAAACTTCAGCAAGCTCTTAAGAATCCCCAGCTTCCTTACAAGGTTTGGATTCTGGGTGGGGTCCTCCCTGACTGGACCAGCCCCTTGCTCATTCCTTACATTAAACCCCCTCAACATGTGAATCCATAGTGGGCCTTCTATTTTCCCTATCTGAATTCAGACTGATGTGATACTATCTTCTGTTTTGGTTTTTCAAACTGTCTCTGTTCTTGAATTTATATATTTGTAATTTAAAATAAGGGAGAGAAAGAGAGTAACAGACAATTCTTTTGACAGAAGAGGTAAGGTCGCTATACTTCGCTGCAGTCTTAGCAAAGGCTGTAGAAATTCACCCCGGGCAGTGGCATTTCCAGGCCATTTCTCTGCCTGTACTTCCTTCTTCCATCTAGCACAATGCCACAGTCAGTCCTGCATTTGCTTCATATGTCCTGTGTCAAGGACAAATGTCAGGGATGGTCTGGGAATCAAGGACACAGAAATCTGTGTGTTTGTTTTTTATCTTGCCTCTGTCACCGAGTGACTTAAGTCTCCCCCAGCAATTCTTGGTGCTTTCCTCTGTTAAATGGAAATAGTAATACCTACCCTCCCTCCTTTATAGGGTTGTCTTGAGGATGATATGGTCAACTTACTAAATAGAAATGTTCTCCCCAAAAGATGCAGTGGTTTACTTAATTGCAAATCCCATTTCTAACAGGTACCAGATAAAGAGTGGCAATACCTGATATGCAGGTGTATGTTCAATGCACATAACATACTTAAAGAAACATTTCTCCAACAAACACTCCAATGCTCCTTCTAATGTGGATACCCACAGAGGATATAGTAAGCAGGCCACCACTAGGTAATAACTGAGATTCCTGACACAGCCCCATGGCCCCAGTAGACTTCAAAGACATGTTTAGACCTAGAGCAGAATTCTCAGAGAGATCTCAGGAGTACCATTCTAAAACCACATCTATACGACTGCCTGCACCTTATGGCAGAGTCCAGCCCCTTCTTTGAGAGCTGTTACAAGTAAAATAATTCCCTTAGTTGCTTCAATTCATCCAATTTCTTTCCTACCATCAAAACACCAGAGTTTAAAAATTATGACATTATGACATCAAAATTATTATCTACTTGGAAGTTATACAATGTGGCTAAATGCCGCCATCGGACAATGAATCAATACATATGGGCCCAACCGTGGTGACTGGGGTTTATGAAAGCAACAGGGTTGAGGTCTGAGGTCCACAGGCTGGCCTTTCCTTCCCCTATCACTTAATCCCAAAGGAAGATGGGTCTCCTTTCTCAGACACAATTAAGTTATCTTACAGAGGCACCTAAATTACTGACTTTTCCCTGGGCTTCGACCATTCATCCTTTACTGAACAAATATTTCTTGAGCTTCTAAAAAGCAGGAGGCCCTGTGCCAGGCATTGCAGGTATAGTGGTGAGCAAACAGATACACTATCTTCTATTGTCTCCAACAGCTTACAGCCTGTCCAGGAAGACACTGGAAAATAAAGCCTGAAAAATGAACACTGACCTAATATAAATGTGTGGGGTGGGATCGGAAAAGTCTCCCTTACAGCTGTGATAGTTAGGCTGATGCCTGAAGGATGCACAAGAGTCAGTGATGTGCAAGAGAAGAAAGATGAGACTCTTTACTCCCTTTAGGGAGCTTTCACTTATGACAAGTTCAAGACCTACATATACTTGACCTCTTTCACACAAAGCAGAATATAAAAAATTGCACTAAGGAGATAGAAACACATATTTAAAGCACCTCAGGAAGGAGACAAATCAATATAGAAAAAAATTCATACAAGAAGTCAAAAAGTATTGCGTATTATTCTCCCTGCAATGCCTGGGTTAACTGTAAATTACGGATGGAAAAACAAGAGTCTCCCATTTCCTGATAATTATTCTGGGCCCAGATTTCCTTTGCATTTGAATCTACAGTCCTTAAGACACGAATCTTGGGTCTATCATCCTCGACATTGGAAGTAACATAAAAGGACAAGTAAAGGGAAAATGGCATGTATAGAAAAATAGCAATTTGCACATGAACTACTGCCCACTGGTTTATGTAGTTGTTGGTGCGGAATAAAAAGAGATTGGGAACTGGATGAATCAAAAAATTATTTGCAAATAGAACTTCCACTTAAGATTTTTTAGACCACGTTTCAGACTTCGTGGAGGATTTCACTTGGGCAAGAACTGATGTAATTCGCCTTCACAATGGGAAAGAGCCTCTCTGGATAAGCATTTGTAAGCAGTTTCCATAAAGGTATTGATAAATGACAGTCAAATAGTTTGGTGACTTATACGATCAAAAATTTAGAATAATTTCTCTAACTTTAACATAAAAAACAAGGTGGTAATGGAGCACCCAGGTGGCTCAGTCAGTTGAACGTCCAACTCTTGGTTTCAAATCAGGTCTTATCTCATGGATCGTGAGATGGAGCCTGCATTGGGTTCTGAACTCAGTTGAAGATTTTCTCCCTCTGTCCCTCTCCCCACTCATGTACACTCTTTCTTTCTCTCTCTAAAATAAATATATAAATCTTAAAAAAAAAAAAAAAAAGTAAGGTGGCATTAAGCAGTTTCATTCTGGGTGCCTAAAAATCGGGCTTTCCCCACTTGTTATCATATGGTTCATGCCAAGCTAAAAAGATCAGTGTCGTCTTTTCCCTACATGGATCAGTCCTATAATAATTCAACCTAAATGAGCTTCTTTGGCTCTCTCTTTAGTGATGTCCACATGACCAGAGGCCCAAAGACCTACCCATCATTTCATGATGCTAGCTTGCCTTTTTTCACTCTCAGGTCCGTAGCGTTGATCAAGCAACCAGAGCATTAAATTTATAGGGGCATTTTTCAGTAAAACTGAGATATCTGTTGCTGGGTCTTTTCAACAGCAATGTTCCCATTGATGCTGGGCTCTGATGTCATTGAAGGGCACTTGTTTTAATTCCAAACCCTTGACCATTTTTTCATATTCCAAATATTCTCAACATACCTTCAAAACTTAATTCTTAAATTCCTTTACTCTAAGATTCAGATTTCTTATTTTACCATTACAGTGACAAATGATCTTCATCCTATTATGGAGGCTTATCATTGATCTGATCATGTCCTTCTGTTGTGAAATCTCAATTTCATAGCTAGATCAACTTTTATAAGTAGGCTTAAGGATTCTGAGCCCTCAGTTCCTTTGTATTATACTCAATGGGCTATAGATTAAAAATGCCTTTATTCAAATATAAGAAACCACTAAATAAATCCATGAGGATATAACACTGGAGTGAATTTGTTATTCTGTCTAGATGTGGTATTATTATTTACTTAGGGGAACTCCCATCCCCTCTCAAAAAAAAGTCTCTACAGGAATATGTTTGACACTTCCATAAGGACATTCAGTGAAGGAGATCTATACATGCCCCTCAAAATATAGCACACTAGCAGTTATTCGTTCTACCTGCCTTTGAGCAAAGTTGATTTTCACAAAACTGACCCTTAATGAACAGAATCAAAATTGAACCAAAATAAATGTAAATGCAGAAAAGTTCTACTGTGCTGAGACATCAAATAGGCAACTGTGATGTTCAAATCACAGACATCTGGAATCCTGCATCATACTCTTGATTATTTCCTGCAGAACAGGAGTGTGCCATTTACCCAGAGCCCGCAGGTCTTCTCTGAGCACAACTTCATCACTTTCTGAGCCTCTCTACAGCCTTTGTTTCTACCCACCCAGCCTACAACGTAGTTGGCATGACAGACCTGGGCCAGTACTTCCTCTGTGTTCCCTAAATGTATGAGGGGAATTTCCTGCTTGTGGAAATACTATTTAAGTATGGAATGCCCTCAAATGAAGCCTGTCCTTACCATTGGAGGGTAGATTCACAATTAAGAAACATGGCTGTCGTCATAACCAGGATAAAATAAACAAGTTATACTGTATGGCTCTTCCTGTCCCTCTAGTTCCAACAAAGGTGACCATACAGTCCTTGGTCTAAGCAGCCAGCTTAGGAACAAGGCAGTTTTAAATTATATTCCATGCAAACACTAGAGATGACAATAGAGATTCACGGCTTTGGAAACACTGGGTAAACCAAATTAATATTTTGGAGATCAGATAATTTAAGGAAAACTGTGCACTGACTCTCTGCAATGTTGTTAGGCAAACTGGAATTCTTTTTAGCTGTAATGTAGAGTTCATTCATTTTGAAATTACAGATTTCAACTATACTACTCCCCAAACAATGATACTTTTTACAAATATTAGTGAGTTTCCCAATTTTCTCCATCACTTTTAATGCAGGTAATGATCTACTTAGCAATTTTTAAGTACTATAATCTCTTTACTTAAAGCAAAAAAAGAAAAAAAAACCAAATCACAAAATAATATTCTAGCATGGATTTATTTGCCTTCCCAGTAGACCACCACTAAATTCTGTTTAATATGAGTTAAAATCGCTAGGCTTGACAGGTATGGTTTTCTCATCAAGGACTTGAAAAGCACTGTGTTCCTTCTAAAGTGCCGAGACAGCAATAATGAGCCCAGAGCTCTGCATAGCCAAGTGTCCCTCCCTGCAAGCACTAAGAGCAATAAAAAGTCAAGTTCCTACCTCGGTGATTGGTGAGATCCCTTGAAGCAGCAGGCAGGGGTGTATAGTGGTTCTCTGGAGAAGCTATGACGCGGTCGCTGGAAGCCTGTGTAATAAAAGAAAATGTCAACATGAAGTAACACCAAACGCTAAATGTCTTTATTTACCAAACATGCCTCCTAGGGATCTGGGCCTGGAAGAAATATTATCAACCAAAACTCTCCTTTGGAAGCAGGAGTTGTCTGTGCTGAGACAATGTTCTGGCAAGTGTAGGGTGGCATCCAAATCTTCAAGAAGCCTTGTGACAGGTGGAAGGGCCCTGAGACAAGGGGACTGTTTATTTCATGAACCGAAAGGAGGAAGAAAAGGAAAAGGCCAGAAATGGTATAGAGTTAGGGTTCTGTCACAGGCCTTCTTCCAGTACTTCCTACAGATTAAATGTTAACGATGAGTGGATTTCTCTGGAAACCAGTGAGGACGCTGAGCTTTGCCGTAGGGTGGACGGGAAAAACAGGGCAGGTTGGTGTGGGCCCCGTCGCAAAGAGACACACAGAAGTGACGGCTCAAGCAGCAGAAAGGGACCATCCTGAAGGATATAAACCACTGTGTATCTTGCAGTTGGGGTTCTGGTTAAGCTTAACCAGAATTGAAAAATTCATCTAAAATTTGGGATGTAGTGGTTATCAATAAAATTTTGCCATTCCAACACCTCAAAGAAAATGATATGAAATATACCTTGAAGATGATTTTTTATTGTACACAAACAGCTCTTTAATCATCAAACTATATACAGTGTGACCCGTATGTGTAAGTGGTGCTATCTTTCTTTTTCCTCAGCTCTACAGCCATGGGGGATGAGGCCAGGAACAAAGGACTACAGCTATGGGGTCAGTTATCTCTCAGAAACAATGACCAGTCTGTCACATTCAGAGTGTGGCTGCTTATAGCAAAAAGCATCACCACTGCAATTCTTACTGAGACTTCTGAATCAAATGCTATTTTTTTTTTAAAATATCCAAAAAAGAACATCTGCTAGGATCAAAATCCTAAGCTTACAACCTTTCCAAGCTTCAAGAAAAAGTAAATTTCATTAATGCTACATTTTTCTTTCTGGAATAGGAAATACATTCTATGGGATATATTTGCCCTGCTAGGAGCAGGCCTTTTTCTCCAAAGAGATTATCTACATTATAGGAATCAAAACTAAGTAGGAGATTAAACCTACTTGCTAGAAAAACCCTTTAAACCCCGCTTCTGACATTTGAGATGTTTGATTAAGCGGCTTTCACTGGAGACTTACAGAAAGAGTTCTGAATGGAGCAGAGTCAGAAGCTCTGTCCCTAAGGTAGAGACAGACTTCAGGTAGCATTACTTCACTCCAGCTCCAAGGGAAATATGTGGTGTTTAAAGCTTGATCCAAGGGTATTGGGTCCAGAAAGATAAAAGTTCAGTCACTAAGAAAATTCTTTTAAAAAGTAGACAAGACTTGCTAGATACTACACCATTAGATATTTAGGATGCTGCAAGAACATAATAGAGTCAGAAATTAGATTAAATTTCAAATACTAAATTCACCACATGTCCCTCCACTTGGCAGTTAGGGTCTCCTGTAATCCCCACGTTATAAATGAGACACAGTGACAGTGTTCTAAATATGGCACCTAGTCAATACTTGTGGCAGGATATATGGGGCGAGGTAATAGGGGCTGTCCTTCCACAGATCTACCATTCTTCCTTAGTAGAAGGCCATAGTTTCTCTCTCTGTCAGTGTTTCTATTCCACCTCAATGCTAAAAAGGCCTACAATTCCAGTATGAGTTTTAGGTTGCTATATTGTGATATTTCTTAGTGCGTTTAATCTCAATTTGGGCTGTTGACAATTTGATGACAGCTTTTCCTAAAATTACTGGAAGAAACTACCTTTCAGCAAATACCTCTGACTGGGCAAAACATTAGAGCTTTATAACCAAGAGTAAAATAGCTATTTACTTTTATTTCCAGTGGTAGTCAAAGCAAAACTGGTATGGCTCGAGTTCTGTTTCGCTGTCATCATTCTATGCCTAGCGTTTAATTACTTTTCTGCTCAGTGTCCATTTATAAACTTGAGTCATGGAAACGAATCCAGGAAAAGAACAATTTTGCAAAGGGTGCCTTTCAGTTGGAACTTCTATGGCTGGATGTTTAGGGAAACTTCTACAAATTAAGATTCTAACTATCAGTTCTTTGACTTGGTTCTTATCAAAATGAAGTCCATGTGATCTTTTCAATTTGTTCCCTGAATATTATGCTTGCAGGCACAATTAAGAAAAGCATGATTATCATATGGAACAAATGAACAAGGCAATGTCTTCAACTTGCACACTACCTGCCCCCAAATAAAGAACTTCCTTGGAACTCCAGTGCCACAATTGGTTAGCATGCATTACTAATAAAACAGCATAAGCAGGGCAAAATAAAGAACTTCTCTTGAATATGAAGCAACATACCCATAGTATATCGAGTATGAGATGGTAGAAATATAAGTGGAAAAACTTAAATCACGTTTTCTTTTACCTGGATTAAGAAGATATACCTAAAATAGGAATAGGGAAATTTGGGTAAATCTGAATCTTTAGAACCACAAATCCTTTCAAGTCTTTGAGTCCTTGCCAAATCTCATATCTATGGCAGAGAATTATACTTTTACATTGTACTTTTTAAATCACTTCTGTCCAAAGATATTTGTAATGTCTACAATAAAATATTAGCATCCAGAATACATATGACCCTAAATAATTAAAAATACAATAGAAAAATGGACAATGGAAGTATCAGGAAATTCAAAGGAGAGAAAACCTGAGTGGTCAATGAATGAAAGAGAAGATGGTCAAATTCACTAGTCTGAAGAGCAATGCCTATTAAAACAAGACACAATTTTTCCACTTGCCATACTGGCAAATTTTCAAGTCTTGCAACAAGCGCCAAGGAGAATAAAGAGAAAGAACTTTTATCCTCTTGTTCCTTGCCATCAGGAATGGAGACTCGTTCAACTACTTTGGAGAGTAATTTAGCAATATCTAATAAAATTGAAAATTGGTACAGCAACTCCATTTCAAATGTATACACTAAAAATTTCACTCAGGTCTATAAAGGAGAACATAAAGCAGGGTTTATTGCATGATTATTTAGAACAGAATAAATTGGAAGTCGTTCAAATGCCTGTCAATGAGGAAAATGGATAAATAAAATGTTATAAATTCATATGACAGAATAATATTTAGCATTTAAAAGTAATAAACCTGATTTAGGTATCTCAACTTGAAAATTTTAACACAGAGTGAAAATACAAGTTGCAAAATGATAAATGTGGTATAATATTTATATATGTGTAGTTCTTTGACATCATGTTTTTATGGAAACATCTAAAAATTATACAAGTTAAACACTATGTTCATGAAAATGGTTGTCTCTGCCAGAAGACAGAGTAATAGGATCAGGACTAACAGGGTAGGAGGACCTTCACGTATATATAAAAGATTTATTTATTTTATTTAAAGACAAAGCTTAGAAACAAATATGTCAAAATATTAGAAAATACAAATTCTGTCCCTTGCCATTGGCAAGGTAATTACATGTGTTCATTATTTTTCAACTTCTCCACATTTTTGAAATTTCTCAAAATTAAGCAAAAAAATTGAAAAAGAAAAACAAGATTCCTGTGTCCTCTCTGATCCACACCATCCTATATTTATATGAACCCATAAGGAGAGGAAATTTCTTCTAACAACTTCCCAGCACTTGCACAGCATGGATTAAGGCCACTTATGGTTGTTTTTTTGCAATGAAATATCCCATTTCTGTTTTTCCTAAGGCTGCTGAGTGTGACAATAGATTGGAAAAAGCTGCTAAATAATAGTAAATATGTATCCCCTTCACACCAAGGCTTGAAATGCTCATGCCAGCCTGGTAAGTCCTTCTGCCTAAGATTTGTCAAAGTATACTAAAGATTTCTGTCCTTTTTCCCTACTCACAATTATCACAGTTCCTGATAATTTTTTAAACTCACATCAGTAATGATAATAGTCATGACTATACTACACATGCAATTTCCATAATGCAGGAAGGAAGGGAGAACTTTGGCAACCTCACTGGAAAAGAGTCAATGGAAGTATAGTACACTCCATAAGAGACTTGCAAAGTGAGAATTTCACTCAGTGGTTGCAGGAAACAAATGTCTTCAGAGGAGTATGTAAAATTCAAGTCCCTTCCCACTGGGTGCATTCCATGGAAACCTGCATTCCAGTGGATACTTCTGAACATCATGGATGCCCTGAAGGAATATGATACAGACCACAGGAGGAGCGATTTGGCAGGCTTCAAAACAAGAAGGGGGCAGCTACAAAGTTGTTTAATAGCATAAATCTCTTACTATTTTTCGCAAAATACCATCTAAGACCACATCTCTACAACTCATTCCCCATTACTCAGCTCAAGTGGAGCGCTTTGGCATGCTCACTCACCCTTAAATCATACACAGCATAAAGTGATCCTGGGTCTGGGAAATTTGTCAGCCTCCTTCAAGTAAAAGCAATCTTCACTTTTCATCACAACTCATTCCCTGAAACTGTGGTATAAAGCTGACTCTTCTAAAAACATTTATTTTCTTTCATAAGAAAAAGCATCACTCATTTAGTTATCATGTATTTAATAACCACCGACTATATGCCAAGCCCTGTGCTGGGAATACCAAGAAAAATAAAATGAAGGCTTTGGTTGCATTCCTGACTCATCAAAAAAAGAAAAAAGAAAGGATAACCATGATTAATACTACTTATTAAGAGTCACCGACTGGTAGCATGACCCCATGCTCTGTATTATCATGGAAATTTGTCCCTGACCACTATCATGACACATGAAGACATGAAACAGTGATTATGCCCTTGCTTGTTTCTTATTCATCCTAAGAGAAAGCTTTCAAGATTAACTGTATTAACTTTCCAAGATTAACTTTACTATTAACCCTTGTACCCAACACACTGCCAGAAATATAAGAAGAAATCAGTGTATGGTGACTAAATGAATAAAAAATTTTAATGTCAAAGATAAAACAGACTAAACAATGATTATAATTCAATACAACACAACACATGTGAGCCATGTTCCCAGAATCAAAGGTGAAAATTTGCCGTCACCTGAAAGTTTAAATTAGAAGCCAAAGAACCCACCACAGAAGGAGACTCCTGACCCACTCCCAGGTGAAAGCACCATGCTTTTCATTGTGAAGTAAGACAGAAAGTCTCATGACAGACACATTGGGTTGGGGACAGCAGAAGAGTTTAGGAGCAGAAATGGCCCTATATTTTAAGAGCCAGAATTCAAGAAATGGGGAGGGAATAAAAAACAGTAAGGTAGGGGGAAGAGCAAGATGGCGGAGGAGTGGGAAATCTAAATTTCATCGGGTCCTAGAAGTTCAGCTAGATAGCCATCAAACCATTCGGAACACCTACAAACTCAACAGATCAAAGAGAAGGAGAGCAGCAATTCTATGAACAGAAAATCAACCACTTACGGAAGGTAGGACCTTTAGAGAAGTGAATCCCAGGTGATATACAGGAAAAGAGATGGGAGGGGGAGGGGCCAGCTCCTGGCAAGTGGTAGGGCAGTCCAGCACAAAATTGGAACTTTTAGAAGTCTGCCCCATTGAGGGATGGCACTCCAGAGGCTAAGCGGGGGAGGTGGAGCCTTTACAGGGACAATGTGGTCTCAGGACCTGCAGGGTCATAAAAAGACCAGGGGTGCTTGAGGGTGGCAGAGCTCTCAGGTATCAGAGCAGGGAAGCTGGCTGCAGAGACAGAGCCGAGGAGGAGCTGCCAGCTTGGGATTACCTTAAATGGTAATCCAAAGCACAGTCAGGTCACTGCTCTTCAAGCAAGGACCCCAAAAGTGGCAGATCTGGGGAAACCTGCTCCTTTCTCTTCTGGGAAAAGCACAAGGGAACAGGGTGTGGGAATCAGCTGTGTTTGGAGACTCCCAATGGGGCCATGCACCAGAGACTGAAACACTCTGTCACAGGCTGGATGAGCACAGAGTGCGGCTACTGACCAGGGAGGCAGGAGGGATTGACTGCTTTTATCTGAGGGTGCACTGAGGAATGGGACTCCGTGCTCTTGGCTCCTCGGGGCTGGAGACTGGGAGGCCACCACTTTCATTCTACTCCTCCAAAGCTCTACAGAAAGCATTCAGGGAATAAAATCTCCCAGAGTGAACTTGAGCAGATTACTTAGCTGGCCCCCTGGCAAGGGTGGTGCAATTCCATCTCAGGCAAAGACATTTGTGAATTACTGCAATAGGTCCCACCCCCAGAAGAACAGCAAGAACACCCAGCCAAGACTAAGTTCACAAATCAATGAGAACTGCAAAACTCCAGAGCTTGCGGAATGCAACACAGAATTCATGGCTTTTTTCCCATGATTCTTTAGTCTCCCAAAGTTAAATTTCTTAAATTTTATTTTTTTCTTCTCCTATTAAAAAAAAAAATTATCTTATCTATTTTAACCTGCTTAAACTATTTTATCTTATCAATACCTTTTTAAAAAACTTTTTAAAATTTTCATTGCTATAGTCATATTCTGACTTATTTTTTCTATACATATAGGATTTTCTTTCTTTAAAATTTGGGGTACAGTTTCTTCTAAGAGATCAAAATACACCCTAAATCTAGTGCATGGCTTTGTTCTAGTCTCCAGCCTGATCACATTCTTTCCTCTTCTTTTTTCTTTTTTCAACCAACTTCTAATCTTAACAATTCCTTTTCTAGAATCTTTTTAAATTTTCATCTTCATGGTCATATTCCATCCCTTCACCATGTTTACCCTTATTTTTGTATCTATAAATTTTCCTTTCTTTAAAATTTTGGGAGGCAGGGACACCTAGGTGGCTCAGTGGGTTAAGCCTCTGCCTTCAAGTCAGGTGATGATCCCAGGATCCTGGGATCGAGCCCTGCATCGGGCTCTGTGCTCAGGAGGGGGGCCTGCTTCCCCCTCCCCCTCTGCCTGCTTCTCTGTCTACTTGTGATCTCTCTCTCTGTCAAATAAATAAAATCTTTAAAATACACCCAAAATCGAGTTTGTGGTCCTTTTCTATTCACCATTCTATCATATATATATATTTTTTTAATATAATTTTTAAATTAAAATATAAAATAATAAAATAATATTTTATTTTGTTTTATATATATATATATATATATATATATATATATATATATATTCTCATACCCCCCATTTCTTCTCCCCCAGTTTTGAGTCTCTTCTGATTTGGTGTTAGTGTATATTTTTCTGGGCCCCTTTTTATCCTTTTAGTATTTTGCTCTCTCATTCATCTATTCTTTTCTGGATGAAATGACAAGGCAGGAAAACTCACCTCAAAAACAAAGAATAAAAGGTACTACCGATGGCCAGGGACCTAATCAATATGTAATATCTTACATTAATAAGATGTCAGAATTAGAGTTCAGAATGACAATTATCAAAGTGCTATGTGTGCTTGAAAAAAGCACGGAAGATACTAGAGAATCCCTTTCCGGAGAAATAAAATCCCTTTCTGGAGAAATGAAGACACGAAAATCTAACCAAGATGAAATTTAAAAAGTGCTTAATGAGGTACAATAAAAAAAAAAAAAAAAAAAAATGGAGGCTCTTACTGGTAGGATAGATAAGGCAGAAGAGAGAATTAGTAATATGGAAGACCAAATGATGGAGAATAAAGAAGTTGAGAAAAAGAGAGATAAACAATTACTGGACCACGAGGGGAGAATTTGAGAGATAAGTGATACCATAAAATGAAACAATATTAGAATAATTGGGATCCCAGAAAAAGAAGAAAGAATGAGAGGGGCAGAGGATATATTAGAGCAAATTATAGCAGAGAATTTCCCTAATTTGGTGAGAAAAAAGCATCAAAATCCAGGCGCACAGAGAATTTCCCTCAAAATCAATAAAAATAGGTCAACACCCCATTATCTAATAGTAAAACTTACGAGTCTCAATGACAAAGAGAAAATCCTGAATGCACTTTGGGACAAGAACTCTGTAATCGACAGTGGTAGAAGTATTAGATTGGCAGCAGACCTATCCACAGAGATGTGGCAGGCTAGAAAGGACTGGCATCCTATATTCAGAGCACTAAATGAGAAAATCATGCAGCCAAGAATATTATATCCAGCTAGGCTATCATGAGAGATTTAAAAAAGCTTCCAGGACAAACAAAACCTAAAAGAATTTGCAAACACAAAACAGCCCTCCAGAAAATATTGAAAGGGGTCTTCTAACCTAAGAGAGAGCCTAAAAGTAACAGACCAGAAAGAAACAGAGACAATATACAGTAACTGTTATCTTACAGTCAGTACAATGACACTAAATTCATATCTTTCAGTCGTTACTCTGAATGTAAATGGGCTAAATGTCCCAAACAAAAGACACAGGGTATCACAATGGATTTAAAAAAACAAAACAAAACAAAACAAAAAAACAAGACCAACTGATATGCTGTCTGCAACGAACTCATTTTAGACCCAAAGACACCTCCAGATTTAATGTGAGGGGTGGAAAACAATTTACCATACTAATGGATATCAAAAGAAAACTGGGGTAGCAATTCTTATATCAGATAAATTAGATTTTAAGCCAAAGATTATAATGACAGATGAGGAAGGACACTATATCATACTCAAAGGGTCTGTCCAACAAGATCTAACAATTTTAAATATTTATGCTCCTAACATGGGAGCAGCCAACTCTATAAACCAATTAATAGCAAAATCAAAGAAACACATCAAGAATAATACAATAATAGTAGGAGACTTTAACACCCCCCTCACTGACATGGACAGATCATCCAAGCAGAAGATCAACAAGGAAATAGAGACCTTAAATGACACAGTGGGCATCTGTGGAGGACTTCACAGATATATTCAGAACATTCCAACCCAAAGCAACAGAATACACATTCTTCTCTAGTGCACATGGAATATTCTCCAGAATAGATCACATCCTGGGTCACAAATCAGGTCTCAACCAGTACCAAAAGACTGTGATCCTTCCCTGCATATATTCAGACTACAATGCTCTGAAGCTAGAACTCAATCACAAGAGGAAAGATGGAAAGAACTCAAATATATGCAAGCTATAGAGCATCCTGCTAAAGAATGAATGGGCAACCAGGAAATTAAGAAAGAATTGAAAAAAATTCATGGAAACAAATGAACACACAACTGTTCAAAATCTTTGGGACACAGCAAAGGTGGTACTAAGACAAAAGTATACAGCAAAACAAGCCTTTCACAAGAAATAAGAAAGGTCTCAAGTACATAACCTAGCCCTACGCCTAAAGGAGCTAGAGAAAGAAGACCAAAGAAAGCCTAAACCCAGCAGAAGAAGACAAATAATAAAGATAGGAGTAGAAATAAATGAAATAGAAACCAAAAGAACAGTAGAATAAATCAACAAATCTAGGAGCTGGTTCTTTGAAAGAATTAATAAGATTGATAAACCCCTGGCCAGACTTATCAAAAAGAAAACAGAAAGGACCCAAATTAATAGAATAATGATTGAAAGAGGAGAGATCACAACCAATACCAAAGAAATACAAACAATTAGAAGAACATATTATAAACAACTATATGCCAGCAAATTTGACAATCTGGAAGAAATGGATGCATTCCTAGTGACATATAAACTACCAAAACTGAACTAGAAGAATAGAAAACCTGAACAGACCCATAACGATTAAGGAGATTGAAGCAGTCATCAAAAATCTCCCAACAAACAAGAGCCCAGGGCCAGATGGCTTTGCATGGAAATTCTACCAAACTTTTAAAGAAGTAATACTTATTCTCCTGAAACTCTTCCAAAAAATAGAAATGGAAGGAAAACTTCCATTCCAAACTCATTTTATGAGGCCAGCATTACCTTGATTCCAAAACCAGACAAAGACCCCACCAAAAAGAATTACAGACCAATATCTCTGATGAACATAGATGCCAAAATTCTCACCAAAATACTAGCCAATAGAATCTAACAGTACATTATAAGGATTATTCACCAAGACCAAGTGGGATTTATTCCTGGGCTGCAACATCTGTAAATCAATCAATGTGATATAATACATTAATAAAGGAAAGAACAAGAACCATATGATACTCTCAATAGATGCTGAAAAAGCATTCGACAAAACACAACATCCTTTCTTAATCAAAACTCTTCACAGTGTAGGGATAGTTGGTACAAACCTCAATATCATAAAGGCCATTTATGAAAAACCTACAGGGAATATCATTCTCAATGGGGAAAACTGAGAGCTTTGGCAGGAACATGGCAGGGCTCTCTACTAACACTTCTGCTGTTTGACATAGTACTAGAAGTCCTAGCCTCAGCAATCAGACAACAAAAAGAAATTAAAGGCATCCAAATCAGCAAAGAAGAAGTCAAACTCTCACTCTTTGCAGATTATATGATACTTGATGTGGAAAACCCAAAAGACTCCACTCCCAAACTCCTAGAACTCATAAGGGAATTCAGAAAAGTGTCAAGATATAAAATCAGTTGCATTTCTATACACCAACAGCAAGACAGAAGAAAGATAAATTAAGGAGTCGATCCCATTTCCAACTTTACCCAAAACTGTAACATACCAGGGAATAAACCTAAAAAAAAGGCAAAGAATCTATACTCATAAAACTATAAAGTACTCATAAAAGAAATTGAGAAAGACACATAGAAATAGAAAAACATTCCATGCTCATAGATTGGAAGAACAAATATTGTGAAAATGTCTATGCTACCTAGAATAATCTACACATTTAATGTAATCCCTATCAAAATACCATCAATTTTTTTCAAAGAAATGGAAAAAAATAATCCTAAAATTCGTATGGAACCAGAAAAGACCCCAGATAGCCAGAGGAATGCTGAAACAGAAAACCAAAGCTGGTGGCATCACAATTCCAGACTTCTAGCACTATTACAAAGCTGTCATCATCAAGACAGTATGGTACTGGCACAAAAACAGACACAAAGCTCAATGGAACAGAATAGAGAGTCCAGAAATGGACCCTCAACTCTATGGCCAACTAATCGTTCACAAAGCAGAAAGAAATGTCCAGTCGAAAAAAGACAGCCTCTTCAACAAATGGTATTGGGAAAATTGGTCAGCCACATGCAGAAGAATGAAACTGGACCATTCTTACACCACACACACACAAAACAGACTCAAAATGTATGAAAGTCCTCAATGTGAGATAGGAATCTATCAAAATCCTTGAGGAGAACACAGGCAGCAACCTCTTTGACCTCAGCTGCAGCAACTTCTTCCTCGAAACAATGCCAAAGGCAAGGGAAGCAATGGCAAAAATGAACTATTGGGACTTCATCAAGATAAAAGCTTTTATACAGCAAAAGAAAGTCAACAAAACCAAAAGACAACCAACAGAATGGGAGAAGATACTTACAAATGACCTATCAGATAAAGGTCTAGGATCCAAAAACTATAAAGAACTTAGCAAACTCAACACCCAAAAAACAAATAATCCAATCAAGAAATAGGGCAGAGGACATGAACATACATTTCTGCAAAGAAGACATCCAAATGGCCAAGAGACAAATGAAAAAGTGCTCAACATCACTCAGCATCAGGGAAATACTAATCAAAACCACAGTGAGATACCACCTCACACCAGCCATAATGGCTAATATTAATAAGTCAGGAAATGACAGATGTTGGTGAGGATGCGGAGAAAGGGGAACCCTCCTACACTGTTGGTGGGAACACAAGCTGAAGCAGCCACTCTGGAAAACAGTATAAAGGTTCCTCCTCAAAAAGTTGAAAATAGAACCATCCAATAACCCAGCAATCACATTACTGGGTATTTACCCTAAAGATATAAATGTAGTCATCCGAAGGAGCACATGCACCCAAATGTTTATAGCAGCAATGTCCACAATAGCCAAACTATGGAAAGAAACTAGATGTCCATCAACAGATGAATGGATAAAGTAGATGTGAAAAAATATATATATATATATTGAAAATGGCAGAATTTCATTTTTTGATGGCTGCATAGTAGTTCATGATATATATACCATGAACTACTATATATATATATACACATAGGTACATGTGTATATATATATACATTATATATATATATATCATGAACTACTATGCATAGTATATATGCATATATATACTATGATATATATCATGAAATACTATATGTATATATGTACATATGTACATATGTGTGTATATATACATTATATATATATATATATATCATGAACTACTATGCAGCCATCAAAAAATGAAATCCTGCCATTTGCAATGACATAGATGGAACTAGAGGATATTATGCTAAGTGAAATAAGTCAATCAGAGAAAGACAATTATTATATGATCTCTCTGATATGAGGAATTTGAGAGGCAGGGCAGGGGGTGGTGGGGGGAAGGGAAGGAAAAAATGAAACACCATGGGCCCGGAAAGGGAGACAAACCATAAGAGACTCTTAATCTCAGGAAACAAACTAAGGGTTACTGGGGGGAAGGAGGGAGGGATAGGGTGGTTGAGTCATGGACATTGTGGAGGGTACATGCTATGGTGAGTGCTGTGAATTTTGTAAGACAGATAATTCACAGACCTGTACCCCTGAGGTAAAAAATACATTATATATTAATTAAAAAAAAAAAACAATAAGGTAGGCATAAGGCTGAGTCAATAACCAATGGACTAAGAAATATCCCAAGGGGGCAAAAGGCAGACTCTGGGCAAGAGCACAGCATGCAGCTGAGTGAGGAAACTGAAGGCTAGTTCAAGCTCACGTCAGTCAGAGGAGGGCTAGGGAACCAAAGACTTCTCTGAAATAAGGAAGCCCCTTGAAGGCAACAGCTTGGAGCTTCCCATTGCTTCTTTCTGGTATAAAGGAGTCCAGTTTGTTCAGTACATAAAATGGCATCAGACCCAGAGTTATAGTTTGGAAATATTTGTTGGGGTACCTGGGTGGCTCAGTTGGTTAAATGTCTGCCTTCAGGTCAGGTCATTGTCCCAGGGTCCTAGGATCGAGCCCCTGCATCGGGCTCCCTGCTCAGTGGGGAGCCTGCTTTCCCCTTCCCCACTCCCCCTGCTTGTATTTCCTCTCTGACTGTCTCTCTTTCTCTCTCTCTGTCAAATAAATAAATAAAATATTAAAAAACAAAAAAAGAAAAAAGAAAAATAAATATCTGTGGAAGGATGGAGGAAGGGAGGGAAAAAAGAAAAGAAAAACAAAACCAAAGTTGGCTTTGGAATAGAAAAAAGGAAGGAAGGGCTGTGGCTTGGGCATTCTGTGGGTTATTACATAAATAATGAAATCATAGAAAGTAGGAGATATAAAAGATGTTACAGATCATCTAGAGCAGTGGCTTCCAAAATACATTTTAGCAGCCACTAACATAGCAGAAGGAAAAATAAAAATTTAAATATTGGGCATTATGGAAATAATCATGATTTCTTATGGCAAACAAATAAAACTATATTTATATAATATAAAAGAGGGAGAAATATGTCAAGATTTTTATTATATAATATTAAGTAAACATATTAAAATTATACATATGCCATGATTTTTAAAATATAAGACTTACAACAGGTAAAAGCTAATAAGCAAAGATTAAAGATGTTTGTTGGGGCATCTGGGTGGGTTTAAGCATCTGACTCTTGGTTTCAGCTCAGGTCATGATCTCAGGGTCACGAACTCAGTGTTATAAGATCTAGGCCCACACCGAGTCCCATGTGGGGGTCTGCACAGAGTCTGCTTGGGATTCTCTCCCTTTTCTTCTCCTTCCTTCTCTGCCCACCCCTTCCCCCATGTGCCCATGCTTGCTCTCTCTCTAAAATAAAAATAATTAGAATCTTTTTAAAAAATGATTTTTGTTAATGTGATTTAGAGTGATTTGATTTTTCAACTTTCTTTTAATTTTATCATTGCTTCTTACAATTTAAAATATTTAAAATCCTAATTATACATGAGGGCTGGTATGAAACGATGGATTTTTCCATCAAGTGTCTTTCCAACCTCTCCCATTGGAGTGAGGAGAGGTAGACAAAGAGGAGGGAATAATTGGGGGGTAAGGAAGAACAAGAAGGGGACTGGAAAGAGAGGAGGCAAAGTGTGGCAAAAGAGCGAATATTTTCTGAATTCATCCTAAGTGCTAATGGTTTTCCAGTGTAGGAGGGAAGTCCAATTATTACCCTCGTTTGAGAAATAAGAAAACAGAGAGGTAGGATAAGCAACCTGTTCAAAGTTACACAGTTCTAAAGTCCACAATGTGATCAGGAACCAAGTTAGAAGGCTAAAGCCCTCCAAAGCCCAAGTGTTTCTCCAATGCCACCCTCTGTCTGCATTGGGGGCCTCAAGTTTTTTATGGTACTCCTCTCCTGATCATAACCTACTTACCTTTGCCCCATACCACTGTCTGAGGGAGGGCCCTATCTGGTCCTTTCTGGTAAGAATATAGACTTCAAGAACACAGGGGCCAAGACCCAACCTGAGAGTGAATGACTTACAGCCTCTAAGACAGGAACTTCTTGAACCATCAAATGAGAGAGCATTTACAAAAAAAGAAAAAGGGGGGGGGGTAATTTTAAAAGCAAGATATCCTGTCTATAAACAAACAATCACCTTCGTCTACAGCAATATGATAAAACACATTTTCCTTCTAATTATTAATCCTTGCTAAAAAATTTCATTTTTGTCATATGCTCAAACATAGAACATAATCAGAATTTAAAATACATTTTAATTTGCAAGTAATGAGTGTATATATAATTGTGTGTGTCCCATTTCTTGAGCACTAATTATATGCAGGCATTTTATACACGGAGTTTCATTTAACTATCTCAACAACCTTAAGATACAAGTACCATTATTATGATCATTTTATAGATAAGGCAATTGAAATTTAGGGAGGTTATACAACTTGCCCAAGAGTACTCAGCTATTATGTGGGCAATTTGGAATTCTGACCAACACTGCTTGATTCCATAGTCTGAACCCCAGAACTATACAATGAACTTGAAGCTTGAAGGTATCTGAAAAAGATAACCTTCCTGGACTTAATATATATACACTAGGGCAGATAATATATAATTGTACTGCAGATGATTCAATCCATGTTAATATGCAACATATTATGTGGCCTGGCATGTAAATAAAACCATTAAGTTATTTGTTAATAATTAACTGACTACGTAATGTAGACACAGGAGTGTTTCAGATCTCCTTGGCCATAACCAGTGGGTCTGGAGTCAATCTGTACCAGCTCACAAAAACCAATGGTTAAATTTTCAGGAATCTTGTGTTAACATAGGCTTTATTTAAAATTGAATTACATATCCTTGGTTACTGGAGAAATTATGTGAAAAGGTAATATAAGCCACAATTTATCACTTCCTACTTTACATAATTTTATTGTTATTTATGCTCTTTACGTTATTGGTGTCTATTATATCTCTGTAGTGGAAATACTACATACTGATGAGTTACTTCACATCTTTTCCCCGTGTTCAGTGATGTTGCTTTGATAGCCTGACACTGCCACGGCGGGAGTATTTACAGTAGAAGTTGCCAAATACTACAAATTGGGGACTGACTACTTTACTGACTTCCTAAACTTAGGAAAGTGATAAAAAATGCTAATGATACAGATCAAAAGGATGTTTTGCCTTTTGTCAATACACTGTGAACAGTATAAAAATGTGAGGAAATATTCTTCCAATATTCAAGCTCTGCTATCCAGTTCAGTAAAGACCATGCTCAGGTCGCCGACAAATAAGGGAAATTCTAATGTGTTCAGTAAGAAGGGAAAATAGTTGGTATTTCATATCAGAACAACACTTGTTTGTCTATGAAAACCTTAGATTGATTATGGACATGAGATTTGGGCCAAAATAATCAAAACGATTCTGTGAGAACCAACTGGCTGCATGGAATTTATAACAAAAGGCATTATATAATTTTTATTTGTAAATTAAACATATAAACATGTAACCTGTAACGTTTTTTTTCCTCCATAGAGCTGGTTGTTTAAGCTTTATCAGCACCCCAATACATATAAACCTTTTTAAATATAACACCTACAGTATGGTTGGAGCTATGTAGAAAAGGGCTATTTTATGGCCTAGAAATGGAAAGGATAGTAAGAAAAAAGCTAATTAAACTTCAAGGATTCTGTCCTTGACTTATTTACAACTTGGATATCTTCTACTTCTCTGTTTTCTATGCTCAGATGTCTTCCTGACCAAGATTAAGAGCCAGGCTCCACCCAGCTGTACGACCTTGGGGAATTTACTTCAACTTTTTAAGTCACTTTCTTCTACTATAAAATGGTAATAACAAGTCATGTTATTATGTCATGAGGATAATGATGATAGTTAAAAATTGCTAATACATATCTGTGCTTACTTTGTATCTAATACATATTTAGATATTTATTTAGCATAAAAATTGCTAATACACATCTGTGCTTACTTTGCTAAGCACTTTCCACATATTAATTTATTTGATCTTCACAACATTCCCATGAGGCAGCCATAACCCCCATTCCTGTGTTACAGATGAGAAAAACTAAGGCCCAGAAAAAAACTAGGAACTTGACCAAGGTCTCACTTAGTTTCTCAGGTGACTAGTATGTGGTGGAGCAGGGACACGCATCCAGGCAGCTTGCATCCAGTGGCCACTGTCTTAACCATTCTGAGCTTATATGTCCTCTCTTCCCAGCAAAGGTAAGAGACAGAGAACTTAGCATTGCTTGTGAAATATGAGCTATGATTTATTTTTATTTCATTCTGATTTTGTATGACCTGTAATTTTGTATAGCTTACTTCTTCAAGTAGATTTAAGTATCTTGAGAGGTAGGACTAACAATTCATGACCTTTCCTGCTCTTCATAGTAACTACGACAGGGACATGCTGGTCGTTTGTAACTGGATATTTATTACAAGAGTAGACTCTACCCCTCACTTGACAAGCAGAAAAGCACTACCGAGATCCTTCCGAGGGCAAAAATAGTGAGAACTTTATACAGCCTTGTTATAATCTGAGTTCATGCATAGATTCACAGCATTACTGTGATGGTCTAAACCAGCATTAGTAAAGAGCTACATACGGCATTTCTCATCTGTGTTTGTAGGGTTGTCTTAGAAATAATATTATGTCATGGTAGTCATACAGGCTTGATTTGTTTTGGCTTAAAAGAAGGAACTTGCCTCATGCGTCTCTCTTCCTCTCACAGAGTTTTTTATTCTCAAGGGCTGGGGGTCAAGTTCTGTCCTTGGAACCAAAGTAGTTTTCCAAAATGAGGTGGAGCCAGCTCTGTCAAGCTAGCCAGATCTGCTGTCAGTGCCTTCCCCAAATACATCAGACCCTCTGCTTGTAAAAATAAATTGATACCAATGCAAGAAATTTATTAGGAGATGACAGGCCAGTTCATAATGGAAATATGGAGAAAACATCATCCTTCAAAACTGACAGTTTATCCATCATGCCTCAGATTCCTGAGATAGAAAGAGACACTGTCACATACAATCCGCTGAGGACACGTTGTCTTGGATTTCCTTATGACAGGAAACTCTGAAATAATCCAGAAGAAGGAAAGGACTTGTGCTGCCCTTAATGTGCTCGGCCATAAATTTTTAGCATTAGTAGAAGAAACATGTGGCCAAGGAAATGAATGATGAGGGAAATCAGGAGGCCTGGAATTCTCCAACGGCCCCTTCTTTCTCTCTCGGGGGTGATGAACTGGGACAGGGGTCAGAGAGGGTGACCACAGTGCTGTGAGGGACATCAATATCCTGTTATGTGTAAGCAGAGCCAACAGGTGGCAGGGCACCACTGCGGACACACCACAGTTGGCTGTGTGAGGTTTGGGGGAGCGGGTCACCTTGCTCCGCTAAGTTTCCAAATGTGGTTATTTCACTTAGCTTGTTATTTGTATTGATAAAGCTGAGACACTTTAGGAGGGCCATTTTAATTAGGAATAAATGCAAGGATATTTGTGGGAATCACAAGAGGCCTGATCTTTGCAGGCTTAATGAGGTGACCTACACAACCCCATATGAAATAATTGTGTATTGTATTAAAAGCTGCTTTGGAAAATATAATCGTGGTAGTAAATTGGAATCGAATGAACATGGTCTTAGAGGGGAAAAAAATATTCACTGCCAATTTTATGGGGCCTTAAAATATTTATGTTCTAAACTTGCATTCTTTGGAGATTTGCTGAGTGTTGCTAGAACAAGGAAACTTTTTTAATGAGATACATGCGTATTTTTTAAATTTGCAGATCTTTTTAGCAAAAATAGAAAGACATAAAAGTGAAATGTAAATCTAAACAAGTACAGCTTAATGTCCTTATATTTATAATTCATTCTTCATATCAGAAAAAAAAAAGCATGGGAAATTTCACTTAAATGGGAATAATACACAAGAAATCTTTATTTGCAGTTGGTGTCTGTCTCACTGAGGTACAGAGAACATAGGCATGAACGTAACATACCAGATAAACTCGAGCTTTGATGCGTTTGTTACATTAGGTGGATACGAATGAGTTATGAGCATTTGGGTTAAACACAAAGTCAAATACAGGGGTTTGATCCACTCCCTGACATCAATCCCTAAGAACAACAGTGAAATAAACTACCTGTTGATCCAGTCCTTATTCACAGGTAACCGCGTTTGACGAAACACAAAGTGAGTCTATAATTCTTAGACTCTGAGTCCTTCTTTAACTGTTCTCATCCTCTGAAAGAGGCAAATGAACTTCTAATTGTTCACATTTGTTTCAGCCAATCTTCCTGATTCCCTGTTTCAAGCAAGACCTAAAAATGTTGACTTTCCACGTCCAAATTAAATCTATCTGTGTTTCCTTTTGCTTTCTATCTAAGTGTATGCCAGTATGACTTAACATTCGTCCAAGGTTTATTTCAATATTAGGGGAAACAAGCCATTTTTCAGTTTAATGAATAGCATCAGTGTCTGCCTTTTAACCAACAATGTGACCTTACACTTGATGGATCTCACCAGAAGGCCCATTTTCAAATGATTTTTTTATTGGGGCTTATGACTATCGCTTCCCAAATTACTGTGGCAGTGGCGAGGGAAAGCCTGCATCACACAGCAGCTCAGACAAACAGAACTCAGACTGAACAAAATGGTAGTTTCATTTATGAAACAAGAAAAAGGGAAAGGAAAAGGAAACCTAAACCTTATGGGGGGGAGAGAAAAATAAAAAGACGTTCTCTGAGCTTCACGGAACAGGAGACGTAGAGCAGTTGAAGGTCCCATACTTTTTTGTTACTACCATTTTTGTTCCCAAATCACTCCAAATTGGGAAGGTGAAGGCTGAGCATTACTGATTCAAAAAAACTCCAAGAGGACATCTGATATTTCTTCCTTATTAAGGATGATGGAGTGTAATTGATGTGCCTGGTGCCTGGCCAATTCCAACTTTTTGAGAATGCCGCTTAATGTGCAGACATTATTTTTGGACTACTGAACGCCAGAAAATAATGAGCTGGCATTCAGCTTTGGTGAATAAGACCCTGAATTTTCATCTAAAAGCAGTTTTGAGTTATTGCTGTAGATAAGGTGTAACTGTGCAAGGGAATTTTATCCATGTTTCTCCCATGAATCATAAATGAGGAAAAAAATTACAGTCTAAATTGCACTTAAAAGGAATAAAGTCTTTTCATGTCATACATGATTTATCAAAATGATCTCATTTTAAGGGTACTGTGGTGTATCTTGATTAATCACATTAGGAAGCGTGATGAATGGCCTCTTTAATGGTAACACAGGATTTATTGGCAACATCCCGACTTGAACCAGAAGGGTAAGAAGTAAAATATACAATAGATAGCTAATGCAGATAGGGTGTCAGTAATGCTCTGACTTGTTTTAAAATTATCCTGGGAGCCTCAGTGTCAGGAGATTCTGAAACTGCCAGGTGGTAGAGACCATACAAGTTTTGCACAGCAACCTGGGGCTGACCGTTCACGTGGCATAACCTTCCTTAACCTGTTGCAGTGCAAGTAAAATCACGCTGCTGGACCATCAAAAGAAAGCATGTGTGAAAGCTGAAAAAAAAAACCACGGAAATTCCTAGTAGGAAGAGGGGCACGCTGCTTTTAGAGCTCAGCGCTCCTATCCCTTTTGCCCTATTTCAATATCCTCTTCACATTTCGCTTTAATATCCTAAATGCTTTTTTTTTTTTTTTTTTTTAAGCCTGCTCAAGTCTGCTCCCACTAATTTCCTCTAAGGCTGACAGATCAGAGGCTTTCCTCGAACTGTTCCTTTTAGAGCCGAGGAGGCCTCGTGGTAATCCTGCTGCTTGTCTGCAATTAACCCTTCCAGTTGCCACATTATTAACACCACCACCCACAGACAGAGGAAGCCCCGACCCACTGGACACTGGCTCCTGACTGAAGCTTCAAAGGTGCCAATCACACCCGAGTCAGAAAGGTGCCTGCTGTCAGCATCAGAGCTTTCCATCCTCTCCTCCCCGCTGATCAAACATTCCTCCTCAGAAGATTAATTCAGAGTCTCCGCCCATTTCCTCTCATATCCTCCTTCCTTTTCTGGTTTACCCAAAGATCCATCTTTGCTTCGAAAAGGGAAGCCACGGATAATAGAAGCCCTTTCAAAACAAAAGCTGGGCGAAGGCAAATTTAAGTCCCAGCTGTTATCAACTTTTTTTTTCTTTTTTTTAAACTCATTTAAACACCTTAAGGCAGTGCGGATTAGGGCCTGGCCTGAAATGCCATTCTTTGATCAAAGACCCCAAGACTTTACACAAACATAATCACAGGGCAATGGATGCTTCTCTGAAGGCTGAATTGATTTGTTTGACTGCAGAGCCTAGGATGGGTAGGAATGCTGCGCACTTATTTTCCCAGTATGTGTGTGTGTGTGTGTGTGTGTGTGTGTGTGTGTGTGTGTCAAGGCCAAGCGACTTAGAAATTATATTTTTTCTTCATATATCTTAATTGGAACAAAGTCGTTTGTGGATTCAGACACAACTGTGGAGAGAGGCCGTGGAGGGGAGAGAATGGGGGTCAAGCGGGTACTCTCCCTGTGGTCTTGTTCCATCCCGGGGAAGGAGGGGTGGCGGTGGGGAACGGAGGGAGGAGACAACAGTTCTAGGGTCTCTGATGTGGAGTAAAAGTGACCTCACTATACTTATATGAGCCAATTCCACTGGAATCTTCCATAGTCACTTAGTAACTGTAGGTACCCAACCCTGTCTATTCAAGCAGGAGTAGCAAGAGAACCCAGCAGGACCTTTCCTGAAGGCCAGTGAGTGGTGCCATGTGACCCATTCATCAGGCCCTTCACCACCCATGACCATCTTTCAGGACCAGATGCCAGAACTAACTCACAGTCATATCTTCCAAAACGGTTATGCAATGGCTATATAACAAATTCTAATGTAAATCATGGCTTGATAGGCCTTAAATTTGTCATACATTCCTGGAAGGAGATAATTTGGAAGTTCAATGTCAAGGTTGAAGGGACAACTGGATATTGAAATGCTTCAATATTCAAGTGTATGAAGATATATTTATAAAGAGATGGTTAACCAGATTATTGTTTGGGGATTTCTTTTTTTTTTTTTTCAGGAGATGGAGTTATTTTGTTATACACACTACAGAGAGACTATCAGAGAATGAAATTAAAGCCCTACTTGAATAAGAATTCTTAACTGACAGGACTATATTGGGGCAACCAACCACATTTCCAGGGTAGGCTGCGGAATTTCCCTAAGTGGACAGTTTAGGAAGAGAAGATTAACTTTTTCAGTTGAAAGTGATGAAATTCAATGTAAAATCCTCTAGGAAAGTCCCCTTCTATGGGGAAGGAGGGTCCTAATGAGTCCAAGGGTACATAGTTTCGTGTATGGTTCGATCCACACACTCAAGTTTATCATCAGGAATTCCCATTTCTTCAATTTGTACTCCTGCCTCCCAGCTTTGGCTTCTCCATGTGGTGACCTCCCAAGACCTAAAGATCCCTATCTTACCATCTCCAGAACCATAGAAAAAGCTTCTGTTTCCCCCAAAGTTCTAAGCCACATCTGGGAATCTGTGGCCTGATTTGAGTGACACACCCATCCCTGAATGAATCTGCATGGTCAGGAGAAGGAAGAGTCTGCAAGATCGAGCCGGGATCATGGGCCCGGTCCTAGTGCTGGGACAGCCACGGGTCTCACCAGAGCTCTATAGATTATAGGGGGAAGAGTGGTAGCTCCCCACACATAAGTCCATCTAGAATACAATGTAATGGACACCAACAAGGCCAAGAGACAAAAATCCCCCCTCAAAAGTAGACAACTTCCTATGTAAGTCTTTTGGAGTCCCTCACTCTGTGTTAGACATTCAAAACAACTCATCATCAACTCAGGGCAAAATTGAACATGCTGTTCAACAGCCCATCCTGAGTCCTCACCATCATCAACAAAAGGCCATGCACAGAAAGTCTTCCCCACAAGACCTCCCAAACATTATGTATTTTAAACTTTTCTGGCTCTCAGTTGACATCAAAGAGCTTTAATGTGCAGTTATTATTTTTTTTAACCACCTTGGGCATCCCACAGCAGATTAAAAACAGCAACAGTAATTTAAACGGGGCAGCATGAGGGAAGGGCCACGGGCAGCTGCTGGAGTCAGAGTACAACTTGGAAAAAGGAGACCAAGAACACGGACTGAGCCCTGAACCACCAGATACCACAGCAGACCTCTGAAATGACGGCAACCCGAACCACCATCCCTCCCCTTCACACGGGCATGTCAGGAGGGTAAAATTAAATTCAGTTTTATACGTCCTGCATAAGTCAGAATTATATGGTATATTTAATTACCAACTCACATGTAATAGCACTGGTTGCTGGGATGAGATATTAGTCCTATTTTATCTACACAAACAACAGGTAATATCACAAGAGAACAGGTGCCTGGTATGGAAGAGGAGCACAGGTAAGTGTTATGTGAACCTCCTAAAATGTTTTTTTTTTTAAGATTTTATTTATTTATTTGACAGGCAGAGATCATAAGTAGGCAGAGAGGCAGGCAGAGAGAGAAGGGGAAGCAGGCTCCCTGCTGAGCAGAGAGCCTGGATATGGGGCTCAATCCTCGGACCCTGGGATCATGACCTGAGCCGAAGGAAGAGGCTTTAACCCACTGAGCCACCCAGGTGCCCCCCTCCTAAAATGTTTTTATCCTGATCTACATAAACTTCCCATGTCTGGGAAAATAAATGTTAATACACATCTTTGATTTTCCAAAGGCATTTCCCTGCCACTATGTTTCTCAGCCTCCTTTTACCTCTTTCTAAAAGAGATGTCAAGGAGGCTTACCCTGAATGTGTCCAAAAATCCAGATTCATTGTTATCTTAGTAGATGAGGATATTGTGTTCTGAGCAGCTTGGGTCATTCCCTGAAGGTCTATGACATATGTGAGTTGGGAGGTAAAACTGGGACCTCTGCAGACATAGGACTGGTGACTGTATTTGAGTTTTATATCCACCAGAGTTCCAAGGAATGCAGGCAGGATTCTCTGCAACTTAAAGACAACCATTATGGTGACCAAAGTAGGATACATTCTAATGAAGTGCTAGGCTACTAAAACTCTTCTGGGCTAGAGCCCCCATGACCGAAGTGTTCACATCAGGATAGCTAAGATGTGAAGAAAAAATGCAGCTCAGATGCTAGCTAACATCTGGAATCCTGAAAGCTCTACCGTATGGGTACATGTACACATGCCTGTGTGTTTATTGTAAAGAAGGGGATACAGGTATGAAAGACTTCAAGTTCCAAACACAGTTTCGCTTTGTAAAGTTAATATTAATCCCCAGTTTGTGAACCTTTCTACATAAGGACTTTATTTTGTCCTCTCTTCTCTCAAGTAGCAAAAAAAAAAACAAAAAAAAAAAACCATGCTTGTTTATTCTGGACATCCAAGAGTCTTACTACTCTCTACCTAAGTACATTACCCCATCTCACTAAATATTAATTTTCATAATCTGAATGCTTTATATTACAACATGCAATTGCTGCAGTACAATGGAGTCAAAAGTGGTAGAAAATGATTTGACATGTAGAAAGTTATTTGATAAATAATCCACAAACATCATTCACAGAACTACTCATGATAAAGTTCTTTTTTGTTTCATACTGTCAATAATGGTTGACATCAAACGTTTCATTCATTTAAACATATACTTGTACCTTGAGAGATTCCAGATCTAAAAATGTGCAAGAGTGCTACGTGAAAAGTAACAAAGTAGCATAATTAGTAAGTCCTACTTCTTACGTAATAGTTCTAATCATTCTAGAGGCCTTATTCTCTCTGTGGCTAAAGAAAACTTTGAAGCTTCGTTTCCTAAAGAAACACCACCATATGCCTCTAAAATCTTGGCCTTTGCCTCTTTGAGCAAATTGTAGTCCAGCAAGATTCGGTCACAGACAAGGTAGGCTTGAACCTATGCCTAGTAGTAAATCCCACTCTGCGTTTATGTAATACTTAGGATAGTCTAAATGCAAACCATGCAACAAAGAGGAAGGAGTAGAGAGAAAAGAAAGGAAAAGGAAAATTAGAAAAAAAAGGGAAAACAAGAAATTTTGACAATTTTTCTCGAATGAGAAAATCCACTCACCATTTTCCACCATTTTTTGGACTGTATTCTATCTATGATATTAACTAAATTTTAGACCTATTATAACTTATATGTTCTGCAAACCCTTCTTGCCATCTTCTCCCATTCAGGACTCCTAGATTCTGACAGGTAAACAAGGCCCCAGAAATCCAAGCCTGCCTTCCCCAGGGCCTGTGCTTTCCCTGCCACTGCACATTTGTGACCGGTTTACAGAAAGGTTAATGGCCCTCCAGTAAGAAACACAACAAAGACATGCCACCTGCGTGGTTGCAAGGGGCCAAGAGCAAACTCTAACAAGATTCACTGGGGAAGGTGGGCCTGTGCTTTGGCCAGCATGAAGCAAACTGCACTATATTTTCTAAAGTCAGCCCCTCTACCCCCCTCTCCCCTGACCCCCACCCTGGGTTCCGGAGAATTACTGTAGCTTCCATTCGAGTAAGGGAACTTATTTTAGAGAGGGCTCAATTCCTGGCCAAGTCCTACCCAAAGTGAACATCCTTAGACCTTCTTTTTAAAAACAGAATGTGATTAGGCTCCCCTCTGCTTAAAAACCTTGAAATGATTAACCCTGTTTGGGGACAAGTCAAAAGCACCAGCTGCTGCCTAGCAGGCCCTTTGCCCTGGCCCTTGTTGGGTTCTCCAGCGTATCTTCCGCCTTCATGCCCTCACCTCGGACCAGACACGGCCTTCTCCATGCTCCTCAGTGCACCAGGCCCCATCCAGGCCCCATCCAGCCAAGATCTCCGCAGAGCCCTGTCTTTCTTCCTAACTTCCATGCCCAACATTTTCAGCCTGGTTAACCTTTTCCCTTTCAAAGATCATTTCATGCTTTCCTATGTCACAAAGATGTCCCAGGCATCACTTTCATACGTACTTCCAAGAACCACATATTTCCTTTTGGGGACATAGTGTGGTGTGTAATTTTATCTTAAGAGCATATCTGACCAGTGTCCCTTCTACTAGACACTTCGTACCTTGAGGGCAGCGTTCCACACTTCCTAAAAGTCTGGCTCATAGTAGCTTCTATGAGCTACTTGATAACTGCTGAAATAAATAAACGTAAAACACTGGACAACCAGCATTCCTCAGCCTCCAAGAGGCAAAGGTAACAATAAGCACATGTCTTCCCAATCTAAGTCACCTACTACACAGCCCTCTTAGGTGAACTTCTCCCCCAGAAACAGAGCTCCTCACTGTAGAAAAGGAGGCACCCCCCTGAGGCCAGGAGCTGCCCAGGCACATGCTCATTCCAATCTCAGCCTGGTCCCTGCAGAAAAGGGCTTTAAGTTATAAGGTACGCTTAGGCCAAGAGGAGTCATCCAAAGGCAGTTTAGAACAAAGGAAGGAATTCCTCCTTCCTGTGCTTCAGGCTGGTGGACAAATGGGAAACACAAAACACAAGCCCGTAGTTTACAAGATGCATTCAAACACTGTCTTGCCCGTCTGGGATTTGAAGTTGGGCAGGAGGGAGCTCTGGCGCTGAGCTCCCCCTTTTGCTCAACCTCCCTTTTGTTATACCTGTCTTTCTCAATTAATGATTTCTCCCCCCCGCCACCTATAAATGAGTAATAAAAAATTTAATCCCCATAAAGACGCAGCCTGATCCCAGGCTGGCGGGTGAGCATCGGTTTATCACGGGCCTTGCGTTCCTCCAGGGCCCAACGGGAAGCGCTGGGAAGGCCAGAGCGTGCCGCCCTAGGGTCGTCTGGGCTTCTGCGAGGATAGGGAACAGCGCGGTGGCGCAGGCCTCCTGTCACGGGGCCTGGCGGGCAGAAGGGGGTGCTGTAGTGTAACCTATTTAGAATGCAAATGAAGTGCCTCCGCGCCCCAGAGTAAAGCCGCCGCCTGGCAGGTCCTCAGCAGCACTAAATGTTGGATTTCTGCTTGTCATTGCTCACTGCAGGTCATTAATAGAACTCAGAATGGTGTTACTAAATGTGAACATTTAAAAAAACTGATGATAATTAAAAAAAAAAAAAAAAAAAGAGGAGCCGCAATCCTACTCAGGGAATTCAACTCATCCAGCTCTAAAGAGACTTGCCTATTCAAGATCTCTGTTGTTCAACAATTTTCCTAGCTTTGGATCGAGGACTGTTTGCCAGACTTACTGCCCAGTGAGTGACAGACAGAGAAAGAGAGAGGCAGAGAAGGAAGTTAGAAAGGATGACAGGGAAGGAGGAATGGAGGGAAGCAAGGAGAGAGTTAAGACCTTCTGTGTGTGCCTGCCTACAGCAAGAAAGAAGGAAGAGACCGCTTCAAACTAAAGGTTTTCCAGAAGGGGCCGCAAGAAGTGAGCGCTGGAGGGACGCCTCCCTTCCTCTTGGTTGAACTTCCATGGAAATGGGAGAAAAGAATCAGCTCAAACCCTCCAGTGTGACAGCACCAAGCCAGCTGGTACTTACGCTTTATTTTCTGACCAAATCAGGTGCTCCTTCTGCCAAGTGAGTTTTCCTTTCCCCCCTTTACTCCAGCCAATTCCTGTTTTCTTCAACGGGAGCTCCCCAAGACTCATCAAAAACACGATTTAATTACATCCCCCCCCCAAAAAAAAGGAGGAGTGTAAACATGACTCCTTTTTATCTCCTGATACATCTGGACAAGTAGACAATGTGCTAAAACAAAATAAATCTGCTCTGACAGTCACATCAAAGAGTTCAGCAAGGGGCTTGCAGCTACTTAAAACACAGGAATGTTGTTGCTAAGCATCAGCCTACAACTTATCGGGCCCTGGAAGAAATGCTTTTTTCTTTCTTTCAGGGGAGATGAGGAAAGTTAGAGAGTGGAAACCAGACGGCAAGAGGAGATTGGGGATTTTCGGGGATTTTGAAGCTTAAAATGATTGTGTGAAGAAAAGGGGTTTTGTTGTGTTGTGTTTTCCTTTTGACACACTGTGTATATTTTTATAAAGGTGGTATGTGGAAACCTTCTAGAAGGGGTTATTTAGGACTCAAAGAAATAAGCGATGGCCCCAAAAACACGTTTATACAAATTTGTGCCGTAGCTCATTGCCATGGCTTTCTTGGTTCCGAGAAGGGACTCAGGCTAGCTCAGGGGTCTAAGGAAATATCTCACATTCACCAAAGTCAAGAGTGAAGAATCCTTAAGTCGTCTCCATCATAAATCACCCAACATCACAAAGCACAGACATTTTTTTTTTTTCTAAAAAGCAGGAAATGGAACTTGTACACCAGCAAACACAGCAAGAAAGAAAACAGGAACTCCCCGAAAGAAACCAAGTGTGAACTGCCATGCGCAATGAAATACATCTAGCCTGGCGACCCCACATACTCATACAGCCTCACAACTCGAGTTTTCATAGTCACACACAAAATGGAACTGACCCTGAAATCTGGCCAACGCCTTCAGCCTTTCTTCCCCACCACCCCCTGGGAAGATCCTGAAACAGATGCTGTGACATGCAGTCTGATCTTCATCCCATATGCCAGTTCTCAAAAGGGAGTTAACAGGGAGATTTTCCTCTTCTCATGAACACATCCTCAGGTGGGGAACTTGGCCCCATGTCTTCCCTCCAGCAAGGCTACTAAATTTAGTTCTGCTGGGAAATAGAAAGTGAAGATGAAATGGCATCTATGTCCAATGAGGACCTGAGAGCATGCTGGGGGTGGGGGGGAATAAATAAAGGAGCCAGTTCAAAATAACCCAGCAGTTCTCAATATGCACCAGACGCTGCCAGAGAGATCTGGCCCTTGCAACAGAGGGGCTAAAAATATGCGGATCCATTATTCTGGCCTAGGAAAGCCAGGGGCATTTTAAGTAAACACTTGCTATTTTCCTTCCTTGGATCAAAGGAAACAAATTCTGAACCGACTACCATCTCCACGCAGGGTAACTATCAACACCATGAACAATTACCAAGTTTGTGATATTGCACAAATAAATAACACTTACCATTATCTCTAGCACGATCATATTTATGAAACAGTGACGAAGGGCAGCAGTAACAATTTTTATTGTCCCATATAGCTCCTATTTTCTAATTAAACAAAAGGTTATTTCTACTGTTAACATAGCCATTTGTCTACATTGGGCCTTACATAATACTTTTTGCCAAGCATGACAGAATATAAGAAATTATGTTCTGTGGTGGGTTTGTTTGTTTTATTTCGTTTTGTTTCTTTCTTTCTTTCTTTTTTGCTTTTAATTTTGCATGCTGAGTTGCTACTTAGAAAGCTCTGTTGGTTCATAATCAAAGCAAGACGCCATTGTGTGGAGAATTCATAAATAAACTTTGGCAATTTTTCCTAAAACATGATGAAGCAAGCACTTGGTCCTACCCTTTAGATTCAATCCAAGGGCAATGGTCTGTATTATTAAAGATATAGGTCAAGCCAGCTTGCGTTTCTCTGTCCTGTGGGATGTTTTAGAAGCTGCTGTCACATTACCGAGATCTGTTCTGTGGCTCCTAATTATTCCTCTTGGCAGCTTTGGATTTCAAGCGATTCCTTTCACATGTATGTAAAAATTTATAAGCTGTTTCATGGAAAAGGATGAATTATTTCCTTGTTGTTTGTAATTGCAGAAGATGCTGATGAGAAAAGTGCATTAATTCCATTGACAAGGATAATGGCAACTTAATAAAATTTGTATTATGTCTTCTGAAAACCTCGATAATACTTCATATCAACATGTGAAGTTGTAGTTTTATTTCAATATAACTCAGAAGGTGGTGGGAGGAGGAAGCCAGGGGGAGGGGGGAAAGCATAACTCTGAGCACAGGGTCATCATCCTCCTGAACACTTTTCCAAGAAGCAGGAGAGGAGGGGAAGGCATGGATTTCCTCCTCATCTTCAAAATTTAATTTGGTCCAGAAACAGATATTAAGCTGCCACTGTGTAGGAAGGACAGGAGAAAAGAAGCCAGGGTTTACTGAACATCCAGTATGTACTTGGCACACTCACATAGGCCATTTCGTCCAGTTCTCCCCCAAATCCTGTGGATTAGATACATATATCCACAACAGTCTCATTAAGGAAACTGAGCACCCGGTTCCCACCAAGGAATTCCATTCTGATTTCGTATTCCGGAATCGGCCTGACTCAAGCACCTTACCTTGCCCCAGACGGAGAAGAGTAAGTCCTGCTGTGACTTGTGGCAGCTCACATGCCTTTTAGTGGGAGGGAAAAAGGTAAGTCAACAAGGCAGTAGCAGGAGCAAATAAAACAAATGCTCCAAGAGCAAGTCCAAACAAAATCACCTAAGGGCTGAAGGATGGAAGAGAGTTCATCCGTTGTAGGAGAAAGGCAGAGAACCCAGGACAGCATCTGATTTTTCACAGCCACGTGAAGTATGTCGGGAACGTATTAACGTCACTGTTCGACAGATGAGAAAACAAAGACTGAAAGAAGCGAAGTGCCTTTCCCAAGAATTGATGACTCGCCCAGGGTAGAACACAACTTTCCTGCCAAGATCAATGATAATAATATCCCAACTTTAAAATGCCTTCCCAATGAAGAGCTCTTTCTCCATTCCTTTGTAACAACAGCCTGAGTTAAAATTCTGGGCCATCAGCCCTACCCAAGTAGCTGCATGACTTTTCTAGATTTCAAAATAAAACAAGCCTCTGCCTCTATAGGTGGTACCTCGCACACGGCGATCACAGATCTTATGACCGATTTTTAATGATAAAGATATATAAGTCTCCAAATTCTAATGAAAAATGGTCATACGCGCATAGTAATATATCAATTTCTCATGAAAACACTTCTTGTTTGTTTCATTCATTCTCAGTTCTGCCACTAAATACCTGCTTCTGTATAAGGAAGAGATTTTAATAGATGTTTTATACCTAATAGGCTACAATTACCCCTCCTGGTTTTTGAGTGGAGTTTTTTGAAGTTTGAGTCAGGGGTGGGGGTGGGTAGAGATGGGGAGTATAATTTCCTTTATATAGATGTAAAGCAGGAAGCTGAGTAAATTGACCCATTTTATCTGACCCCTAATTCTACAAAGCCTGAGTCCCAGGTCTCTATTTCTTTGTGCTAAGGAGTTGGATGTCTTTCTGAAGAACAAGCTTGTTCTTCTCCACAGCCAGCCAAAGGATAGCCCTTACTAGTGTTTTAGAATAAGGAATAGTAGGTTGCAGAAACATTAGAGGAATTTCTCCAACTCTCTGTCTCATCTTGGCCTCTAGACAACAGTCCCAATGAGAAGAATCAGGAAGCTATTCTCAGCAAGTGACTGTCTGTAGGGATGGTTCCCACCCAATGAAGGGATGGTTCAAAGATGTTGTAACTGACCATGGTACAAGCGCACCAAGTAAGACAAAGAAAGGAGTACCGATCCCACATAAGTCTTCTTCCCAAAGTTGAGCTGTAGTACAAGGAAGGGACTTCTGGATAAAACTTTTTGAGAGACAAACAGAAGGCATTTAAGGGCTATGATTACTTGATTGCTTGGAAGATGGAATGGAGTAACTGGAAGAACTAAAATGGCATGTACAGGAATGAATACATTATTACATCTCTTCTCTAGGGCTCCTTGAGGTCCAAGTGATTTTTTTAAGGTTGTCTCACCCTTACAAACTGCAGGACTCCTGAGAGACAAAAATACCTCAGAATATATGAACCTGCATAATGTATGTGACACATACACATGGGCCCATAAAAGGCTCTTCCCTCCCCTCTCCTTCAACAGCCAACTTTCTGGTATACATATAGGAGAAACATTTATCTGGAACATTCTAAGTCCTATTACTTAACTCCCTGGTTCTTTGGCTTTGGCTTTTTACTGCTTAATTAGAAAACAAAAGGAGGGCTGCCCATCAATTGTGTACCCCCAACATTTTTGGAGCTATGGAAAAATCAAGTATACTATGGATATAGGGTCCCTTGCCAGAGGGTTTATGGTTGGATAACCTGATGCCAGAAGCAACTAGATAGTGATGAGTTGGAAATAAGAAGAGAGGACTCATTGGGCCCTCCATTACAGAGTCACAGAACAATTTGTCAAAGCCTATGAGAAACTGAGTATAAAAACTGAGTATAAAAACGTATATGGCACAGAGGAAAGAATTCTAGAAAGTAAGGCTTTTGGTTTCAGCTCAAGTTGTGTCCTTGAGGACACAGTGTGACCCCAGATGTGTCCTTGATGACATCTGATTCATCCTTTGAGGTCCAAAGCATCCTCTTTGGCTTCCCCAGGCCTCTAAGGGTTGCACGGCACTTGGTTGGTGCCTGTGTTAAAACGCTTGGCAGTGAACTGAGTTCTTGGCGGACTGTGAGAGTCTCTGAGTCAAAATCCATTTCTTTTCTCATTTTTGCAATTTAGGCCCCAGTACTGGGCCTGACACACAGAAAACACTCAGCCCAGGTTGAGTTAATAAGTAAAGAACAAGGGGAGAGGACGGCTGCCATTTCGGATTATTTCTGTCTTCCTCTCCTGCGCTGCTTGGAGTCACTGACAATCTCCCACCATGTTAGGCTAAAGCGACATGAGATTTCTCCAAGGCGCAGCTGGTACCAGCTCCTTCCCAAAGCCGCTAACTGGTTGGGGGTGGGGGAAGAGATGTTCGCATGATGTTGTTGTACTCCGCAGGCACAGCGCCGAGGCGCATTTTTAATGATTTACCAGTTCTACTTGACTGAGCCTGCACCCTGTAAGTGGATCATATGATCAGCGATCACAAGTTAAACTGCTTTTGTTGCTCGCAAGGCATGCATGGTGGGCCGGCTGCAGGCACCAGCGACTCGCACGCAGCTGTGTGTAAGACAAGGAGAGGTTACGTACAACAGGCAGTTAATGGCTCATACCAGCAAGCCCTCAACTTCAGTCGGCACATGCGGCTGAATTTTAAAAAGGTAAATGACCTTGCAGCTGGGATCTTTAACTATGTGCTTTTACCTATTTGTACCTGGATAAGTAAACATTTGCAGCACGCCAAAAGGCCCTGAAAGCACTATTGTAGCCATAGGCTAATCCCTTTCTCTCTGGATGAAAGACTCCAAAACAAACCGGGGGGAAAAATCATTTTCTGCCTCAAGTAGCACAAAGGTAAAGGGGGGCAATGGTGATAATGACTTCCATTTGTTATAACTTTCAGGAGTCACCAAGGCTCCAGTCCTAACCAGCTGCCCATAGTTAGGATTCCACTTTCCAGGAGGAATGACAGAAACAACAGGCCCCCAGACGGAAAGAAACGTTCTAGCCAGAGCCAGACAGAACTGCCTCCTTCTCGCCAGCAAATCTGACACAAGAAAGCTGGAATGATCATCTCCACGCTTGTTCTACCATCCAAAAGGGTTCTCCTCCCAACTGCTGTCATTCAGGGCCAAAAGAGCAGGCTTTTGTCTTTGTTCTCTTCTGCTTTAACTGCAAAACTACAGATGACTATTCAGGTCCTGGAGCCTAGAATGCCTGCCACAAATTGCATCCTGCACTGAGTTATCTAAGAACCAACATTTAACTCCTTCCTCCAAAAGGCCCTTCAGATACTTCCAACTGCAACTGGGCTGCCAGAGCTATGTCTGAAATACTGGCTAACCACCCCAAATGCTTTCCAAAGAGCAGAATATTTGTGATTTACAATCTGAGTGGGAAGCTCGGTAATGCTGTTATTTTAAGAACTCGTCAATCAGTTGAGATTAAGATAACATTTATTGCAACATAAACTGAGATTGCCATGAGAACAGGCAGAAGGTATCTGTGGAACACTGGAGACATTTCACAGGCAATGAATCAATGGAGGGCAGTTCACTGGAGTGATAAGAGCTCTGGGCTCAGAGCGGAGAGTTTTGGGCTCATCAGTGGTTTGCCCCTCGCCAGCTGCTGGGCTCTCAGCACATCGAGCCATTCCTTTGCACCTGAGCATGCCACCCCTCCTCTGACAACTCTGCTGGCATCCCTACTATGTGCCAGCAACCATACTAGGCATCGGAAATAAGCATAGTGGGTAAATGATGTCTAGAAGTCATTCATGTGTGCTTATGCAAATGAATTAATAAGAAAACTTGCACTCTGAGGCTAGCTACCATCTGCTGATCCAAAGTAATCTTTAAATGACCAGAAATATTTTCTGCCCTGCGATTCACTTAATACAGGTCAGCCTAATGGGGTTGGTTTATATCCATGAGAGAAAACAACACTCCTTGGTCCAATATACAGTTTTAATAAACTTTATTAAATTTCCATTGATCCATATGCAAAAATAATTTGTTTACAACTTGAACTCAGCCTACTAAATGGTGCCTAACTCAATTAAGGGGAGAGGCTGAGAAACAACAGCTGTATGGTTATTAACACATTATGCCACTAAAAACATTAAACAGTTGGGTTTAGTGAAGGAGTCAAAGTTAACCCATTGAATATCTCCAAACTAGAGACCAATTTGACAAAACACTTCGCACCAAAGGAAACCAGAGACTCAGAGAGGCATCTCTCAACCTTCCGAATGAATCTGTAAAAGCAGAGCAAGAGCTGACTACTGGCTTTGCTGCACAGCCTTCCAGGGATTTCCTCCGATGTGCCAGCTAAGTCTCAATGTAGTGATGACAAGGGGGCAGTAGGGTTTAGAAGGATGTCGTAATAATAAGTAAACTAGCTTGTTCAACATATTAATATACTTTGTGTAGAGCCTTATACTTTTGGTACTTAAATAAATTGGTTTCGGCCTTGTGCTAATGAGGCGAGAGTCAAGGTATAATCCTTTTTAGCCAGTTGGTTCTGTCCTGTGGTCATAGGTATAATCCAACCAGGAAGTCACTAACAAGTATTCACTGAGTACCAAGCAAGGCAAAGGTCCTAATCCCAAGTTAAATTCTATGGAGATAGGGAGATAAAATTAAGAGCCATGAAAAACTTAGAACAGCTAAGCACTCCATAGTATGATTGGGAAAATGCACACGGGCCTAAAGAAAAGTGACGGATAAAGCTTCAGAGAGGAGGCTGGGAAGGAGATAGGATGGCACTATGCTTTGAAAGTCAAGTACAAGGGAAAGATGAAGGGTCAAGAGAGCATCTGAAGGTAGGGCCTGAGAAGAATGGGAAGGTGGGGTGTAGACAGTGGGAGCAAAGGGAACAAGGTGAGAAACAATAAGGGGATCCCTAGTCCTTTCGCCAGCTTGATTATAAGAGCTATGAGGGGCCCCTGGGAGGAGAACTGGAGCCCATCAGTGCAAACCTATCCCACCGCTGTGAAAGGACAGTAGAGGCCATGCCCACAGAGGTTGGAGGATCGGAGGAGTGGGCAAAAGCTCAACTCTTAGAAACTCAAATTTTGCTTGGTATCCAAGTGAGTGACCACTGGATTTCTCAAAAAAAGGAAGTCTGTGTGACAACCTGAATACAAACAAGGAGAGGACTGAAAATATGTGGGCAAAACTTGTCACCCTCACACCATGATAAATATGAGTCAGAAAGCATCTTTGTCCCTATGAGGCTGACCAGTTTCCCACAAGGTTGTAGAGGTCTCTTTGACACCACCTTGCTTGTATGGTCCTCCAGCTCTTCTAGGGCAGTTGGCCTTCATGTCTTGCAAGACAATATATCGTCCTGTTTCAAAAGATCCTGTAATAAAATTCCCTTTCTCCACTGGGACAAAACTTCCCTCCCTGTACTATTATCCCACAGACCTTAAGTTTGTCCTCAGAGCTACCCTACGTGTCCTCACCGATATGATGATGTTTCAACTATTAGAAAGAAGATTCAGTGTGTTACCCTCATCTTTTCTAGTCTAGGCCAAGTATTTACATAATACTCAACAGCCTTGTCCCTCTCTATTAGTTTTTCTGTTTTTCTTAAAACATGAAACCCTACACTAAATTTAGTCTTCTAGATGATGTGTGCACTGTGCAGATCTCAAGAAGATATTACACTCAACATGGCAAAACTTCTCTAAGCTATCTCAAATGGGGATGCACATCACATCACAAGAAGAATATCCCAATATTTTGTTGTGGATCACTGCCAGCCTAAACCTTTCAAGCACATGCTTCTTTAATTGATTTCTTAAATATAAAGCTAGAACTTCAAACTTACAATTCTATTCAATTTTGTCTGGTAGTTGTCAGGCAGTGTTTTAGCATGTTGAGACCACTTAGAACTATGATCTAAAACCTCTGGTATGTCTCTTGACCTCTCTGACCATGTATTTTTAAAGTTAATAAGCAAGGCCCCTTTTGAGCTCCTTACAAATTATTGATAAAAATGTTTTAACAGGTCAGGGACAAGGACAAACTCAAGTCTGAAGCTAAGATACATGGATGAATCCTAAGGCTTAGGAAAGGAGATAAGACATTTTACAAATTCTTTGGGAAGAGTAAAGATAGATACCAAGAAGTGACCTCACTAGTTTAAAGGTAAATACTTAGATCAACAATACTACTATTCTCCCCATCTGAGGGTTTTGGATACAAGGTCAGGAACAATGAGCAAACTCAAGACTTTCCAGTCTCTCAACTTAACCAAGAAATTTAAAAAGACCAACTGAGGACTATCCAAAATAGCCTATCTCTCTTAGAAAGATGCAACCTATACACAAAGAAACAGAGTTCACGTGGGTCACTGGCCCAAGAACCTAATACTAAGTTTCAAATGAGTTTTTCCCTGAGAAATTGCTACAGGGATCTATTACCAAGCTTCTGCACAAGTAACCCCCAAATACCCATGCTTATCACTCCCCTACCACTAAGATGGTAATTACTGTAGACGTTATTAATCCAGAACAAGATCCAAGCATAGCACTCCTCCTGAACAATGGCTGCCATGACAAAGAATATAGAACATGAAGGTCAGCTGCCTAATTATGAATGAGTGACATGAAGCCAAATACTATGACGTAACAACAAAGCAGACAGTATATAGATTTAAGGGTCCCAAGTTATATCTCAGAGATCAATGTGAGGGATAGATGGTCACTTCAACATTTTTCACATCCCAGCTGGAATCATGTAGAGAGATATGGTAACATGGGAACTTTACAATGTTTGCAGAAATCATAGATGACCCTGTCATGTGTGGCCAATGGCTCATTAATTTGATTAATTACAAAGACTTCTTACCCTAATAGTTATCACCCTCAGCCTTGAACTTGAACCAAACTACATGTGTGGTGAAACTCAAGGAGTCTTATAAAAGCTAAATTATGATGCCACCGTATGCCATAGCTATATAACTATAATCACCTATATGACACCTCTAAGGAAATACTGAAGAGTAAAAGTCTAAAATGATAGCAGCACAAAACATGAGATCCCATTTGTATAATTCTTCACATTTTTCTAAGTGTGTCAACAAAATTACCTTTTCGGTCACCTTACAAATCCCACAAGCAATAGCAAGCAAGCGTTGTGCTCTCATTTAAAGTACTTGGGTCTAGAGACATATGAAAATATTTGCCTCAAGATACACAGTGATAGGGGCATCTGGGTGGCTCAGTCGGGTAAGCATCTTACTTTTTGGCTCAGGTCGAGATCTCAGGGTGGTGAGGTCAAGCCCCATGATGAGCTCCGTGCTCAGCAGGGAGTCTGAGATTTTTCTCTCTCCTTTTCCTTCACTTTCCCCCTCAACACTCTCTCTCAAACAAATAAACAAACAAACACAGGGATAGAAACACAGACTATCGTCCCAAATCTCCAAGCACAGCTGTCCCAATTCTTTGACTTCCAACATTTTAGAGTGGACTTTTGTTTGATGAGGTGGCCTAACCATGTTTAGTAATGTCTGGGCCGGCTTGATGCCTTTGGGACAGGGAGCATGGAACCTGTCTATATTAACTGTGCAATGATGAATCCACAAGCTGACGGTCAAGCAGGGCTTTCTGATGTCAGTCAAAGCAGGAATGTGAAAGAAACATCAGCTGAATCTACCTACAACGCAGGAACAACAGAAGTACATGCATTAAGAGTCATAAAGTGACATCATGGGCACTTGTCACCAGGAACACTATTAGTTGATAAAAATGGAAGTAGAGCCTATCATTAATTCATCAGTCTACTCAATCTTCATTGCAAACAAATATACACAGATTTGCCATTACATTCCCAGCTACAACATGAATAAAGACACTGCACATCCAGCAACATTTCAAGCAAATGACCCATTATAAGGCAACACTTTGACCTGAAGCCACTCCGCCAGGACCCCTGGGATTGGAAGCATTATCAGGAAAAAGCTGATAGGATCCTAAAGATCTGGGTTCCAGGCTCTGCCCTGCTGCCTCTCCAGCCTGCAGACTTGGTTGGGTGAGTCGTCTTACGGCTCTGAGCCCTCCTTTTCACCTTAGCAAAGCGTGGTTATAAATATCCCCTTTAATTCCTTCAGTGATTGCTATGAAAATTAAGTGGGACACTGCACTTGAAGGCTGCACACGTGTCATACAAACAGGAGAAACTAAAATGCAGTCTTATCTCTGTGACTGTTTAATGAAGGTTTCTGGGCAACCTCATGTTGACCTCTCTTGGCCTGCGCCAGATAATTTAGTGCCACTATCATCATTAATAAACATCTACTGGAGGCCTGCTATGGGCTTAATTACAAATTGGCATGTATGGTTCATGGATATTTTCATGTGTATACCTCTGGTCTTCTTTACCCAATTGTATGCTCATCCACAGGCAAGAACCTGTACACATGCAGGTATATATCTGAATATACACCTTAGCTCAGTAAAACAAAGAGTACATAATAAACTCCTAATAAAAAGGTAACTTGCTCATCTTAGAAACCAATCAAAGCTAGAGAAGTAGAAGGGTGGTAAAATAAATATAAATAAATGGAGAAATAAAATGAAACTCTTCCTTATGGGAAATCTTAAGACTTGTTTTTTAAGGGATGGGCACAATAGCAGCACTCCCCTCTGTAATCTCATATAGAAGGATGTTGAAATACAAAAAAAATACCTACCAAGGGTCTTAATCAAGCTATTCCACTTAAGAGCATTAATGCTAAGTATGCAAACGTTCACCTGACTGATCATTAAGGTATCAAGAACTAATTTTCCTCCTTTTAAGAGCTTATATGTCACATCCCACCCCTTGGGCCTTCCAGAAATGCATTTAAATGCCTAACTGGGAGAAAGAAAAAGCATTCCAGACAGCCAGGTGTTAGTGATTCAGCCATTAAAACTTCAGTTATAAAATATCCCCCACAATTGTAAAACATTTCAGTCATTAGAAGATCATAAATAGATTAAGATGACATTTTAAATTATTATGACACCATGTGTATAAAATGTACATTGTTCATCACAATACCCCAGATGACTGTGACTCCCATTATCTGAAGTTAAAGATAAAGTGCATGTGTTATTTACTTTGAGATCCAAAAGTAAAAGACAGGGAGGGAGGAAGGTAGAAAAAGCAGATAACCAAGTGGAAATTGTGAATGCCACATCCCTCCTGAGGCAGAGAAAGACTTTAGGTTCATTTCCATCTTTTTCAAAGAAATGGAACAAATAATTCTAAAATTTATATGGAACCAGAAAAGACCTCGAATAGCTAAAGGGACATTTTGCAATAACACTCATTTGCGGCTCCTTGAGAAAAAAAAATAAATAAATCCTGTTTCGTTTTTAGAGGATCAGGCTAGAAGATAAAAGAAAGTAACCCCAAAATCCAGAATTTTGAAACTATCACCTAAAATGTCATGGTTCCTGCTCTTCTTTGAGCTAAATGAAAGGTTATAATTAGAGTTCAATATTGATTTATGTCTAAAACTAGGAAAATAGCTCATGACTCTTTTTCCATGTCACACATACCCACAACTACCCCTCAATGCCAACTCATCTCTCATATTTGCACTACATACTAAATGTGCAAAGCATGTCTCCTCCTTGAAGGTATGGCTTCCCTTTTCAGGGAGTGTGGCAGCTTGCTCTAAAGAAGAGAAGTCCACCTAACCACTGTCATCAGAAGAGAGGACAGAGTCCCAGATGACCATTTCATGCAGAAGACCATGAAACCTAAATTTCATAATTACTTATAAAATAGTCATAAAAATCAATAATATAAATATTTCAGTCTTACTTGCAAACCCATGTTTTGCAGCAAACTCTTACCAAGGAAGCAAATTCCTCTTAGGATTTAAGTTAAGTATTTTAGGAAATATGTGCTAGGGCTAATGTACCTAACTTAAATCTATACCAGCTGACTCACATGAAGGATTAGGCTCATTAATGAGTTTGTAATAGGTCGTCGGCAAGTTTGGGAGTATTCAGGACACCCTATAATTACGTATGTGATTCTGCTATGTCCATTGGTAACTCCTTCTGCCAAGTTGGCAGAGGTAGATATGTGTGGATATGGATCTAAGCATACAGTTAACAATGGCTACAATTTAATATTGTCCTAAGAATTTTTTTTAAATGTTATTAGGACAAGGAAAATGAAAATGGCAAGGCATCAGAAAACCCAATATAAATATTCCCCTTCAAAATTCTTCTCTCAGAATCAATCTATGAAATTTCCCCCATTCCTTCCTAGATTATCCTGTTCTTTGGAATGATTGTTCTCAAAGAGTATTCAAAACCTAAGATAAGAGATCAATAATGTGGACCCATCAGATGCTCCAAAGGATCATGTTAATAAACATAATTAAAGGTCCATTCATTGGGACAATTATTCATCTATTCCAGCTTGTTGGTCCAGGCAGCACTTTGAAAAATAACCACCAGATGTTTTGTAGATTAAGGGAATTAGAAGACATCAGATCCAACACTTTGTGAAAACTGGACTGAATCTACTAAAATACCTTCTGTAATAAGGAGAAAAGACACTGTACTCTATTAGGGGAGGAGTTGAAATCTACCTCCTTGTAACACCACGCAGAGTAAGGCAGTTCCATTTCCATAGAGCCCTTTACGTGTTTTCCTTATTATAAACATTCAAGAGGAGATGTTAAAAAAAGAGAAAAAAAAATACTTTGCAAATAGTCATAAAAGAAGGTGACCTCACATTCTCCAAGGTGGATTCTGCCACTCTGATGGTTTGGCATGAATGGCTTAGACCATCACAAAGAGACAGACTATTTTTCTGTCTGTATATCTTAAAGGCTTGGGAATAGAAAATGACTTAATAAAGCCTGTGTCCAGATTTTGTTTATTTTCTCCTAATTACCCCTTTATTGAGGAAGGCTACAGAAACACCTACTTCCCCACTATAGAGGCCAAATTCTCCCCATTGTGGGGAAGGATCCCACAATGGTCTTGAAGTTTATACAAGTCTTTCCACCATTATACCCCTTTCCTTTAGCATGGACAAACCATTAGTAAATAATTCACTCTCAATAACTGAACACACCCTTGCTGAATGTCCATCTTATTAAATATCTTTTATGTTTGTGCTGATAACTGCCTCCTTGTTGGAGAAAATCTATGCTTATATGAGAGCCTAATGGAGAGAACATGCCTTCATTTGTTTTTCATGGAGGATGGCCCATCACCATATTTCCTGATTGACTCTGGCTTTATACATCTCAAGTGTTTTTTTTTTTTTTTCTTCCAGAATGTCTTTCTATCTAATACACAAGGGAATACACCTTTATCCAAAACAGAGATTGCCTAGTAAGAGCCAGAGTATCTTCCTATATTGTAGTAACGTGGGTTTGGGGGTTGGCAAATCTGGTCAAAAATTTTTAAAAGTTTATAAAGAGTTCTACCCAAATGAATGGACTGGAAATTACATCAGGAGGCTGAGCTCTTTGAACCTGTCTTGATTCAGGGCTGATTTTCTTGGTGTTTCTCCTTTTTCTAATACAAAACTAATCCCAAACCATTAATTCTGCCACAGCAAGGAAATTCAAATGGAATTAAAGTCCATATAGATCTGGCAGGCCTGGTTGTGTCGGGGGTTCCTCCAGAGGAGATTTACTTGCTGATCTTATTATAGAGCTCAGAGAGCAGAATTTTAGTTTTAGCAATGACGTTTTCCTCCCTTGGAAATGAGTTAACAATGGTGTCACCAGAGAATGTTTATGAACACAATGCTAAAAAGCAGATCAAACAAAACACATTTTATTTCTGCTAAGAATGTATTACCTTTCCTAACAGGGGCAGGCTGGCACGATCTTATTTTAATAAATATTTTTGCTGTTATCATTAAATGTTCATTACTTCAGACGATTCCAAAGAATATACAGGATCTCTGTCCTTAGAGCACTTCTGTTGAGCATCTTAGATTAAGATAACTAAATCTATAACGCATGGCACAATACGCCAGGTTACATGAAGGTAGCATCTAAGTAGGTTCTGAAAGAATTCAGAACAGGAGGGCACCTGGGTGGCTCAGTTGGTTAAGTATCTGCCCCGTAGCTCAGGTCATGATCCCGGTGTCCTCAGATTGAGCCCCGTATTGGGCTCCATGCTCAGCAGGAAGCCTGCTTCTCCCTCTCCCTCTGCCTCTGCCTGCCACTCTGCATACTGGTGCTCTATCTTGCTGTCAAGTAAATAAATTAAATTTAAAAAGAAAAAAGAATTCAGAACAGGGTCTTTATGGAATCCAGAGAATCTAGCAGCTGAGCAGGAGTTCCTATAAAGATGGACTTTGGTCTAAGCTTTGAAAAAAGAGGAGTTTGGACAGAGATCTGGGGGATAGGACTAAAATCATATGACTGAAGTAGGTCTTAAACACACCTGTGTGCTGGGAGTTCCCTCTGCTGAAGTAGCTACTCACTCTGGAATAGGAGTAGGTGGCCGAGGGCCTAAAGCTCTTTGGAGCTGGTCTCACCCTTCACTGCAGCTTACCCCACCCTCACTCTGGTCTCTCAACAGAGCTGCCAAGAAATTCAACATACTGTTACCTCTTAGATCGAGGTTGGAAAACGACTGCCAACACCCTCATTTAAGAAATGTGGGGGGGGGGGGGAAAGGTGGAAAAACTGAGGCCCAAAGACAAGAAATGTCCAAGCCCAAGGTCACTAGGCTGGTTAATGGTCAGGCAGGGTTTAGAATCCATTCATCCAAATTCCAGTCCATTGTGACTTCTCCCACCCCACATGGGCCTTTGTGTCTCAGGCTGACAAATTAGGCATCTTAAATTATACGATATGCGTCTGATAGAGAATCGCTGGTGGGGAAGTCTTCGTTGTCTTTTCATCTTCCACACTGTGTCAAATACCGATATTTATAGAATGATGGAAGAACTGGCATCAGGAAACGTATGCTGTGGCAACTCTTTGAATGTGGGCCAGAAAGAGAATAAAAAGCCTAGGGTGACCTACCGCACATCTACATTGCTTCCCCAATTAACTCCAATAGACTTTGTCTGGGATGAAATGATTTAGTCTCAACACAAGGTCAGTCCCACATAACCAGAATAAAGATTGCCGAATATGCTTATTTGAGCTGAATTACATTTGGTAGTTTAATAATATGAATTTACTGCCTTTTCAAGAGGGACTCCAGCACTGGGGAGAACTTTAAAATGTATCACACTTAAAACATAAAATTAAATTCAATTAACTTTTATTGGGAGGCTAATACACTAGTACCCTAGAGGGAGAGACGAAGCTCTCAGCTTTCCCAAGATTTTCAAGCCATGTCCCTGGAATCCCAGCCAAAGATACTGGCCTGGCTCACCCCCTCATAAAGAGCTTCATGGGTGAGTTTAACATCTGTACTCAGTGGACAGGACCATGACTATAAGTCTCCAGCTAAAAGACTCTCAGAGGCATAAAACCTGGAATAATAAACAGACAGAAAATACTACCCAACTATCAAATAAAAGACAAAAGCTGACACAGGAATGGAAGCACGAGAGGGTCCCAGAAACCATATGCTCGGGCGCCTGGGTGGCTCAGTGGGTTAAGCCGCTGCCTTCGGCTCAGGTCATGATCTCAGGGTCCTGGGATCGAGCCCCGCATCGGGCTCTCTGCTCAGCAGGGAGCCTGCTTCCCTCTCTCTCTGCCTGCCTCTCCATCTACTTGTAATTTCTCTCTGTCAAATAAATAAATAAAATCTTTAAAAAAAAAAAAAAAAAGAAACCATATGCTCTTCATTAAACTTTCCTATCTTTGTGCTATCACGATAGAGGTTCCCCTATTTTTAAAATATATTTGGCACAATTAAACATTCACTGTGACTTACTAGAGATTAAGCCAAGACTGTCCCCATTGTTCCCCTTAATGCACAGATACAGTTGGAATTTGTAGACAAGAAGACAATAATTCGTGCATAGAGAACAAGTTATGCTGTCAGGTTGGGCTACGGAGGAAACTGGATTCTGAACAGACTGAACACCTATATGCTGAAAAGAGCATGAAGTCGTCTCACTTACCCACATGCGAAGTACTGTGCTAAGCACTGGTGATTCACAGGTAAATAAAACAATGATCACTGCCCTTATGGTACAAAAAGAATGGGAAGAATATAGAAATCAAAAAGGACACTCCCACCACAAACAAAGAAAACCCAATATCTCATTAAAGTCAGGGTCAAATTCTGTACAGAGCTTGGAATCTGTTGGAATCTGTTTAAGACTGTATTCATCTCCTTTTGCTGCTGTGACAAATGAGCCCAAACTCATTGGCTTCTACAACATGAGTCTATAATCTCATAGTTCTGGTGGGCAGAAGGCTGACATGAGTTCTACTACACAGGAAAGCAGTCAGCAAGGCAGTCTCCTTCTAGAGGCTCTAAGGAGACAATCCGGGTCTTTGCCTGTTTTAGCTTCTCATGGGTGTCTTGCCTAAGAGCTTTCTTCCTTGTCCTGTGTCCCTCTCCCTGCACCTTCCAAGTGCTTCCAAGCAGCTCCAATCCCTGCTTCCTTTCATACCACTTCCTCCACTGACCCTGACATCCACCTCTCAATTCCCTCCCATAAGGACTACCTCAGACCACATGAAAACCAGGGTAATCTCTCTTTCACAAGACCTATAACTTAATCACATCTGCCAAGTCTCCTTTGCCATGTAAGGTAACATTCACAGGTTCTGGGGATTGGGACATGGTCACACTTGGGTGACTACTTTTCAGCCAACCACAAAGACCAACTGTAATACCCCAAACTGTAGGGAATAGGAATGATCTGAGCTCTTGGGAATATGACCGGTAAGCAGAGAAGTGATATTCTCTGCTTAATAATATTCATAATCCTATGATACCTGGGTGGCTCTGTTGGTTAAGCAACTACCTTCAGTTCAGGTCATGATCCCAGGGTCCTGGGAGTGAGCCCTGCATCCAGCTCCCTGCTTCTTCCTCTCTCTCTGTTCCTCTTCCTGATCGTGCTTGCATACTCTCTCTCTAATAAATAAATTCAAAAGATAATAATATTCATGGGCAGTGAAAACCAGTGGTTAAGAACATGGGCTTTGGAGTAAAATACACTATGCTTTCAGAACAGCTCAACTCAATACCTGAGGATGAAAACAGTCAAGTTAACCTCTCTAAACCGCACTTTCCTTATTCCCAAAATGGAGAGCCCAATAGTACTCACTTTACACATTTGTTATGAGGGTTAGTAAGATGATACATATAAAGCACTTACTGTGGCATGCACTAAGCACTCCATGAAAGTTATTATTGTGTAGTTATTACTTATTAAATCACCGGCCACTCAGCCTGGACTTGAACCTGTGGCTGGGTATTTTGGAGGACTCCATCAGCACAGATAAGTGGAATTCTCAGAATGCTCTTTCCCTACTTAAAATCCAGTTTAAGTCCTGGGAGCCTTTGTTTTATACACCTTCTCCGTTTCCCAGCTAGAAGTACTGCCCACACCCCTCTCCCTCTGACCTTCAATAGTGTATCTAGCACCCATTTAAGAATACCACATTATGTCTTGCCACTTCTAGTTTGTTATTTTATTGGTAAGCACCACATGTAGATTACAAACTGCTTGAGGGCAGAGATTTGAAGGGAGGGACTATCCTAGTACTTAGCACAGAGATGTGTCCACTTGGTAGATAATCAATGAAATGGTTAAATAAACTGATAACAGTTTATTCCTCATAAATCTGCAGGGGAAACACAATTCCACATTTCAGAATGAAGGGGAGCCAGCCGTAAGCTGCAACCTTCAAGTCTAGCTTCCTAAACCAGTTTAATTCTCACTCCCTTCAGCATTATGTACTCAGAGTTGCCCTATATCCCTGGATGATGAAGGTCCCTCTTCCTTCGGTTATACGGCAAGAAGTTCAAGTATCAGCTGCACGCCAGTGGAAAACAGGAAACAGACTTGTCTTTGGACAAAGAAATGAACAAAGAGCACACCCCAGTCAAAGCCAGTTTGAACCAGTCTGGGCTGCTCTGAAATCCTCCCAGCCCCTCTCCTAAGCTGGCACAAAGACAAGGAGAACATCATGGACTCCCATCTTTGGCCTTCTAACCAGGAAAGGACTCGTGAAGGTGAATGGTTTGCAGACGAAGGGGATATAAAAGAGACAAAACCAGGATAAAAATTAAATAAAAAGTAGCTGTCTTAAACTGTAATTGCAGTCCTCTGCTGAGCACGCTTGCAGATATATAAATGTGATTTACCATCAGCTTGCAACTACAAATCAGGTCTTGAGAAACACTTGTGCTATGAAATTGTTTAATCTCATCAAGCTCTGCTTTCACAGCAAGCCATAAATCACAAAGTCTTTGTTATCATAGACCTCCACCAGCGCCTCTCTGGCAGGCTATGGATCGTGGGTATATATAATCTTGACTGCACAAACACTGGGGTCGGCGCAGGCTGAAATACTTTCATAATAGCCACTGTGCAGCTGGTGGAACACAAGCCTATGATGGATATCTCATTTCCTACAGTCGGCATCTATTTCGAGCAAATTATTACCACATAAATTTCTTGTCAACAGAAACGGCCAATTAATTAAGTTAAAAATTTACTTGTGATCACATCTACAAACCAAATAGAACTGCAAGGCAATTTTCCAGTTACTGAATATACTGCAGGTCAGTTTAATGAATAATTTTTAACTTTGTCATAAACTCAAAGACAGGCTAATATCTCCAGAAACCTGAATGGGGACCAGCTGCCGACAGATTTACACAAAATATATTTATGTGGAATTTGATTGCTGACATCTGGGGACAGAAATAAACTTTCTATAATTACAGAGGCATCTTTGCCATATATATATATGAATTTCTTTCACCAAAAAATGCAAATCTGTCCCGAGGAAGTATATTTACATTTTCAGATAGGGCTGCAGTGGGGTGGATGGCTCTTAGAAAAACCATTGCATGAAATTCCTATGCTAGTGATGGGTTCTTTATCATGGGAGAAGACAATAACAAGCAAAGGCCTGTTTATCACTGTCCCCCAACTTCCACACCCAAAAAATCAGGATGCTTTCTCTCTTTGTAAGCCATGTAAGCCACTCAGCCCATGTCCCAGAGTGAAGGTAGAGGCGGGAGGATTTAAAGCTCTATCAGGTGGGGCAGACTGACAAAGCTTCCTGTTAGGGTTTTATGCATATAGAACAGATCTACATGGAAATGAGGCCAGCAGAGGGCCCTTCATAATTCCTGCTCTAACCCTAACTCTGAGCTAAAGAAAATCCATGAGTCCAGGTCATTTCCCAGGTAAGTATAAAGGATATGGATTTGGGGAACACATGAGATATGAGTGCTAACAGTGATTTACTCAACCAGCCACCCATTGGATATAGGATTATGATTTCCTTTAGACTCATCATCTATCCCTAATGCAAAGGACATTCAAGGTCCCTCCAATTACAGCCCTGGTCTATCTAAGAATTTCATTGCTCCTTATTCCCAACCCATCATTGCTAAACAATCAAGCTAGACCATTTGGTGTTACTAACACATGCTCTTCACTTCTGTACTTCTGTGACTTCACTCCTACAGAGGATATTTACGACGCTTGCCAAATATTTCCATGTACCAAATTTATATCTAAGATGATCATCATGGTTCTTCTTCAACCTAGAAAAGACCTCTGCTCTCTAACAGTACTTTCTTCCTACACAAACCTTCAGAACAAATCATTCTATCCTGGATAGAATGAGCTGTAGTGAGTTCCCAGTCCCTAAAGTGTTCAAGAAGACACCAGACAACCACTTGGTGGGGATGTTGTAATGGGGATCCCATGTGTGTTGGACTCAGTAACCATCAATACTTCTCAAGACTGGGAGCCTCAATTCTAGGATAGTTATTTGTGTCCTTGTCAGTAAGCTTCCTGAAGGCAGGGTTCATCTCATTCGATGTCACAGTTGTCCCAGTACTTTAAAAAAGAAGGGGGGAAAAAGTAGATCCTCCTTTAAAAAAAAGTTTTTACGGACGATTTCATGAAATTTTTCTCATACTTGCATTCAACACAATACCGCACCATTATCATTAATACGAAAAACAATGGTTGTGGCTTATTATGTTAAGGTGATTTATTTTAATTCTGAGAATTCCAGGAGGTAGACTACTTCTGTCTCAGATCAATTTTAATCAAGGAAAACAAGTCACACAATGAGCTCATAATACACCCTTAATAAACAGGGCCAAATGAATGAATGACCAATGGACAAAATACAAAATTAGATAGAAAATAAATGTTAAATACATAGAATGGATAATTTCCAATGTCAGAGGGGACACTGCAAAAAGTTTTGAGAGTCTCGGAAATGGAAGTTGACCCAGAGGTAATCCCATATGATTGTGCATTCAACCACTGTGGAAACCAAACCCTCCACTACCAAGGGTGGAATGGCTTACCCAAGGTCACCAAACTAGAAGGTGGCCAAAAAAGGAACGGTACCCAGCTGTCCTAAATACCTGCCCATCATTCTTTCCAGCACAACCCAGACCCATAATCCATTGTACCCCATAATCACTTTTCTTTTCTTTCTTTCTTTTTCTTTCTAGTTAATTCCATGTGCCTTGGATCAAATTATAGCATCCTTTGCCTGGTTCAGGACTTGGCTCCCTATGTCTCTAGATTCTCTGACAAGACAACATGTTTCAAAATATCCTTTTGAAAATGATCTTAACTATAGGGACATTGCCTAAACATCTAATATGGCCAATCATCTACTCTGGATCTCCCATATATGAAAGTATCTCTCCACCACATCCCCCCAAATAAGGATTAAATGCTCAAGTTGGCCAGAGTCAAATCTTGAATCAACCATTTACTAGTTATGTGGCCGTGGGCTGGTTAGTTAAAGTGCCAGTGCCTCAGTTTCTTTGTCTATAAATGGATCTAAAGTAGTATCAATTTCATAGTGTTGTTATGAGCACTAAATTAGATAATGTAACACTTTTAAAACAAGGTCCATAAGAAGTACTTATTAACTTTATAATCCTTAGCCTGTATCAACTTTTGGCACAGTAAACCTCATATTCTTATCAAAGCTCTATAAGCTTTATATCTTTTCAAGTGTCCTGAATTTACTTTACAGAAGTTTCATGGAAGTTTCATTATTAACAGTAAAACAATGATGGGGAAGTGGACAATGATGATAGCAGATAACATTCTTTATCTATATTCTATCCCAGGCCCTGCTGTAAACACATTACGTTCATTATCAATAGCCCTAGGAGGCAAATATTCTTATTCTCTTCAAATTACAGATGTGACCCACAAAGGTTAAATAACTTATCCAAGGTCATCCAGGTATAATTGGTCATGCTCCTGCAATTTATGGTTACCGTATTTGATCAGCAACTCCATACCACTGAATTTATCCCATGTATAATACTATTAATATTGCTCATGCCCTCATTTGTCCTCCATTTTTCTCAAACAGTTTTAATCATTATTCCTTTCCTCAAGGACCTTACAGCTAAAACAAGGAAATAGGATAAAGGCATGCAAAAATCACATCCAAATAAAAAATTCAAACTTGTTCAAACCTGTCCAGTTCCATCATACCTACTTCTCTCCAGTTGGTCATAATAGTTTTTGAGAGCATATATAACCATAGCACCAAATCACTGTTTAAATATTTCAGGAAAAATAAAAGAATAGTCTAGGGAAAATCAATTAGCTTGTGAGTTCAAACTTGGAACACACGGTACTGATTTTTAGAAAAAGAGGGCAGGCCAGGGAGGTTCTGCAGAAGAGCTTCTGTGAAATTAGAGTTGGGATTTCTGTAAAAGACAGAAATCTTTTATCATGGAAACAATGGACAAAAAAATCAGGGAATTACCTATATGATGTCTGAGTGCTATTAACAAAGGCAGGTAATAGACTATGGTGAATCACTGCTGACTGTCAGGTTATCTTGTTGAGGATCACTGCTGTTAGAGTGTCAAGGTCAGGATAAGACACTGGAACAAAGCAGAAGTGAAGAAAGCTCGTCCCCAAGCCGACCTGCTGACCGTTAGTGGTACAGGTGAAATGATGACTATATTATGGTCTTCTACATGTAGAATACTTCATTGTTTATAAAGCACTTTCACAGTCATTATCTTATTGTGTTTTTAAAGAATTTCCTGTGGAAGATTTGGTAATGAACCAAACTTGCAGAGGAAAACTTCACTTTCAGGAGCACATTTCCACAGTTTAAGAAAAGATACCTATTTTTAATTGAGTATCCCACATAAGAACAGATAAACATGGGAATGATGATGTATTAATTAAGTATGCATCTCAGATACTATCCTAAGGAAACTAATTAATACACAAGTCTCTACATTCAAAGAGCCCTCAGGCTAGATGAGAGAAGAATGCACATACACTGTAAAGATCACAATTACTACTATGCATGGTACAAAAGTGAGGCATAGTAATTGTGCTGAATTCTAGATGAGCAGAAATGATTTCTAGGTGAAACACTGAAGAATGCACTATAAAAGATGGAGGATTTGAGCTGGGCCTTCAAGAATCCATAGAATTTGAAAAGTCAGGAGGGAAAAGAGTGAGGTTACATAGACAGTTAGCATACATATAAACCTATGCTTATTAATTTCCATACTTAAAAAAATTCTTGAATTTCTTATAAAATTGTGTTATAGAAATTCCTCCCCTTATACACAGTAAAATTAAAAGAAACTAGTAAAAACATCAAAACACATAAATAGAGAAACTAAACAAGGTTGGGGATATAAACTAACACAATAAGATTTCAAAATTGGAATTTCATGAAAGAGACAGAGATGCTTTGGTCGAGGCATACACAACTCATTTCCACACAACGCTTTCAGTCTCCACTAATCATACAGGGAAATCCACAAAATCCTATGAATTCTCATGAATGCTTTCAAGTCTAAAGAGAAGCAGACTTCATACAGGCATTCTTATCTCCTCTTTCTAAATAATGAATTAAATAAATACTAGGAAAAACAAGTGAAACACAGAAGACTAACAAGTGAGCAGACTCTCAAGGGTGTGAAGATGACAAGTCACATGATGAACTAGAGAAGTAACCCAGACTCCCAAGAAAACCTTGATGGAAGACATTTCACACAATGTCACATAAGAGAACTGAGGCTGAGTTTGACAAGGGTCACACTGTCCCTCGGCAGACCTAGTCTCCTCCCACACCATTTCTAAAGTGATAAAACATGGAATACTTCTCAGACTGAACTCTGAGGGTAAAAGAAACTGGTTTTATATAAGATGGAAAGATAATTAAGAAGCCATCCATTGCAGGGATGACTGGGCGGCTCAGTCAGTTAAGCATCCAACTCTTGAAATCAACTCAGGTCATGATCTCAAGGTCATGAGACTGAGCCCCGTGTTGGGCTCTGTGCTGAGTGTGGAGCCTGCTTAAGATTCTCTCTGTCTCCTCCTCCCTTCCCCTCCCCCATCCATACCCTCATTCATGTGCATGTGCTCTCTCTCACTCTTAAAAAAAAAAAAAAGAAGAAGAAGAAGCTATCCATTGCATATTTTCAGGATCACTCAAACATTATCAGAAGGAAAAGAAATAGCATGGCAAACACACAGGCCTGCTCGAAATGATAACAACAAGACCAGGAAAGGGAAGACTGAAAGACAGAAGCATATCATGCAAAAGACAAAGAACCCAACATCTCAAGGACCAGGAAAAATATCATAATAGCTTTATGCTATAAAACAATTTAATGAGAACAAGACTTTAATAAAAGAGGGGCTCAACTGAATGTAATTCAACTGAACCACCATTCTGCCCAATACACCCTACCTCTTCCACTGATTACAACTAAAAACTCTGCATAAAATACCTGATGATCTTGAGGAATAAACAAAGGCCGGTGTGTTGTGGAGAAGCTACCTACCAATACGTGAATTTCCAGGTTTCACTTTTTTTCTTGTGACTGTTCCCAGCAGCAATTTCCACAGAGCCATGGGATCAAGCAGCAGTAGAGGAAGCTAAATCTCTGCTTCCTATTTCTACCTTCAATTCCTGAGCTTAAGAGGTGAGAAAGGCTGTTCTTTAAGGATTGGAAGGCATAAAAGGAATTTCAAGGTGGAAAGAGTATAGAAGGGAAACTTCTAATTCCATATACAAAAACCACACATGTCTGACTCACTTCTGAGTTCTGCATATGAAGGACATATCTAAAACATTTTAGTAAAGCTCTGAGAAGCTAATTAAGACTGTAAACCACCACACATGTTCCATACTCGCTCCTGAGTGGTCTTTGCACAAAATGAATCAAAGAAGGATGGCGAAGGCTTTGGCAAGTGAACGGGATTGGAACCCACACAAGGCGAAGCACAATCTGTGCTCTGAAAGTAATGAGGCTGATTTTCTGCTAAAACAAAGAGAAGTCAACATTGTTCTTCGGGTTATAACACAGCCCCAAATCAAAGAAATATAATGTTCAAAATGTCCAAGATACAATACAAAAGTTATTCAGTATACAAAGAAGTAGGAAAATGTGACCAATACTGAAGGGAAAAGACAATCAGTAGGTGCCAACTCAAGATGGCCTAGTTGCTGGAATTATCAAATAAAGACTTCCAAGCTGCTATTAAAAATGTGCTTCAAGAAGTAAAGTTAAACAAGACTGAAATTAGTGGAAAAGTAGTTCTCGAGAGAAACAGAAAATATTAAAACAATTGGAAATTTTGGAACTGGGAAATGTACTTTGTGAAATAAAACACTCATTAGCTGATAACAGCAGAATAGAGATAATGGAGGAAAGATGCAGCAACCTTGAAAATAAAGGAAAATAAATTACCCACTGGGGCACCAGGGTAGCTAGAGTAGGTTAAGCATCTGCCTTTGGCTCAGGTCATGATCTCAGGTTGCTAGGATCAAGTCCCACATGGGGCTCCCTACTCTGCAGGGAGTCTGCTTCTCTTCCCTCTGCCCCTATTTGTATGCTCTCTCTCACTCGCTCACTCACTCTCTCCAATAATAAATAAAATCTTTACAAAAAGGGAAAAAAATAAAATAAATTATCCAGGCTGAAAACCAGAAACAAAACGGAAACAAAACAAAAAGAATCTTAAGAACCCATGGGACAATACCAAAAGGTCTAACACATGCATCACTGCAATAACATAAAGGAAGAAGAGACTGTGCAGAAAACATTTGAAAGAATGTGGAAAAACTTAACAAAATGGGTGAAAATTTAACATGTTCAAGAATCCTGGCCAACTCCTAATAGGATAAACCCCAAAACAATTTTTTGAATGGACTGAAAAAGAAAACTTAAGGAAATAAAACCATATCATTCAGAACTAAAAAGCAATTTGGAAAGATGAAAGAATAGAAAAGAGACACTAGAATTCAAATTACTGAGAGAGAAAAAAAAAGATTGAGATGATCACAGTAGATGCACATGAAAAGAGACAAATTAAAGGTCTCAGCTAATACTCATGGAAAAATAAAGATGCTGGGGATGCTTGAGTGGCTCAGTCAGTTAAGCATCTGCCTTCAGCTCAAGTTATGATCCCAGGGTCCCGGGATAGAGTCCCACATCTGGTTCCCTGTTCAGTGGGGAGCCTGCTTCTGCTTTCCCTTCTGCCTCTTCGTCTGCTCATTCTCTTTCTCTCTCTCAAATAAATAACATCTTTTTAATTTTTTAAAAATTAAAATAAATAACTTCTTTTAAAAAAAACATCAAATAACATCTTTTTAAAAAATTAAAAAGATGTTATTTATATCTCTAAAAAATAGAATAGAAAACATACTAAAATATATTTTAAATAAATATTTAATATATTTGTAGAGACTGCAAAAAAGTCTCTAAAATGAAGAAAAAGAAACTGTACATCAAGAGAACTTACCAGGTTTCATGAAAATAATATATAAAATGATCCACAGTTAGATGAATCTTAAGGAAGCTAATGAATTCAAAGAAAAAAAGAGTTTACAGACAGCCAAGTAGAAGAATCACATACAAGGAGGAAAAATCAAACCAACAGTATACTTACCCAGAATTACATTTAATGCCAGGAGAAAATGAAGAAATATTTATGGAATTATTTTTTAAAACAGTGTATATCCTAAAAATATTATACCCAACTCATATGTCATTCAAATATAATAGAAACACAGAACTTAAAGAATCCAGGAATTGTATGCCCTTTATAAAAAATGTCATGAGAAGAAAATCGAGACAATTAGAGTTTAACAATTTAGGAATGAAAAGCTATGATCACAAAAACGGGTAATAAGGCCCAAGTTCACTTAAATACAGAATCAATACTAAACAGAGATGGAAAACACTTTTACAAATTTTATTACAATTGTCATTGACAGTGTAAAGATAAGGTAACTAACAAAAATTGAAAGGTATGGGGAGTGGTAGGAGAAGCTCTAATGTTCATCCTTCAAAGCAGAGAATCAGAGATCTTGTCCAAAATTGACACATATAAAGAAATAACTTCTCCAATTTCAAAACATGCATACTCTCTTTTTCTCCCAGTAGAGTAATTGTCAATTCTATTTTTATAAAGTAGGAGTGTTCCATCATTCCTTCTTTCTGTACATAGCCAAGCTGCTGTCACAAAGATAAAGTCTGTTCTAACTAAACAAGTTCTATGGTGCTATGTTCTAACTAAACAAGATAATTATCTAGAAAGAACAAGTACTTTTGGAGTGTACAAAGTTTTCTACCTGACCTTTCAAGGACACATGCACACAAACACACACACATACTCTTAATGTATGTCTCTGCATTACCTATTCCCAAGAAGTGGTTGTACTCCTGTAGACCTGGTCACTTTTTAAATATCCCAACTGGCTTTTGAATGAACATATACAGATTATGCACCAGGCCCACTATAGCCAGATGATCTAATTTGATGTTATAAATGCCATTTCTCAACTCATTTCTTTAATTCTTCCAATTTATATGCAATAAGTTTAGATAGGATTAACTAAAAAGAGGAAATATGTGAAAATGTATTTCTTTTCCTGGTGTGTTTTATTCTAAGATCTCCATAAAAGACACATATAATGACTTATTCTAACACCTGAAACTTGTGATATTGAAACAGTTTATGAGACACTATGAATGAATCAGACGCCATTAAGACAGTAGAGTTGGAATATCAAATAACAGTGATAAATGTCTTCAAATGTTCAGAAGTGTATATCTCACTTTATCTTAAAAAGGGTCATTTATATAAATCCATAAAAGTGTATAAAAATACCTAAAGATAATAAAAATCACAACAGTAGAAGTACTTGTTGGACTTACTCCGTTAAGAACCTAACATGGATCATCTCATTTCATCTTGAAATGTCCCCATTAGTGAATGTCCTTTTCATTCCCCTCATCCAGGGATATTCTATGGGAAAAATACTGGAGAACATAGGACATGAGGCTCTGTGATTAGCACTCAGGATTCCTGAGCCTTTCATCTCAAGTGAAGTTAGGTAGGAATGATGAGATGCCGTCTTCTCGGGGGTTGGGGGTGGCGATAAAGGAAAACCAACAGTCCCATCCTATTCATTCATGGGTCCCTCAGGCTGGGATAGAGACTTTAAGCATCTTAGCTTTTCTCACTGGATGACTCTAAGGGGAGGCCACATGTAAGTTAGAGGTCCCCTCATTCACCCTGAATCAAGGTTCACTCTTCTGCTCCCCTAGAGTAAACCCCCTTTTTGTACACTTTAAGCTGGGTCAAGCACTTATGGAATTAATTAGGCAAAAATAATTTTAGTCCTAGAGCAAAAGTACCTTTCAAAGTTCTGCTTTCAAAGTTCTGCTAACTCCACTTAGGTCTTCCTTTAGATTTTCCAGTATACATGTGATTGTGTGTACATCCACAACTAAGCAATTGTACAGGCCCTACTTTGTGTCTAGTGAACCCATAATTCTGGCCAAAACGAGATCACAGACTGACCAACAAGAACATGATAGTGAAGATCAATAATGCTAAAAGAGAACGTGTTTATTTAATCACTGACATTGAGAGCTTTCCTTTGCCAATAACTAGCGAAGGACTAGAAAGTTGAAAACTTCTGTTTCAACGGGAAAGTATGAAAATTTTTATAAGGCAGGAATTCTTGATTATGTGTAGATCTGCAGAGAGCTTCTTCTAGAAGTCACTCTCGACGTAGTCTGGATGGCTTAGTGTTTAGCATGTGGGCAAAGGACAAGGGAAAAAGAGATGGCTATTCTTTCTTCTGTGATTATTTCCACTGCACTTATCAAATCAATAAAAAGAATTATTATTATTGATGGAGACCTTACCACTGATTAACAGGTCAAGTTAATTGCTTGTGTGAGTTCACGCAACTCTTAAATGTATATTATGGCGTCAGTAAAGAGCAGGCAACTGCCCCCCAGTTTTGTGGACAGGATGTACAGTGGCATTGATTTCATTAGAGCTTTCAGATTGCAACTCCAGTCCTTCCTGAGCCATTCTCGGCTGGAGACTTCCTCTGTTCTTTTTTTAATGCTGCTCTGAACTGGAACAAAGCAAGATGCCCAGTGAGCAGCATTGAGTTGCATCACAGAGAGGATTAAAATGCCCATTATGAGGTAAGGCTTGAGTCACAGCAAAAGGAAAAGAAGACAGGCCATAAAAAAGAATGGGCTGCAGGCAGCAAAATATTGATGGAGAGAAACTGAAAACATCAGAGCATCGAAACTCCTTGCCCTGCTCCAGATGATCTGAGCCCTGACAACCTCCTGACTTGGTAACAGACCCTCTCTCCATGGCCAATAATGCTTCCACCACACCCATCTTCCTCTTGGCTTTCTCTCACAAGACACTCATTCCCACCTTGTGTCTCTGCACCTGCGTTTCCTCTACTGGAAACCTATGGTAACCCCAAACTTATTTTCATTGCTGAGGCCTCCTTTCCTCAGGGAGGCCTCTTCTAACCCTCCTAGCCAAAGGAGCCCCTCTCCCCATCTGGATGCTTTCTACTGCACTGTGCTAATGTGTTGCTTTGAGGCACCACCCAACATTTGTTTGCATGTTTACCTAATCTGATTATGTCTATTAATATGTTAACCATACAAAAGCAGAGACTGTTTGCCCTCCTCACTGCTATATCCCTGGTGTCCAGGACAGGGCCCACATATAGTAGATGCTCTGTAAATATGGACATACAAAAATATAATAATGGGTGGCTGACTGGGCGCATGGAAAATCAATATTTACCTCAAGGCTCCTACTTCTGGCCCATTCCACATGGCTGTACTGGGTAGTGTTCAGAACATGCATCACACAATAGGATGCCTAGGCCTAGCTCTGTCACTTTATAGGCTGTGTAACCTTGAGCAATTTCCTAACCTCTCTGGACCTGTTTCCACCTCTAAAAATGGATTTACAAAAAGGACCAACATTATAGGGCTAGAATTTGTAAAAATGTAAGCAAAGGGCTTGGACTAATTCAACTTGTAGTAAAAGCTTAAGAAATGTTGCTGCTATTGTTGTTCCTACTCCAGTTAATTTTTACTATACACCATAAAAAGTCTCAGCATCCAGGGAACATTAAGGGATAGGCATCACTTTTTAAAAAAAATCCTGATCTAACACAATCTATTCATCCAAGATAATAGTGCATATCTACACATGTTTTCTTCCATCTCAATATATCATGTAGTTGACAAGTTCAACAGCCGAGCAACCTCATCTTCCGGATAGACCAGTAAATTTGCACTGTCCATATCCTCATAGCTCTGCCCCCTTTCTGGCGTACTCATGAGTGGCCCTTATGAATAATTTGGTTGGAGAAAGCAAAGTTTGCATTGTTGAAAGCTAAGAAAGAGACTCTTAATTCAAATAGTATTAGGTGGGTGGATGAGGCAAATTGGAGCATGTAGAATTTATTGGACATCATAAAAGGGAAGTGGGGAGAGGGCCAAGGAGATGGGGGGAGGGGTGTTCAGTGACTGCTGAATTGCCAACATAATAACCTACAGCACATCACAGTGTGCCACCCTGGCTAGGAAGCACTCTCCCTGATGATTGCTTTATGTCACCACTGATACTACTGGCCCATCAACTATGACCCCAGGAGCAGCAAACCCCATCATAAGAAAGGGAGAAATGTAAATTTCAAAATAGATATATAAATATTCGGTGGCCTAGTGTTCCATTAGTCATTTATATTCCTGACTTCGGAATGCAAAAATGTAAATCCAGGGCCCTTCTGAAGTCAGAAGTCACACAGGGTTCATATAATAATCTCTCTGACAAGGGCTAAGCTGTGGCTGGTAATAAAACCTATGGGGCCAATAAGCTCACTAAACACAGTAGGAGAAAACAGGCTGGATACAATCCCCATCTTCCACAGTGGGGGAAAGATTGACTGACTACTCAAGCCCATCATACAACATCAGAGATCTGCCTGATGCAATGGGGTCTAAGGACAGAGCTGATTTACTCCCCAACAGGCTGACATCCCTGTAGCATTCTGCAATGCTCCAAGGCTCATTCTCAAAGCTCTAAGGAGCATGGCATTTTTTTCTGATTTACTGCCATTTTATTGCTGCTAGAAATGGACACAGTGCAGATGCCCCCAGTTCTAAATGAAGGTAAGTGATGTCCTTGATGCAGGCTATCTTAATGTCCTCCTTAAAAATGAAATCATTAAGAGTTATATCAGATTGAGTTTGATCTAACATAATGGGGGTGAGAGGAAGCAAAAGGGGAGAGACTGGAAATACTATAAAGCCCAAGAAATGAAAACCCTTTTGGTACAGCCCCATGGAACAGAAGTACAAAAGCGTGTGCTAAGCCTGTCACATTTCTGAACATAGAGAAGAAAGAAACAGAGTGCCCAAAAATGAGGGAGCAGGAAGAAAGGAGATGATTTATCCCAACCTGCTTAACACAGAGAGGAAACTAAGACACAGGGGACTATGTCAAGATCACAGAGGTGATTAAGGGTAATTTTGGCCCAGAATCTGAACCTTCTAATTAACTTCTAGTCCAGACCCTGGGCTGTCACATTTCATATTTCATGGGGGAAGGGTAGGAGAGAGTATGTTCCACATTTATACTAATACTTACATAAAAGCCCACCCTCCAGGTTCAGTGGTTAGAGATGTGTTGTACATCATAAACTAGGCTGAGATAAAGAAGATACTTTAGGAACTACATAGCCAAATACATTTAAATCATTTCAATAGTAATAGTATTTATGTCAATGGATTGCATGAACATTATTTAGGACAAGATATAATAAGTATCCAAAGTAGTAAGAAAAAAAGTGAACTGACTTAAAGAAAATCATTAAGTAAATAATAGTACTGGTGACTATAGATTGGGAAGTACCATTCCAGAAATATTCTCAACAGGTTTTCCAAGTTGATTGAGTCATATGAAACATTTGACACAAACCTGATTATTTCACTCACAAGAGCAACAGCAGTGGATGGAATACAAGAATACGATGTGTATGCTGGAGTATTATTCAGCCATTCATTCAAGGAATGAAAGTCTAACACATAGTATGACACAGATGAACCTCAAAAACATGATGCTAACTAAAATCATCTGGACATGAAAAGACAAGTATTGTATGATTCCACTCATCCTCAGTAGGAAAACTCATAGAGATACAAAGCAAAATAGAGGTTACCAGGTGCTCAAGGAGGGTGAATGAGAAATTATTGCTTAATAGGAATGGAGCTGCTTCTGTTGGGGTGATGAAAGAGTTTTGAAATAGTCAGTGATGAAGGTTGCACAATGTTGTGAATGTGACTGATATCACTAAATGGTTAAAATGGCAAATTTTATGTTATTATATTTTAAATTTTAAAAACTAATGATGAGATAAAACAAACAATTGACATGTATACTTTAAGTGGGTAAAAATGTATGTCATGTGTATTGTATCTCAATAAAGCTGTTAGAAAACAAAGAATATTACGTTTATGAAGTTAAGAGCATTCTTGCCTAGAGAGAGAAGACTGCATATAGAGAGGTATGGAGATGCTCATTCATTATGGGATGTCTTTCTATATCAAACTACCTGTTTCATCACATCCCTGAATCGTCCCTAAAGAAGGAGGCATGACCATCTTGGGTCCATCTAAGAAAGGTTACTTAAAATTTGAAATTCCCAAAATTTGATAATATCATATGTCCCTCCTATATCACTGAGGAGCTACTTGGGAACTCCCAGACTATATATTCCTTTGGATCATTACCCAGAGATTGAATGCTCTCTGGAATCAAAATAAATTGATCTCTTATTATAGCTCTAATTGTGAAATTTAATGTGTTGAGTTTGTAAATGAAGTCTCAATACGCATCCACTCCATTTATATACAGATACTATGGTATTCCCCAAAACTTATAAAAAATGGCACATTGTACCAAACAGAAAGTAATGACACTGTACCAAATAGATACTAGTATTTCAAGGTCCAATATACGGTCTTAAGTGAAGGGGTAGCAAAGACTAGTTCAGAAATAAGAAATTTAATGAACAGACCTAAGCAGCTTGACCTTCTACTAATTTTAATTATTTCCCTGTACCTTAGATTCTTAATCAGGAAGATGGAAATTATGCATCTTTCCACAAACAGGTAGTATGAGAACTAAGTTAGGTAACATGGTGAAGAGCACATTGCTGGTAGACAGCAGATGTCCAAAAGATGGCATGTACTTACTCACAAACACAGACAAAGCAACATCAAATCTTAGTGAATAAAAAAATCTGGTGAATAAAAAGTGTTAGTGTGCCTCTAGCAGGGACCAGGTAATCCTGCCCCTGAAAAAAGTATCCCATGAAGAAGCAAGTATAATTCTCCAGATTCTGTCATTCTAGGATGAGATACTCTAAAAAAACATCCAATTACTAGGGCACCTGGGTGGCTCAGTCAGTTAAGCCTCTGCATTTGGCTCAGGTCATAATCAAGTCCCATGTTGGGCTCCTTGCTCAGTGGGGAGTCTCCTTCTCCCTCTCTCTTTCTCTCTCTCACTTTCCCCACCCCCCACTCATGCTCTTGCTCCCTCTCTCAAATAAATAAATAAAATCTTTGGGGGGAAAAAATCCAATTAACTTTGTTTTAAAAGAAAAACAATTACTACTTCTTACTAATATGAGTATTAATATCTATTGAATACTCTTATGTGTCAAGCATTTTGATATACTTTTTGACCATTTTTATTGAATCTTTCCAACAACTCTATGGAGTAAGGACTCTTAGGATTACAATTTCCAGATCAGTTCATCAAGGCTTAAAGAAGGTAATCAGTGGCCTGAAATCGCACCAGGATTCAAGGTTAGTTCCAGGATTCAAAACACAGGCAGTCTGGCCTATAACCTTAACAACTCTGCCTTCATCCATGCTCACTTAGAAATCTTGCCGATGATTAATGTAATTGACCAATTACACTGATACCAGAAAAAAGGGGCCTTAGAAAACAGATGTGAACAATCTGGTAGCTCTCTGACCACCATCCCTCACTCAAATGCAAATAACACATTAGTCTTCCTGTTTTTAAGTCAGGGTCTGGATGAACTAATAAAGTCACCTCTCATGTGTGAATAAACGAATAATAACATCAAACCAACACACATGCAAAGCTGAAGACATGACTCTTCACTCACAGTGATGAATGTCCAGTCACCTGGAGCCCAAAAGAGCCTGATGGGTGTCCTCTGACTTCTCCCCATTACCTGCTTTTTTTTTTTTTTTTTTTAAATTCTGTTATGTTAGTCACCATACAGTACATCATTAGTTTTGGATGTAGTGTTCCATGATTCATTGTTTATGTATAACACCCAGTGCTCCATGTAATACATGCCCTCCTTAACCTACTTTTAAGTAAAAACCTGAGGATCCACACCAGCCCCTCCAAGGGGTCATTATAGATGTCCCGAGTTCCTGTCCATGTAGAAAGTGAGGAGTACTTTCTGGCCATGGGCCCATAATTGGAGAAAATCACACATTCCAGAATGTTCCCGGGATAGAGAAAGCACGCACTGACTGCTGTGGGTGCGAGCACAGTGAGGGGAAGCAATTTTGTTAACCAGGGGTTGATGATGTCTGATGAAATCACGGAGCCCAAGACGGAATGTGGAAGTCCTGATCCCTGAAACCTGACAGATGATACTCTCAGTCTACATGGAAAAGCAATAATAAAAATTCTGCCCTTAAATAAAGAACTCCACGCTACCCAACCTTTCTTTTGAAATTGTGAGGTTTCACCGTAGAAACATGAATCAAGTACAGGGAAGAGCAAAGGGGTGAGGAAAGACATGAAAAGGACTGGATCAGCAATTTCCCGACTACTGCCTCCTGTGAGACACGCCCTCTCTGCGGGTCCCAGAGGTCACAAGGATCAAATATAAATTTTGCAAGTTGAAAAGGGGAATCCATTTCAAGTGACTTAAAGGATAACTGTCACTGGAATTAATATGGTTGGAATGTTTCAAATTGCCACAGTTTCCTTCACTTTTGAAAGGTGTCAGTTTCCTGTCTTCAAAGCTGAATGTCTGCCTGTGATACCACAATGAAGGCTTATGCTATCACAGGCTGTACCGGGCTAAGGAAAGCTTATTTAATTTACTGAACCCCACATAAGAAATTGGCAAGGATGATTCCAGAAGGTTAGGTATGGGGTATGATTCTTATCTCTCACCATTTCCCATATGATTATAGTGTCCCATTCATTTCCCTTTCTCATGTCTGAAAGATGTCTGAAAATATTGTTGTATGTTTTTCACTGTGTCCCTTTCTCCTCATTACTCAGGACACCTCTCCCAAGAATAAAAACAGAGCAGATACAGGGAGTACGAAGAGACACCTCTCTGATGGGGTAAAACCTCTGCAATTTAAAGATCTGAAGTGTTGAATTGCCCCCTGGAAAGACAACATGAGAAGCAATGAAGTTGATTCAAAACTTTTTTTTTAACTTTCTTTCAAAAGAATGACATACCACTTTTTTTTTTCTGATCCTGAAAATAAATTGAAAATCAACTACAAAGATTTCCCAAAATGCTAACAGTAACATCTTCATAAAATCCCACAAAAACAGTTCTACTTATTTATGAGAGATATTTTGTTAGGGCACCTTTATATTTTATTTATTTAGTTGACAGACAGAGATCACAAGTAGGCAGAGAGGCAGGCAGAGAGAGGGGGAAGCAGGCTCCCTGCTGAGCAGAAAGCCCAATGCAGGGCTCGATCCCAGAACCCGGAGATCATGAACTGAGCCAAAGGCAGAGGCTTAACCTATTGAGCCACCCAGGTGCCCCTGATTCAAATCTTTATACCCACATTCACCCAACTAAAATGACCATCCCACCTCTAAATAAAAAACACATTTCTGGGGCGCCTGGGTGGCTCAGTGGGTTAAGCCACGGCCTTCGGCTCAGGTCATGATCTCAGGGTCCTGGGATCGAGTCCCGCATCGGGCTCTCTGCTCAGCCGGGAGCCTGCTTCCTCCTCTCTCTCTCTGCCTGCCTCTCCATATACTAAAAAAAAAAAAAGAAAAAAAACACACACACATTTCTACAGGCTTCCCTCCAGCATTAAAGGTACACCTCACTGCTAAAACGGGGAACAAAGGATGAATGAACCCAATTCTCAGGTTTCCTTTAGAGTACACTGGCCCCTTCCAAGTCGTGGTAACAAGTTCAGCCCTTTGTGAGATGACTTCTCAGTATGTTATGTTGAAAGCAAACCCCTCATTATAATGAGAGATGAATTGGAGAGGGCTGAAGAGAGCTTCCTATTCTTTTTAAACCTGTGGGACTTATCAGAGTCCATAGTGGTTTTGCCACTATAACAAAGGAGAGCCTCCAAGTTTACAAAGTTAACTCTCTCAGGATCCCAAATTAACAAAATCCGCTTACTTCCTTCTTCCAACATCTATGGTCTATGTGTTATTTTTCCATTTGAGCACACAACGGTGTGTACCACCCAGGAAGCATGTACCATCTAGCAGGTGTCCGGCCAGGTGCAGGGCATTCAGGGATGGGCAAGGCACAGTAGCTGCCTGGGATCCCAGTCTAGTCGGGGAGAAAACACTGTCCATACGTGAGACAAGTTACACGGGAACTCAAGCGATGTGCTATGAAAGAATGCATTACTGATGCCTAAAAGGCAAAACGACAAGTGACCATGACACAAACCTGGGGAAACAAGGCCTCCTCGGAAACAGCTCTGAATTCAAGTAAGAGATCAACTCCATTTCTCACACTGGAGTGTTTTCATGTTTTTTCTTTGAACTTCATGCCGCTTTTAAGTGATGCTTTGCAAAACCATAAACAAGAGAAAGACTGAGACAAATCAAGGGCCATGAAAAACGACTTTCTTGGAAGTTCCCTTTTTAGACGCAGATTATAATAAAACAAATTGAAACAATCATTAGAAACAAGTTTGCCTTGAAATCAACTTCATAGAAAGAGAAAGATGACCTCAGAGGTACACCCCCAAGTTAAGATCAATCATTGAAGTTTAAAAGGTTCCTTTCGGGGCGCCTGGGTGGCTCATTGGGTTAAAGCCTCTGCCTTCGGCTCAGGACATGGTCCCAGGGTCCTGGGATGGAGCCCCACATCGGACTCCCTGCTCAGCAGGGAGCCTGCTTCCTTCCTCTCTCTCTGCCTGCCTCTCTGCCTACTTGTGATCTCTGCCTGTCAAATAAATAAAATCTTTTAAAAAATAAAAATAAAAAATAAAAGGTACCTTTCAAAAGAATGACATACCACTTTTTTTTTTTCTGATCCTGAAAATAAATTGAAAATCAACTACAAAGATTTCCCAAAATGCTAACAGTAACATCTTCATAAAATCCCACAAAAACAGTTCTACTTATTTATGAGAGATATTTTGTTAGGGCACCTTTATATTTTCTGTAGAGAAAATGGGTAATAAGGATTTAGGGAAGGACAAATGGCAGCAAGCATGTCCCCAGTGAAGCAAGGCACAAGCCAGGGCCTGTACCAACTGTGACACAGGGGGGTCACAAATCTCATTGCTGGACACTATTTCTTCCAGTAAACTTGCTGGAAAGCATGAACTTGTCCAGGGGATTCTCCTTGGGGAGAAAACTGAGAGCCAGCCAAATTTAAGGACCAAAGCCACAGATTTAGAAGCCTGGGAAACAGTCTCCGAAGAAGAGGTCAGTGCACATCCCCCAGCCAAGGGCTAAACAAGTCACACAGAGGACAGGGGAATGAACAAAGACCATTCGGAGAAGGTGTTGGGGCCAAAACACAGATATGCCGGAAGAGCTCTTTGAGATCAGTTGCTGGAATCATGCACTTGATAGATAAGGAACCTGAGGCCGAGAAAGGGGAAGGGATTTATCTATTCCCCTTTGTGGTGGAGCCAGAACTAACCCTGAATACAGGTAAGTGGGCTTTCCATCAACCCACTCACCCTCTTTCACTGAGAATCACCCATGAACGATAAAGCACATCAATGAGAAGCTGGTGGCAGGAGTAGAGCTTGCTGGCAACATGAAGCTGGCATAAGTGAACACTGGTGCTGGGGATTTCAATCACTGAGAACCCAAGTAATTCTTGACTCTGAGAAGTAGGCTTCTGGAGTTTACTTTCCAATTCTATAGCCAAAATTTGTGTATTCCAAAATGTGTTTTCCCCAATAACCCTGTAAATCGATGTACACTGCTCAAATGTCATTCTGAATTTCTGGAGTTTTTTCTTTGTTTTGTTTTGCTTCTTTTTGGTCACATCTCTGCAGTTGCACTCAGATGGCACATCAGTACATTTACATGATGGGTTCATCATGCAAAGATGCTGTCTGCCTTTGTAAATTTGTTATAAAAATATTTGTGCACATGACTTTGAAAAAACGTGCAATACAAATACAGCTTGCCTTATAGACCTATTATGGAAAGCATTTGTGTTGCTTTCCAAGGCTTATGAGAAGTGAGTTTAAACAACCACAATAAACCTAAGCAGGCAAGCCAAATCTAATTCTCTCCTTGAAGCTGTGACCGGAGCACATCAATGGCGTCAAAGGCTCTTGGTTTTGATTATACAGCATTAATTCACTTTTCTTCTGGTGACAACGATTAACACAATTTTCTCTGGAGAACCAGTACTTATTATGTTTCATTTCATGTGATTCAGATGGAGCTGACCCCATCTCCTGGTACAAGCTATGGACCAGACCCTAGTAACCGGTTCATGGGTTGGAATGCAACTGAAATCCAGCCAATGAAAGTCAATCTTGCAATTTTGTCTGAACCATTGAGAAAGAGCCTTCTTTCCAGTGAGGTTGTTACATTGGCCAGAGTAATCCTTTAGCTGAGGTTGGCTATCTCACCAGAACTTGTTAAAAACAAACCAAAAAACCTAGCCGAATTACACAGGAAAGCAGAAATGAGATGCGGAGAGAGAAATTACTGACATAGTTATCTGAACCTGAACCTAACACAGCTCTGTGGGTCTGTGGTAGATTATTCATAAAAATGACTACAATTGCTCCTTTTATCCCTATGTATACTCCACTTCACAAAATGACCCTGCCACTCCTCCAGGAGGTAGAAGCTATTTCTCCACCCTGGAATATGAGTTTGGCCATGCAGCTTTTTTAGAAAATGAGTCAATAACAAATGTAATATGAGTAAATGGTTGAAGATACTTGAGCATTGGCGTTTGTGCTCTCCTATTAGGGGAAAGTTTCCACCACCAGTGAAAAAGCACAGGCTAGCTTCCTAGAAGAAAGTCCATTTGGAGAGCTATTCGAGCCATCCAGCTGAAACTCCAGACAGTGAGGTCATTCATTTTGGCAAAGGGAGCCTAGAAAGAACCACCTGGCCAATCCAAGGATTGTGACCAAGTAAATAACTTTCATTTTAAGCCATTCGGTTTTATGTTGCTTCATTACTAAGCAAAAGCTAACTGATAGAGCTAATTAAATTTCATCATTTTTTCTCCTTTGGCAATCTGAATTGAGTTTTTAATCACTTATAACCAAAAAAATACAAGTACCCAGTGCCATACCTAGCATATTTGACAGGAGGAGCAGATCATGGTTAAGACCTTTCCTTAAATACATATATGTATACAATTTTTTTCAGTTATAATCCCATAACAATGAATAATAATTTTTTCTTTGTTTTTTGGTCTTAAAATAAAGAGCAATTAAAAAGAAAACAAATTATAATTTTAAAAATATAATTCAAATGTATTAGAAAATTTCATGAATGAAGAAAAATAGTACACCTCATGGTCTGCCTTCTATTTTAGTGTTTTCCATATCAAGTACCTATAGATGCTCCAAATCGTCTTGTAGAATGACAGAATTGAAATAGTTCAAGACCTGTTTCTTTAACTTTCAATCACTGAACTATGACTATTTCAAATCCATTGTTTAAGTGCCGGAAAATGTACTACCAGGGTTTTGAAGATATTGACCACCCAAAATAATCTCCAATGATACCAAACCACTATGAACTTACTCTCAGATATGTGTAGCCGAGTTCCCAGATACTAAGGCTGCCTGCATAGCTGGGGGTTATTCAACTAGAATATAATATGTATTAAAAGATAATTTTTATTAATTTAAAGTGCATGCATATATTATTAAAGTAAAACACCTCATAGCAATTATTTAAAAGTTGCACTGAAAAAAGTATTTTTTAAATTTTTTCCAGAAGGGCATACTTTATCACTTTTTTTGTTTGAACTGCCAGTATATGGTGATGATAAAATACAGACTAAGTTTTAGTTGGTTTTGTTATTGTTTTAAAACTCTCTAAAGACAATACTCTCTGCCCTACCCTTGATACTCTACTGCAAAGATCACCGTTAATAAACTTCATTAATGTTGAGAAGGACATATAAAATAAAAATTCTCAGGGTGCCTGGGTAACATAGTTAAGCATCTGCCTTCATTTCAGGTTATGATCCCAGAGTCCTGGGATTGAGTCCTGCATCAGACTCCCTGTTGAGCAGGCAAATCTGTTTCTCTTCTCCCTCTGCTCTTGCTTGTGTGCTCTCTCGCTTGCTCGCTCACTTTCTCTCTCTCTCAAATAAATGAACAAAATATTTTTTTTAAATGCTTAAAAAATAAAATTTTCCAAAGGAGCCTGAATGAAATATACCAGAAATAGTAAATGAATATGCTTGCATGCAGGAGGAAATTCCCGGGGACAGACCTAATGATTTCAGTATTGACCTAAAAACCTCCAAATTTTTCAGAAAAATGAAGATAATTGATGGCTCTGAGCCTTTTAGCACAGTGATGAGATAGAACTAACTTTTCACTGGAAGAAAAGGTAATTAAAAAGCTTACATGGTGATACTCTGTTTATTATAGTAAAATCCCCTTCTAATTCCAGAAAATCATTAAGGTTCCCTGGACCAAGATAAACCAACAAACAATATCCTATATCTAATTAATTTCTAATTAATTAAATACCAATTGTAAGGTAAGTTTCCTCTATCAGGAATCAGGTAAAACTCCAGCTTTTCTTGGAAGATCTAAAAAAAATAACATAATGGGTAGTATAATTGTAAAGATGAAACTGGTTACATGATACCATTTGTCTATAATAACCTATTCTCATTGACTGTACATTTGACTTGGCTATATAATTTATTCATTTGCTTTATAGCTGGTCAGTGGTATCTTGGGAAACCCCACACCCTTCAAATTGAAACATTTTATTCTCTCCAATATGTGCCTTTCTGCTACATTTTATTCTGTTTGGTATACTTCCTAATCAATTCCTTCCTTCCTGAGCTTCATTTCTTTGGCACAATGTATCCATTGTTAGGATTTATTTCTCTCAAAATGATTTAAATCTATTTTGCCTGATGTTGCCTTCAAGCTACTGTATTCTCTATCCATTTCCTCACCAATCCCATCCACTGGGCCCTGTGATCTGCAATCTGGCTCATACTCCATCTTCTTGGTTCAGAAGAGATGGACTTTCCTAGCTCTGTCTAATGTGAAATCTTGCTTTTTAGCTATCCTGGCAATGGTTGTGGACTGAATAATGACAGTGATATGTAGCAATGTGTAGACATATCAGTGTACTTCAGGTACTCAGTGCTCATGGGTGACTACAGACTCCTGCTGTCCTCAGAGTCCTGAAGTTTTCTCTCTGAATCGATGCTTCTGAAATTCTAGGTCTTATTCCCAATGGATATAAACCAGTACCACAAGAGTCATCTCTCTCTAGTAAATCCTTGATGATTTAAAGAACCGCTGAAAATGCCCTTTTTGGAAGTATTAATTAGGAGTCACTTCTAATTTGGGTTGGCCCTAGACTGTATGTCCTAAGACTTCAAAAGTTCATTTGACACAAATTATTTTCTTATTCATAGAGGAAAAAAAAAAACAAAAAGCAATGAAAGATATGGCATTTTAATGACCTTTTGTTTTGTTTGTTTTGTTTGTCCTCTAACTAAAATGACTAGAAAAAGTCTGAGGGAGAAGATTCTAGAAGGTAAGGCTAAAAAGGTCCATGGAAGGCAAGGTTAAGAGGACCTAGGAAGCCTGGCTAAGAGGGGTTTGTTGCCATATCCCAGATGCAAGAAGAAGTCCTGGGGGTGGGGAGGAGTTTGTAGCATCCTAAAATAAAATGAACTTGAAATAAACTCGTGAGGGCAGGTAATCATGCATGCCCAGAATGTGACAATGCTAGAGTACACCTTGTTCAAAAGGAAGGTATTTCCAACTGAAAGGAAAGAGAATAGCAGATGGGGGAGAAAAGGAAGTCTTATTTGGAAACCAGGAGAATTTAACAGGAATTCACTCAGTAAACATACTAGAAAGATAATAACATTACAGAAAATAGCTCATTGAGCATAGCGAATGCTAATAAGGACCAGACACACAGTATACAAATACTGGTAGTATGAAAGATATGAGATCCCTTGGAGAAAGTGACCATGCATAGTTGGTTAATGACAGAGAAATTCGGGAACATAAACATATAAATACCCTCCATTTAATTAGCACCTTTTTAAATCAGGGAAAATAAAAATAGCCTTTCCATATTGACTCTAATAAGGCATGAAACTTAAGAAGGAAAGATGCCACTAAAAATAAAATTCTGGGTATATAATTAATGAAAATGAACAACAAAGAAGGTTGGAGAACCAAGAAGAATGGGGATACAGCCAAAGAAATCAAAACAATATGACTGCATGGGAGACATTCTGATGAACTCAGATTTTAAGAAGTCACTTACAAAAGCAATGCTCAAAGGAAGAAAACAAGTTTACTGTCGGAAAAGCAGACTAAAACAAAACAAAACAAAAAAACCTTCAAATGCCAGAGAGAAGGCAGAATTAATAAGGTCTTGTTTTGTTATTTTCTCCATCATGAAATTATATCTTCAAGTTGGAAAGATGAATGCAGAGATAAAAAAGAAAACAGAGATAAAGAAAAGATGGAAGCCCTTAGAGAGCTTATGAGAAACATAAAAAGCTAGGTGTGTAGACCCAGACAGAAAGTATTTTATTTTATAACAGCAACAAAAAAATTCATATAGACCTGATCATGGAAATCTTTATAACATTTCAAAAATCACATGGGGGAAAAGCAGATTCAGATTCTCTCTCTCTCTCTTTTTTTTTCCCCCTGGAGGAAGGGGAGAGTCTCATTCTCCTCAAAAATGTAAAAGACTGGGACGCCTGGGTGGCTCAGTGGGTTAAAGCCTCTGCCTTCAGCTCAGGTCATGGTCTCAGGGCCCTGGGATCAAGCCCCGCATCGGGCTCTCCGCTCAGTTGGGAATCTGCTTCCTCCTCTCTCTCTGCCTGCTTCTCTGCCTACTTGTGATCTCTGTCTGTCAAATAAATAAATAAAATCTTTAAAAAAATGTAAAAGACTTTATTAAAGGTAGGATATATGAGCACTTTGAAATGACAGTAACAAATCCTTTTCACCTAGGATGACCCAGGCCAAATCAACCTCTCCCAGACACCCCACCCCCTCTTCTTTTTTTCTCTCTTGTCATTTAGAAACTTCTATTAAACAGGTACATCAGTGAGAACATAAACATAATATATTGATTTCAACAAAACATCTCACAAAAACTATCATGATAAGGTTCTGCAAAAAATAATTAATTAAAAACGAAGAAAAAAGCAAGAAAGAAAAAAGAAAGAGATTCTAGTCCATTTACAGCAGAACAGCTACATATACCCCCCCCCCAAAAAAAAAAAGAAAAAAAGAAAAAGAAAAGCAAACCAAACCAAACAAACAAACAAAAAACCAAAAAACTGTTGTTCTTTGAATCAATACCCATGAGAACGGAATTTCCTCCAGCCTCTCAATTCTATTCCATCCTTGCCTTCAGATTGCTGAATAAAACCTAGAAATCTAAGTTCTAACAACAGGCTAAAACTGAGGACAAATAAAACAAGAGACAAAGCAGAGGCGACCATTTAGGTCTGAAAACCCAGCTTCCCAAGTACTAGAGGGGAGAGTTTTTCTGGGCAGTAGCTTACACAAGAACAAAAGCCCAGCGGGCACAGGGTGACTCCGAGCTCTATTGTCCTAACTCGCAGCAGATGCTCGGAGACCCTGGAAGGCCTCCAGGCAACACCACACAGCTATCTGCGCATCCTGGGTGGGATGCGGGACGCAACGTTTTTTTCCAACCCCAGGATCCCATGACTCTGATATGAATATAAATCCCTGTGCGGTGTCCTGTACAAGTATTCCTAAATTACCACAATGAAGGAAATCATGCAAAAACAAGGCGATTAAGACGTTTTCTAAAGCCACTGCTTTTATAACGGGCCGCATACAAAAGTCATTCTGATATTTGTTCTAATTACCAGAATGCACAGGCCCTCCAACAGCTAGCTGCAAGGATAGACATCCCAGCTGACCAAACCACGGGTTTAAGACAGGCGGAAAAATCCAATATCTCTCTACCATGACAAAAGCAACTAGAATTGCCAAATCCAATACACAAAACCTTTAATTTATAACAGTTAAAACCTGGCCTCTGACCAAGTCCAAAAGAACTATGTCTTATTTCACTTGCTCTTGAATATGTCTCTTTCAGAGATAAATGACTCTGCTCTTTGCCAGTTCTCTCCTCTGTTTGGTGTTTTGTTTAGCTGGGCTTGTGACAAGCCAAGATCTGATGCATCTGCTTGAATGTGTAATTTACCTCTCTGGTCAACTTAGCTTTTTTTTCCTTGACAATATTATGTCAAACAATCACATCACAACTGGCTCTGATCTCTTTGTTGTTAGCTAATAAATTAGAGAGTATTTATTATCTGCAATCCTTTTTTCCTCTTTTAATGGTGACACATTTGTGGTGAATTACAGGGCAGCTTTATAAACTAGGCTCTGGGCCAGTCTCAGGCCCCGCGTCCATGTGAACGTTCCCTCTCCCGGTTGGCCTCCCGGACTGGTGGTAAATCAAGTCAGCTGTCACAGCACACTAAGTTAGTGTGCGTCATTGGGGAGAGCAGGAAGCGTTGGGGGTATAATTCTGTCCATCAAACTAATATGTTATATCAGTAGCTTTGTAATCTTCTGCCATAACTTATGGGAAGTGACACCTAAGAATTCACTTTGAAGGCAATGTGTTCTTCAGACTTTAAGCCAAAACAGACCCGATCGGCAGCAACTGTTCCTCTGTTTACATGAGCGGGTTTGTAGTGCTAGAGAGTCAGGTCCCTATCAATGTGGCAGTATTTTACACATTCCACCACCGGCTGAACTCTGTTTACAGCCCTTGTGGCAGGATTTGTAAACTTTTCAAACAGGATTTCTTCTCTTCTTTGTGTTACCCTTGCCTTAACCTCCAGTAGCCGGACAGATAAACAGACTCCCTGAATGTTATCGTGACAGAGTGGATCTCTGACAGACAGGAACGAACGGGGGACCCGTCTCCTTGTCCCTTCCCCTTCAACCTTTGCCTTGACCAATGCGGAAATGGCCTCAGAGGACAGAAGAACACACACAACTTCTGAGGGCAGCGTCTGCTTTAGGGTCTGTTTTTGCAAAGGCCCCCACGATCCTTACAGAAGGGAGGGCAGATAAGCGTAAATAGACAGTCCACTCTCCAAGGCATGACCTCGGAGGGACCAGACTCGCATCACGTGTCCTCTCAGGACGATGCCTTGTTTTCTGGAATCTGCTGTTGGATCGTCCCCGAATGTACTCTCAGCAGGCCAATGAGAGAAGCCCTTCGGGGAAGATTAAGCAGTTCTGCGAGCTGCCATCTGATGGAAAAGAAATCTACAAGAGCTGTTCAAAGGAGCTCTTCCTCCCCCAGGCACAAACCTAAATATGCACAGTAAAAAAGTTTGAAAAATGCCTGTCCTTGCCATCCCCAATACACCTTTGATTGATAGCAGAGAGGGCTTGCTATGATCATTTTACTTTGACAGGTCCCAGGCATAAATCCCACAGAGTTGTTGCTCTGGTTTGACAACCTTCTGAGGGTTCCAGTTAGGAACAGGAAACAGGCCTCTATTTTTCACCCTCAATGCTCCTTCAGGTGCAAAGAAAAGACCGTATGGAAAAAATAAATCCTTATCTGAGGGGGAAACCAAATTCAAAGCAGTTTTAATACTTATTCATCAGAAAGAATGTCCAACAGGGGAAGACGTGACCTCGGTCCTACTTCTTCAAACTTACATTTAAATCTTCCAAATAAGAGATTTGAAACCTGCTCACGAGGAAAAATTGATACTCTTTTCCCATTCACATTTTGGTTTTACAAAGTTGTGTTAGTATTTTACTTCAAGGTCAGCCTAGAAACGTACCATAATATTTTATAAAAAGCACTGCTTAAAAGTAAAAATGCTTTCGTGTAGTAACATTGAGGATTTACTATCATTTACTGAGAGCTTACGACAGGCCAGGCTTTGTAACTCTTCATGTCCTCTTAATTGTCACAACCAGACCTCAATTCATAGGAATGCAATTTTTTTAAAAAAAGGCAAAGTTGTGGATTGATTTTTTATTTATTTTATTATTATTATTATTATTTTTAGCATTCATCTTTCAGGCATGCTTCATGAAATGTCAGAAGTATTTGGGGATCAGTGCATCGTCACCCAGCCGTCTCCTCTACCAGGGATCTGAGAAGGATGACTCAGCACTGAGAACCTTAGTCACAGAAATTATATTTAACTAGGTTGAATCAAGAACAATCTGTGGCATATTAACTATCCTGGAATTTAAAATAAAATTAAAATAAATTACATTTTTAAAAAATACTAAAAAAGAATCATCATCTGTGGCTTCCCCTAAGTTAACTAGGAAATTAAATGAACCAGGACCCATTCTCCAGGCATTTTAGCTGATACCATCTAGAAGTGCATTACTGTGATTTGTTAAAATGATTAAAGGGTCAAACACAGGCAGGTATCTGAAAAGAAGGAACACTTCCATCTCCTTAAAATTTTCGGAAGTTGAAGATTTCCCTTCCAATTGTCTACCTCTTACGGATGTGAGAAACAGTTTTCTCTTGGCTCCAGAGTCCAGTCCAGCCCTGAGAAGATCCACACAGTTGTAATGTCCTAAGAACATATTCTGCCTTCAATCCAACTTCCCTGCCAGGCCTGGGCTGACTGGGTGCCACCCAAGTTTTGCAGAAAGTCTGCACTATTGAGTGGTGCCACCAACAGGGAAAGAAGGATCCAGTCTCGGCACCCACAGTAGAAACTGAACCTTTAATTTAATAGGACTTTAATTTAATAGGACTCTAACACATGGACTTCACCCCAGGCCTCAGAATTAAGCCCTTTTTCTTCTGGGGTCAATATTTTATGACTATACCCATTTTGTGGAGGAACTAACCACTGCCCAAGGAGTTCTAATAATTGGTACATGGGTCAGCCACAAAAAGTCAGTGTGGAAAATAAGAATGGAAAAGAGCAAGCTGCTCCTAAGAGTGGAAAAAATATATATGAGTTTTTATAAGTCATAAAACAGCTTGAACAAATTTCAAGAAAAAGAAACTTATTAAATAATTGTCTCTCACTCCATTTCCCCTCTAAATACCAAACAGGATGTGCTTTCTTGTAAATGTCTATAAATCTGGGGGGAGAAAAACAATTCTGATCTTGTGTACAAGAGCTCTAGGCTGCAAAGAACATGGTTGGATTTCTGTTTCCTTTAGAGGAAGATGCCAGAACAGCATTTTCCCATCAAGTGTTGATAAGAAAGGCATTTAGCATTTCATTTGATGGGCCTGTTGTGAGTGGGTGGTATGACATGATAAATTATGGCCAATGTCATATTAAAAATTATAGGCCCATCTGCACATGCTCACTCTGTTCTTAAGCTAATGATACGCTGTCCGGTGCAAAGCCTTCAGCTGTGGCAGATGTTGGAATGATGTTCCTCACCAAGGATAGCTTTAGAAAACAGAATTCCCAAAGGTTTAGAGACGCTACAGCCATCTTTCTGGCCCATAAGCAAAAACTAAACCAAATCCCTACTTCTTGCAAATTCGTTCCTGTTTACATCTGATTCCTACCTTGATTCAGGTCCTCCTCTGAAGGATTCAATCTACTTCTCTGCTATTAGCATAAGAAATTGAGCCAGAAAGCCATTTTTTTAAAAATGAGGAAACAGTCTCTTCTGCTCAGAACCAAAGAGGCACCACTTAGAACATAAAGAAACATTTTCAGGTCTTCAAGAAGATGAAGATAGGGTAAAGCAAAGTATTGCCTACACATGCTAAGGGAGTTGGGAAAAAACTGACATGAAATCAGCAATTCCTAACCAGGGGTATCTCACACTTTGCACTATTAATATTTTAGAGCAGACTATTCTTTGTTATGAGGTTGTCCTGTGCATCATAGAATGGTGAGCAGAATGCCTAGTCTATACCCACTAGCACACAGCCCATAGCACACACCTATCCCAAGAGTAAAAACTAAAAAGGTCTCCCCAAAAAAATGATTCCAGGGGGTCAAAACTGCCCTAGTTGAAAACCACTATCCTAGACTATTTGGGAAAGGTCATGCCACAGAATCTTTGTGGGACATCCAGAGGACTGGATTCACTAACACACACTGTCATGCATTTATGCCTTTTTCCTCTTACTTCAGACACATGATAAGGCTGAATATAGCAACGCCCTTCAACTCTAAGCCAAAATGAAGTGCCCTTTACTGTAAGGTTAAAGTTAAATTGATCTCTGTATAGGTACAAAGAAAACAGATCTCCTTTAAGTATTTCTCCATAAGGTGAGTTTTGTTATATTCCTCACTCTTTCCCTTCTAGAGATCTTGAATCCTACCATAAAAGTCAGAGATTAGTCGAGAAAACAAAACTCCAGGAGAGGTCATTCAAAAATAGAAAATGCAATACGGGGTATTAATTCAAAGGTATTAGAGGAGCTGAAATAGCAAGCAAGAGAAGAGAAGGCTACCCAGAGGATAGAAGTTCAGAAAGCTGCCACCATCTCTATACTGAAGGGTCAAAGAGAAGGTTACTGCAATCTGGGAACCAAAGTGCCCTGACGGAAGCTGGACTCAGGGTGGCACAGTGAGTGAGGACTGGGACCATGGTGGAAAGGGCTTCCCACAGGAGCTGGAGCCATAGAAGAGACCCAGCCACTGCCAGAAATGTCCATCAGAGGCAGAAAGACCAGGAAAGAAAGACACTGGCTTCTTCTCTCTTCTTCCCACCTGCTATCTCTCACTAGTGCCTTTCACTGTCTGAACCTGGTTTGACTCCAGCGGACAAGGGAACCTGGGAAATAGTTTCTGAGGATAAGCCCCTGTGACACATACAAAGCAGAGCAGGGTTTGAGAGCAGGTTTAAAAGCTAACAGAAAGGGCGCCTGGGTGGCTCAGTGGGTTAAGCCTCTGTCTTCAGCTCAGGTCATGATCCCAGGGTCCTGGGATCGAGCCCCACATCGGGCTCTCTGCTCAGCGGGGAGCCTGCTTCCGCCTCTCTCTCTGCCTGCTTGTGATCTCTTTCTCTCTGTCAAATAAATAAAATTTGAAAAAAAAAAAAAAAAAGGCAAACAGAAAAATGGCCAATGTAACTATCAAATTCAACTGCAAGGACACCTGAATGCAGTTCAGACTTGAGTCAGGAAGAGGAAATCAAATCGGATGAGTCTGAAAAATAAATTAGGCTGAGGGAAAAACCTCTCAAACAAACAAAACAAAACACTTTAAGAAGTTCTTTCCACTTCCTCCTCCTCCTTCCCTCTCACACCAAGCTAAACCTGAGGGAGAAAAGTCTAGACTGGGCTTGTTATTGGATAACTCTTGTGAAACTGAGTTAATGTCTAAGAAGATAATTGCTAGAAATGCTAGGCATATCTGTTACCTACTGCTGTAACAGAAGACCACAAACTTAGTGACTTAAATCAACAACCACTGTATTTGTTCGTGATTTTTTTGGTCAGAAATTTCGGCAGGGCTCAGCTGTTTCTCACCTGAGATCATTTGTGTTACTACAGTCAGGTGGCAGATTAGCTGTAGACTGGTTGACCCAAGGGGGTCTCTTCTTTCTGTTCTAGTTTATTCCAACCTCTAGTAAAACCAATCTGTGTGCATGGCCATCTCAGGGTGTTCAACAAAAGGGTAAGTCCCAAGGCACAGATACTTCCTATGTCTCTACTACACCATATTTGGTAATGCCCGCTGATCAAAAAAATTTCAAGGTCAAGTTTAGATTTGAGAGGTGGATAGAGTAAATACTGTTGATGGGAGAGATAGTCACACTGCCAAGGGTCATGAACATAGGGATAGGAAATAATGTGACCATTTTTAATTATCACACTAGGTGAGTGGATTTCCCAGCAAATGTTTTTCTAAAAAGAGTATTCCAGATCTACCCACACCTGAATATTACAAAAGGATACATATTTGTTTTCAAAACAGTAAATGTTTTTGGTTGTCACAGAGGCACTCAACTCTAAAACAGTTCCCCAAACCCCTTTGACCAAACTCATTTCATAAGGGTTTCATGGTTAATAGCCAACCATCTCATCCGAAGTTAAGGTTGTTGCCTCAAATTCAAATCCAAGTTCAGAGACGTCTCAAGACTCCCTTATTTTTCTCTTTGCCTTAAAGGGAAATCCAGATTTCAGTACAGCATTACTAGGAAATCGAGTCCTCAAACCAGGAGTCAGAAACTGTGGTTTCATATTCTGAAAACAATCAACTACATAAGCCACTTGGGTAAGTCTCTTCTCTCCAAGTCACAATCTCCTGATTTGCGAAATCAGAAAGCTGAGGCAGGAGTGAGAGATAGAGGAGGAAAGAGGGTGAGGTGAATCAGTGAACAAGTTAGTGGAAAAAAACACAGTGTGAGGGGTGTGGGAACCTGGAGGGTATTACCTGGTCATGGCAGTAAATTCATTGTTTTCCTCCCTAAAATATGTTGGCGCCTGATCTGACTGCCATCATTCACAAGATCACTCCAAGAACCCACCTGGCTCTGTTGGCTGCCTCTCCCAATCTGGTTCCCCACGTGCCTCAGTTGTACCCACCTTTGCATGGAGTTATCAAGACCCCCTGGTATTTAGCACGGGGGTGCTTGCTTGCAATGCAAAAAAGACTGGAGCACAGACACTAGTCCCTTCTTTAAACCATCTTGTTTCAATCCCACACACCCCTTAAAGTGGGGTTGCAATTGACAAGGCTCTTGCTTTTACTAAAGAAATGCCATGCGGACTGACCCAGGCCCATAATTCTGTTGCACTCACTCCTATCGGTGCTTCTGGAAAAACTGCAGGACCTGACACTCCAAGATCCTATCACGGCCCATAGTTAGCTGTGGATTAGTGTAACTTTCCCGGGGCCCCTGGTTCCAAGCACTGCTTCCCCCAAGGGAAACATGTTCTCAAAATAACTGATTTCTACCCCCTTCATTTCAGAGGGAAATCTCAGGTTAGAACTCAAAAGAAAATAGGTAGTTTGGTCGGAAATATGAGATTGGGGAAGTTGGAGAAGCTCAGCCTCTACTGCAAGGTCCTGTTCTGAGCTGCTAGCAAACTGCATCATTAGAAATGTATTCTTTGATATGATATAAGGCAATTTTCAAATGGGCCTTTGGAGTACCATTTCCTCTATAAAACCCACCAGGATCACCAGGAGGTGATCTTCTTTCTTCGCAGTGAGCCTTAAGTGGGCCTTCAATTCTCTTGTTTGGTGAGTAATAATATAACCAGTGGAGCAGAGAGGCTCAGCAGCCTGGATTTGAGTCCTAGCTCCATAACTGGAAATGAAACGCTGGGGTCCTTGGTCAAGTTTCTCAAGCTTTCTGTGCCTTTGCTTCCTCAGCTATAAAAAACCGACAGAAGGTTGTAGAAATGAACAAGTGACAAAGTACTTGGAGAGGTTCTCGCACATGGCGTATAGTAACTGCCGTAGTGTTAGCGGCTGTCATCATGTCTCTATTATATTGCTGATAAAAGTGTTAACTTGTCTTATGTATCTCCTTTATGGTACTTGTATTTATCTAATTAGATAATAAGTTCAAGAGCAAAGATGACAAATAATTTTTCATATTTCTTCTTCCCCACTCTCCTCTACCCCCACCACCACTCCCCTTAGTCCAGTACCTGGTGTACAACACACACACCCAGAGACACAGGCTGGTAGGTGGGGCCTCACCTCACGGTGTAGGGGTAGGATGCCATGAAGTTCAGGCTCCTAGAGAGACACGGGTTACTGAATATCGTCCTTACTAGTTAGCAATTTGCTCAACTTACCAAGTATCTCCTTGCTTCAGGTTTATAAATTCTAAAATGGGAATAAAGTTTTTGCCTCAGAAGGTAGCTGTGATGATAGATGCTTCATGGTATAAAGTTCACATGGGCACTCAAAAAAATGCTTATTTCCTTCCCATTCCTTTCCCCTATCACCATTAATGAATTGGTCAGTCAGTACCAGGAAACATGGAGAAGTCTGAGGAAAGCAGCCTCCAGCAGAAAAGGCAAAGTGAGGGGATTCAACGTCCCAAAGGCAAATACCACTGACCTCATAAGAGGGGACCATCCCCATGAATGCTCCTGCCCACTAACCACCCAGGCAGTGGGTTCACAGTGCCATTTAGAGATGGTGAAATTGTTGTCAACAGAGGTTCCTCAAGAGAACGAGGGAACGGAGGGTTTTCAGGGTTTCTAGGAAATCTCTAGTTCTCCCCTTGATGACTGCTAGCATTTGGATGGAACATATAAGACAACACCCTACATTTTTCTCTAAAATCTTCTTCCCTTCTTGCCTTCCTGCAATTCTACTATCCTCAGGAATCATGCCAGACAAAAGATGTGGGCTAGATGGATCTACGACCTGACCTTATGGGGGCCGACTCGAGTTTTCATGGAACCACAGAACATTAGTGCTGACATGAGCGGCTCCAACAACCTCACCATAAAGATGAAGTCACAAAGAAGTTAAGCAGTTGGCCCAAGGTTATGCAGCTGATCAAGGACAGAAATGAAATGTAGACCTGTGCTCTTTTTAATTTCTCATCTTTCTGGTGCCTCAGAAGAGCACAGCCTTTTTAAAAACATTTATTCAAGTAAGACATGCTCTAAATTCCAACAATGACTTCTCCAGCCTATATTGGGTGGGATATAATCAGTCATGACTTTCTAGATCTAAAGTCAGTGAACTGAACCCATCCAGCCAAAACCATTTATATCAGCTTCTTTCTGCAGCTCAGAATATTATATGTGCTCCTGTGTGCTGTCTCTTCTGCAGCCCTGAAAATGTACCCTGAGACCTCCTCATGTGAAGGAAACAGACCCCAGCTGGCCAGCCCCACTGTGACTGCAATATGGACTTCAGCTGCTCCACTATAGGGTTGTGTTCAGTGAACTGCATTTTTAAAAAATGTTAATATCTTCATGGCTCTCACCCAACTGCCTTAAGAATACCAGCTGTACCGTGCTTTCGCCTCTACTTTGACAGCCTTAAGAACAGCTCCCGAAGAATAGAACATTCTTCAGGGGAGGGCTGTTGGTTTTGCAGATATTTTAGGAGGAGGAGAAGATGAAAGAGATTTCATCTTGAAATGTCATATATGGAAAGGGATGGGACAGGACAGAAGAAGAAATCTGGTATGCTTTCAATGCCTTTCATGTACCAAGCACTGGGTTGGGCCAGTACTCATGCCTTTGCATTTGGTCCTCACAATGCTGAGATAAGCAGAATAACCACAGTTTTATAGATGAGAAAACTGAGGCTTAGAAAGATGAAGAGACTTGCCCAAAGCCAAACAAGGAATTTGCTGCATAGCTGGTATAGTAGTTTACAATGGCTGTTGGCTGTTATAACAAATTATCATAAACTCAGTGGCTTAAAACAACACAAATATATTCTCTTATAGTTCTGTAGGGCAGAAGTCTGAAATCAAGGTGTTGGTAGGGCTATGCTCCCCTCCAGAGGCTCTAGAGAAGAACCCTTCCTTGCATCTCCTAACTTCCAGTGGTGCCAGGTATCCCTTGGCTTGTGTTGCCTAACTCTGTATTCCCACAGACTTCTCTTCTCCATCCACCTCTCCTCTGAGTGTCTCTTAGAAGGATACTTCTCTACTGGATTTGGGGCCCACGTGGTTAATTGAGGATCATCTCATTTTCAGATCCTTACTTGTTTCTACAAAGACCCTTTTTAAAATTAAGTTCACATTCATAGTTTCCGTGGGTCAGCCTCTTTTGGGGGAGGGGACCTACCATTCAACCCACTACAGCTGGGTTTGTACCTCCAGCCTATCTTACTTATAGCTCATTTTCTCACCACACTGTAAAGTTATTCCCTCTCTTTTTCTCTTTATGTTTGCTCAAGGATGGCTTTGGCCAAGATAAAGATCTCAAGGTAGCCACAGACATAGTACAGAGAGAACACAGCCCTTTGATGGCCCGGAGTTATCCAGAACGTTAGTGACAATGCTGAAACTAAAGACCTTCTCAATCCTGCTATTGTTCTGAGAACCAAGAGGGAGAACTGACTTCTGAGAGATACCTTGCCATTGCCTCTGAACATCAAAACAGTTGACTCCTTCCAGAAGTTCAGCCCTCCTTTTGCAGGAGTAGAAGAGCTATCAGGTGTCAATTTAACCTATAGCCACCTCCTAATAAGTTTAAGACAAAAGGCCAATACTTTCAAATAAGATTCAGACATAATGTAATAGCATTTGTTACCAAGCCCCATCTAATTATATCAGTCAATCTTTTATTACCAGACCCACAAGTGCAAAGAACTCTATTATAATCTCTCTTTATAACGATCTCCTCACTATCTGACTCCTCCGACTCTGCAATAAATTAATCATCTGCTTGCAATCATGAGTAAACATCAACTCAATTAAGAATTGATAAATAAACAGCTACTCTAAGGCTTGTTTTGATATGGCAGAGTATCACTGGGCACCTACCAGGCCAAAGCTTGCCTGGAGTTTTGAAACATAGATGGCTTTCTAAGACTGTATTTCTTCTGCTGCTGTTTACAGAACGTGCTCTGGCGGTTGTCTTCTGCTCACCTGTGTATACAGGTGGAGAACTATTCCTTTGTCCTCTCTGGATCTAAATGTGGAAGAATTGTTCATTTATCCTTACTCTGCATTACACAGTATCACATATCTGAAAGAAAACCAGTAGGAAGGCGGTAAAATGCAAGAAGCGTGAACACTGCCATATCCAATAGTGAAGCAGAAGGAACCCTTTCATATGTAAAGAGGCAGAACTTCATACTGAGTAGTTACATAACTGTTAGGAGTTAAATTTTGTCCCTCCAAAAAGATATATTGAAGTCCTAAACTCCAGTACCTCAGATTGTGAATTCATTTAGAAAGAGGTTCATTGTAGATATAGTTAATTTAGATGAGGTTATGGTGGAGTCAGGTGAGCCCTTAATCCAGTAAGACTGGTGTCTCTCTATAAGATGATGTGAAACCACAGAGGGAATACAATGTGGAGAGACACACAGGGAGAAGACAATCATGTAGTGACAGAAGCAGAGATTGTAAGATGCATCTACAGGGAAGTAAAACCAAGAATTTCTAGCCATCCCCCAAAGTCAAGAAGAGGAAAAGAAGGATTCTACGCAGAGTCACAGAGGAAATGTGGCCTTACTGACACTGAATTCACACTTCTGGCCTCTAGAAGTGTAAGAGAGCAAATTCCTATTGTTTTAAGCCAGGCACTTTGTGGCTTGCTACATAGGAAGCCAATACAGTGGTTGATTACAATAGGAATAACCAAGCTACCATTTTTGAGCATTGTTATACAGCAGGCAATGTATCGAGCATTTCAAAAGCATTAAGCACATGGAATTACCACAATCATCTTATGAAGTTGTAACTGAGCCCACATTCATTCAGTTTCCAAGTTAGAACTCCTATTCTCACTTTACAAATGAGGAAACAAGGTGCAGGCTATCAGCCCCAAAGTCACAGTGCAGATGAGTGGCAAGCCTCTTCAAGTACTGGGGGTACTCACTTTGTTTCCCAAAACAACACACTGTAATATAAGCCTGATGAGGACAGGGTCATGGAAGTGTTTTCACCAGCTCACCCTCACCCACAGCTGTGCTGCCTGCAGCCCAAGGGCTCCTCCACCACATCCATCCTATAGAGGATGAAGGAAAGCCAGGGACCACAGGACTCACCCAGCATTCCAATTCCACTTCCACTGACACCCTCCACATCTATGTTTCTTAGTTTCAGCTCTCACATGAGATATATTTAAACCAACTTTCTGCTGCTAGAAGAAAAGTTTTAATATCATTGCTATACAGAGGAGTTCTTCTCACAAAAGAATTCCAGGTAGTATCTGCAAAAGAGATGACAGAATTAGTAAACTACCATTTTGGAACCAGCAATGAAATAAGGGACTGAGGTCACCATCACAAACATACTCTATCACTAGATGACAGGTTGGTTGGGAACTTTATAAAAAAATCACCATCTGAATCTACTAATTAGATATTAATTATGTGTCTGCTGAACATGATGTAATGGGAAGCATGCAGCACCACATTCAAAAAAATGAACTTGGATCTAAGCACACTCCTGACTTACACCAGATTAAAGGAAGTATACAGGATAGAAGAACAGGGTAATTGACACGACAAGGAAGCAACTAGCCAAAATCAGAAAGTGGCTCTTTCCCAAGGACAAATGACCATATTCCTCCAAAAGATTCAATGTGTAATGACAGAGAGAGAGAGAGAGGACGGAAAAGAAGAGAAAAGGAACTATGACAGAATAAAAGAGGTGAAAGATATAGCAACCAAATGAAATGTATGGACCTTGTTTGGATCCTGATTCAAACAAAATCAATGCAAAAGGATGCTTCTGGGTATTAGAAAATGCTATGGAATTACTAATTTTTTTCTTTTTCTATTTTATTTTTTTCAGTGTTCCACCCAACGTGAGTCTTGAACTCACAACCCTGAGATCAAGAGTTGCATGCTCTACTGACTAAGCCAGCCAGCTGCACCATTAATTTTTTTTTTATTTGTTTTTTCTTTAGCTGAGATAATGGCATGGTGAAAATCTGTTACAGAAGCTTAGTGAAGTGTGTAGAACACTATGACTTGTGATCTGCGCTAAAATTAGGAGGAGGGAGAAAAAATCGTGACTTCTCCCCTGAAACTCAAGTAAAATGTTGAAATGTTGAAAGCTGGGTGCTCCAAATAATACAAGGTGACTGTCTAGGGAGCAAACCACATGACCTTTCCTCAGAATACAGAGTTTTAGGAACCGTTTAGAGTCGCCTAAAAATTCTGTGTCAGCAAAATAAGGTGTGCTGGAGGAAAACTTGTCTCTGGAGGCCCATGAAGAATTAGCTTATTTAGGGGATCTTACCCTTCCTCTGCCATAATACCTGTGTGCTCAATTCATGACCAAGGCTACCACAAATGTTATTACCAAATCAATAAAGAAAACATCTATCCCCACGTTTCTGTGTTTCTGATATGTGGGGCCCTTTGGCAGTCTCCTTCCTGCCGACTACAAGAGTGGTGTTGCCACCATACATACTTCTTACTGGAATGTGTGATCAAATGAAATAACTTCTGGAAAATGCTTAGAATATCATGCCTTCAATAAATGTTAGCCATGATCGTCTTCATCATAATTACTATTATTACACTGTTGGTATTGTATATTCTTGCCATTGAACATTTTCAATGTGTTCCTTTTGTGCTAGCTGTATTTGTCCAGTTAGGAGAGTTAAAACAGTAAGCCCAAGGGTAAGGATATCCTTACATATTTCTCTCTACCCTCCACTCTTCCCTCCTCCATGTCTACTTGGGAGGGGCAGTGTTATGTACCTAACAGTTTTGCAATAAACAGCTGTTTAGAAGCATCTGGGTAAGGAAGACTGGTGGTGATTATCCCTTCAATATAAGGGTTATGGGATCTGGGAACAAAAATTGGCAGTAGAAGGAACAGAACTGAGTGAAATTTCTGGCTCTGTTGCTTAGTGAGTGGACAGGTTGGTGCTTACTAAATATTTTTGAGCTTCAGTTTCCTAATAGGTAAGTGGGGACCCAAGGTACCTGCCTCAAAAGGCTGAGAGTACACAGATGGGATTCTACCTTGGCTGCTGGCTCACCATGAGCACCTCTCTTCCTCTCCAAAATGAGGAGACCCTCATCTAGACCTCTCTGACTATTAACTGTAAGAGGATATACAAAGTTCGTGCATAGGAAAGATTTTGCTATGAACTGAATGTGTGTATCCCCTCCCCCAAGTGTCAAAGTCTGAACCCCAGTGTGATGGTATTTGGAGGAGGGCACTTGGGAGGGGATTAGGTCATGAAGGTGAAGCCCTCACGCATGGGATTCACGTTCTTGTAAGAGAAGACTAGAGAGCTTGCTTCTCTCTCTGTTGTGTGAGGAAACCAGGAAAGAGGTCTTCATGCTGGCACCTTGATCTTGGCCTGTCAGCCTCCAGAGCTGTGAGAAAGTAATCTGTCATTCAAGCCACTCAGTCTAAGGTATCTTGTTAAAGCCTGAACTAACAAAAACATATGCATAATAAAAATTTATTTTTATTATTATTATTATTTATTTTTTTAAGATTTTGAGAGAGAGAGATAGAAATAGTGAGCAGGGAGGAGAGGGAGAAGCAAGCTCCCGTGAGCAGAGACCGGGATGCAGGGAAATAATGCCAGGACCCTGGGATCATGACCTGAGCTGAAGGTAGACACTTAACTGACAGAGCTATCCAGGTGCCCAATATATGTGCATTCTCGTTCCCCTAACTAACAAGTTCTCAAATTTTAGTTGGCATCACAGAGCATCTCCCTGGGTCCCCAGTGACTGCAGTTCCCCAAGGCCTGCACTCTCTCGTCTCTACCCAGCACTGCCTACTGGCACCAGTCATTCATCAAGGCCCAAGAAGAAGGCAGAAATTGCCAACAGATGACTGAAGGGTTAAGGCAATTGTCTGGTGCTCCCACTTTGAAATCCACAATTTTGCAAAGACAAAAAGAAGGGTCTAGGGCTCTAAGAGAATATCAGCAAAAGCTACCAAAAGTCCTAGGAGAAAGGGGGGGATCAACAAAACACAATTTTAAGTTTCCTTAAATTCCCTAAGTGTAATCTACAAACTGTGATCTACATCTTATCACTAACTACTGATAATCTTGGGTGGTTCATCCTGTTCTCTGGACCTCTGTTTCCTCGCGTGTAAAATCAAAAGTGTTCTTAAACATGAGCCTTGCACACCTCTAGAACTCAAGCGTCTGAGAACTTTGATGAGAAAGAAATAAAATTGTTATATATAAAAATGTGTACTTATATATGTATTTCTATAATACATAACCTATATAAAGATATAAAGATATTTTTATTTTCCCTAACTTCTAAGGGCCATTTAATATTTTCTTTGATTATAAATGTAGACAACAAAATCTCATCAATAAAAATTAGATATATTCAAGTCACATGATTGCAGAAATCTGAAATACTGTTTACATTCACCACTACTTTGTAATTACGGTGGATGTTAGACCTACTTTTAGAGCTCTGTAATTTGTGTTAAGAAGCACATGAAGTACAAGTCATGAACTTGATTTTTAAATTTTTTGGCAATAGTATTTCAATATACTTAATTTGCCTTTTAATCATATATTTGGTTTAGCGCATTTGAAAATCATTAGCCTGAGAAGGGGTCCATGGGTTTGACCAAACTCTCAGAGGTGTCCAGGCACCAAAAAAGTTAAGGAACCTGGGGGATTCCAAGGGTCCTTCTAACTAGGACTTCACAGCTGGTTATTCACAATCCACACTGCTGGAATCTGTTCTGTTCTCTGGCTTCAACCCAGTTCATCTGCTGGGTAAGCCTGCAGTCTCTGGAACCTGCTTCCTAGGTTCCAACCAGCATAACCCCCAGTGTCTTTTTTTTTATCTTTAGCTGAAAATGGTATTTAAGGTGGAGTTAGTCTTCCCAAGTATCTTTCCCGGTATCATGTGTTCAGGAGGTATACATGTTACTAAACTTTTGTCTTTCGCCTCTTAATCTGTTTTATTTTTGTTCTTTTTTTTTTTGCTTTGTTTGTTTGTTTGTTTGTTTGATTGATTCTTCTCTTACTATGAAGGTGTCTCAACCAAAATCTAGAAGGGGAACTTAGAGGAAAAATTATTTTTCCTCCCCCACAATACCTTCGTGTGTGGTTATTATAAACCACATTGCTTAAAGGGGCAAATGTCCCCCAAACCTAATCTACTATTACTCAGACCTGTTGAAAAATGCATTCAATATTTCAAAGCTCAAAGAAGAGATACAGCAACAGAATAATGGAAATAATTAGAAATCACTGGGTTTCTCCTCACTTCACTCTGAACTGTTATGGAGGAAATCGCCAAGAATGCTAGACTTGAAAGAAGGCCACACTGAGTTCATTTTTCTAGAATTCTTTTTAGAATTCTCTTTGCTCTGGGATCCTATATGCTTTCTCCTCACTTAATTTCCCCCCTGCAGTTTGTATATAAAAACTGATAAGTCCTAACCTCAATTTAACAGTGTGTGAGATTTTGTGGATATGCCCTTAATGTAAATAATCTAATCTCTCCCAACAAACTGTTTCTGTCATAAGGCTATTTGTGATAACTACAGCGACCACTTAGAGACTTTTGTTCTCCATTAGAGGGATGATATCTCGGCCAGCAAGGATGGTTTTATTACTTTGCATAAACTTCTGTAGCTTAAAAGGAGCAATAGTAAAGTTAGTTCAAGGCCCTTTATGACTTCTTTTGTTCTGCGAAGTTGGGGAGGAAAAACATCAGCGAAGTATGAAAAGGCTGTTTGTTTACAATCAGTACGCAGATCCTCGCCTTTTTCATAAAAGGAAAGGAAACCAGCGGGAGAATTACAATACCCAGCACCTCCCTGGGTCTCTCTGTATTCTCCACACTTGTGTATTAAGCAGCTAGGCAGCTGTTGAACAAGTACTATCAACAAAGCAATCTTCTAGCCCTTTGATTCAGGCTATTCATATCTTCTGCCCTGAAATAAAATGACTTTCACAATTAAAACACCGAAATCAATGCAGTATCTATTGTCATGTCTGCAGGAGAAAAGCTTTAATTACAGCCATAGTTAGATAACACAATCATTACACCTCCTTAATCTCAAATATAAAACCAGCACCCTCTGAGTACTTTGCCACCCTTTCTTTGATTTTTTTTCCTTTTCTTTTTTTTTTCTTTCTTTTTTTTCCCCCCAACGTGAATGGCTTTTTATCTAAGCACTTCAATTTGCATGCCTTTGCTTGGAGGCAGCTCCCCATGATATGTTAATTGCAGATTGCTTTAAGTACTAAAAGATTAACATAAAACCCTTTGCAAACAAGCTAATAGTTTATGATAATTTTTGCATGGCCTTTGTCTGTCTATCACTGGATTGCCTCTAGCTGTAATTTTATAAAGAAGCTGTAAAATATCATTTAAACAAGTTCATTTACACATAATTATTACCAGAATCACATTATTCAATTTAGATACTCCAGCCTATTAACAATCCATGAACTAAAATGTAATTAAACTATTTTCCTTTTATGAACCTATTCATTACAATGTGTGGGAGATGGATCTCTCAGTTTCACTGCAAATTTCAGCACTTTGTTGTTGAAATTGACAAGTCTGGCACTCATTATGTGCTTTTAATTATATTAAAAGTATTGCAAGACAGCTTAGATAAAGAATATATTTAGAAAAGAATGCCTGGAAATGCCAAGATGGTGTCATCCCCAAATATATATTTATTTTATTCATGCATTTTTTTCTGCCCTCTTAACAGTGAAAAATAAAATCACGCTAGTTGTTTTAATTGAGATTTTCATAGCTTCTCTTAGTAATTTTTCTAATTTAAACCAAGGATAAATATCTCATCTAATTAATTGTGTTTACTCATTTTTCCAGATTTCTATCTACTTTTTTTTTTTAACTGTAGCTGGATTTATAACCAAATAAATATAGTCTCCCAGAATTTACATACAGACACACAATTACCTCACATATGAAGGATGCCATATTTAGGACTTGATTAAAAAACTGTTGAACAGCTTAATTTCTGATACAAGCTTTAATCTGTGTGGGAGCAACAGCATTAATGGGAAACACTTCATCTGTTTTGAAAGGGGTAAGTAAGTTCCCTGCTTCTGCTCAGTGTCGCTTGATTTCTGAGGTGACTCAAACTCTTTCAGTTAGTGCAGACTCAGAACAAGCTTGAAACTGGGAGTTGTAAGACTGGCCACTGATGGACATCTAAGTCTATATTGATGACACAGGGCATCCCAGTTTGGTTACTACTAGAGCAGCTATAAAAGGAGTCCTGTCTGAACACCCCACCTCCACCCTAATGACATACTTAGTATGTAACTGTCCAAAGCTTTCTTTTCCATTGCCCCATCTCCATCCTCCTTAGAATGTTCAACACCTCCCTCCAGATAAAATCTGGATTGTATTTACCTTCATGTATTAAATCATGACCAGCATTTTCCATAAAGAACCTTTTGTCCTCAGTGACTAAACTGGAGTACTGGTAGCCTGCATCAATCACTTGGTATCACTGCATATTTTTATGCAGGTAACTATGAGCTTTGTGGTTGATTATCTCTCGTCCTCTCAACTACTTGGTGACTTTCTCTTTTTATGCCTCTACATTCCTCTTATGGCCTGATGGTATCTTATACGTGGCCAATATTTAACCGAAATACTATAAATGTTGATTAGATATTAAAGTCGACCACTTTCTCTATTAGCCATTATTGGCTCATACTATGGAAGACTGGAAGATGTACCCAGTAATTCCTTGCCCAGCATTCTACTTTAGCCACTCCTCCTCAGGGATCTCAAAGAAGAAATTCAGATGATTATAAGGATAGTTTATAAGTTGGCCAGGAACTTCTTGAGAAACAAAATCACCCTAAGACTTTCTGGGCCTTCAGCAATTCACTAATGCCCACTCTGCCTTTCAGAGACTGAAGATCTAGAATGGAAGTAATATCCCTACCTTTTTTTTTTTTTTTTTTTTTTTTGAGATTTTGTTTATTTATTTAAAAGAGAGAGAGAGAGTATGGGAGTTGGGAGCAGAGAGAGAAGCAGACTCCACTGAGCAGGGCTTGATTCTAGGACCCCTGAATCATGACCGGAGCTGAAGATAGATGCTTAACCAACTGAGCCACCCCGGCATCCAGTGATACTCCTAATTAAGGAAGAATAACCATTGGTACAATACGCCCTTGGTTGGGTGGCCACTTGTCAGTCACTCTGGAGAAATAGGGGGAGGGGAAGAAAACCCAAAAATAACGTACTTCACTCGAAGACTCTTGCATAAGAATAGATTTAGAGTGATTATTAAAATCATTAAATAGATAAATAAAGAAATCAAAAAGTTCCATGGTCAAAGAGGTTCTGTATATATATTATTTATTTATTTATTTGAGAGAGTGAGCACACCAGCAAAGGCAAAAGGAAGAGGGAGAGGTAGAAGCAGTCTCCCCACTGAGCAGGGAGCCCAATGAGGAGATTGATCTCAGGACCCTGGGATCATGACCTGAGCCAAAAACAGTGGCTTAACTAACTGAGCCAACCAGGTGCCCCGAGTGGCTTCTATTGAACTCCTCTATGGAAGAGCTGGCTGTTAAAAACAAGACAATAGGATTCAAATGGAGTCACTTATGCTAAGCCCCATGTCACAAATGAACCTTAATTTATAATTTTGGCTCTCCCAAAAATGGATTCTTACACTAGCAATCAGGAATCATCTTATCAATATTAGTTAGGTAGTCTTCCTGACAGACCCTTGCCATCCCCTAAAGGAAAATATCCTTGCCATATTAAACCCCTTGTTTGGCTTAGTATTACTGCCTTGTTTCTGCTCCCTTCTGACTGCAAAGTTTTCCAATTTGTACAGGTCCTCAGAGCTTCTTTCTATCTGCTAGATTGAATGCTGAGTAATTCATGAATTCATGAATTTAATGAAGCCAATAAGATCTTTAAAATTTATTCAGTTAAATTTCATTTTTTTAATATCACTGATATATATTTACTGAGCACTCATTGCATAACTGAGTCCAAAGGGGATGCAGTAAACAAGGTCACGTAACCCACAAACAGCTACCCTAAATTCCTTTTTGCCATTCACCTCTTACCAAGTTTGATGGAACATAAACAGTTTCCGCCTACCTAAATGAATCCAGGCAGAGACCTGGGGGAACCACACCACCCCATGACTTAGACATCAGGCAGAGGCAATGTGACAGGTTTCCTATAGTTTTTTTCCCCATCTGTGTATGTATTTCTCTTATCTTGAACCTCACAACCTTGTTTGTTTTACTGTACATTAATGTCTGGCACAGTGCCTAGCACATAGAGACAACACAATAAATGTGTTAAAAGTTAAATTAATTGGTAGATACCTAATGAATGAGCTGGGACTTTATACCATGGTAGAGTCTTCGAAACTAGGTATTTCAAATGCTGGTGCATTTTAAAGAAATAGAGATTTAAGCTCAAGGATTAAGTTAAAAAGTACCCAAAACTGGGGCACCTGGGTGGCTCAGTGGATTAAAGTCTCTGCCTTCGGCTCAGATCATGATCCCAGGGTCCTTGGATCGAGTTCCGCATCAGGCTCTCTGCTCAGCAGGGAGTCTGCTTCTCCCTCTCTCTCTGTCTGCCTCTCTGACTACTTGTGATCTGTCTCTCTGTCAAATAAATAATATCTTAAAAAAAAAAAAGTACCCAAAACTTGGAAATAAGAGAATTGGGGTGGGGGGTATCTAAGAAGGGCACAATCACAATACCCTTTCAATGGCAAAATGTTGGTGTAGTAGGACAGGTCCTCGCAAGAATTATTTAATTCTTAAAGAGATCATTTAATTCTTAAGGAGTTTATACTTTGACTTCATTCCTCACTGCTTGATTACAGCCCAGAAACAGTGAAGTCACATGTTAAACTGTCGGTTTTGGTCCAGTAAAAAAGAAGAAGAAAAAGGAGAAACAGCAGCAGCAGCTAAAGAAGAAGGAGAAGAAGGAGAAGAAGAAAAAGAAGAAGAAGAAGAAAAACAAAAGAAAAGTTCCCCAGATTTTATGATTTAGTTGCTCTAAAAGATATTGGTAGAGAGAGTCAATGATCATATGGTTTCACTTACTTGTGGAGCATAACAAATAACATGGAGGACATGGGGAGATGGAGAGGAGAAGGGAGTTGAGGGAAATTGGAAGGGGAGGTGAACCATGAGAGACTATGGACTCTGAAAACCAATCTGAGGGTTCTGAAGGGGCGGGGGGTGGGAGGTTGGGGGAACC
>NC_081560.1:141549104-141783994 GCF_022355385.1 Mustela nigripes | reverse complement strand
CCATGTTATTTGTTATGCTCCACAAATAACATGGAGGACATGGGGAGATGGAGAGGAGAAGGGAGTTGAGGGAAATTGGAAGGGGAGGTGAACCATGAGAGACTATGGACTCTGAAAACCAATCTGAGGGTTCTGAAGGGGCGGGGGGTGGGAGGTTGGGGGAACCAGGTGGTGGGTATTTTGGAGGGCATGGATTGCATGGAGCACTGGGTGTGGTGCAAAAACAATGAATACTGTTATGCTGAAAAGAAATAAAAAATTTTAAAAAATGGGCTAGACCGTAACATTCTAAAAATTTAGAGATTTTCCAAAGTCACATTCCTTATTATGTCCAATAAAATGATAAACCAAAAGTACGATTACTAGAAAATCTTAGGATTTAAAAATACAAACCCTGAATTAAAGAAAAAATATAAAATATCACAAATTATCTAGATAAACAAACAACAGAAGATTGGCTTGCATTATGGCTTATGTGACATTAGCCATTACTTTATTTGGAGAAAATTATTATTATTATTATTATTAAGAAAATCTCATAATAAATATACACTTTTTAGTTTGAGAAAGTAGAAAACGCATGGTAACCACATACTACAAGAATGAAGCTACTGACATTTAATGTTATAAAAGATAAAATTAAAGAAATAGAAAAGTATATTGTCAAAAAATATACCTCAAAATATGGGCCTTTAGAAAAGGCAAATGGAAAATATGAAAATATAAATACATATAGGAATTAGAAAAGTACACTTGACAGTACCATAGACACTGAAAAAATAAGCAATTTATAAGAGAACATTACTTGTATTTTTTCTGAGAACCATATTTTACTGATAACTATTTTTTTGCTTATTTTAATAATCTGGGCATATTTGTTTCAGCACTGTTCAGCAAACCCTCGACCCCCATCTTGGTTGGTACTTCATTTAGTTCTGACACCTTTCTTCAGAATACTTAGGTACTCTCATTGTGTTACACTACTTTCATCTTTCAAATAGTACTGCTTTTTATTTATTTTTTTATTTTTTAAAGATTTTACTTATTTATTTGGCAGAAAGAGAGAAATCACAATTAGGCAGAAAGGCAGGCAGAGAGAGAGATGGGGGGAAGGCAGGCTCCCTGCTGAGCAGAGAGCTCAATTCAGGACTTGATCCCAGGACCCTGAGATTATGACCTGAGCCAAAAGCAGGGGCTTAACCCACTGAGCCACCCAAGCACCCTAAAAGACTGTTATAATTCATTGTTTCTGATATTCAAGGTAAACCCCACATTTTCTTTAAAACAGAGAAATACAGTCATGAATTTTAATAAATTTAATACTCTGTTTTGCAAGACACATGTCAAAAAATAAATAAATAAAAGACATTGGTTAGTTTTGTATCTAATTGTAGCAATCTTGGCCTCACGTCCTTTTTTTTTTTTAAGTGCCTATAAATACCCAGTCCCTCAAAGGGACCCAGTTTATAATATTACTAGTACCCTCATTAGTGACTTAAGTATATTTATAATATAAAATAATGATATGCATTAACATAGCATTTGTGTGAGCCAGATTTTTTAATATTTTGAAAATTATACTTGATGATATCATAGGACAGACCTCAGCTGTGCCAAGGGGTGCGCTACTACTGTACAGGCGACATCTTCTAAACTCTGACTTACAAACACATAAGGGATCCTAGGGGACAGACACATAAAAGAACAGAATAGTTGGCAGGTAGCTGATCTCCCTTACCATTACCACCGAATCTTCAAGGTCTGGCAGGCAGAAGTATGACCCTAAGGTCAAAAAATGGATCAAGAAGAAAGAAAATTCTGTTGTGGGGGAGCTAGAGTAGAGAGTGGACCCATGAACACAGGAAAGGCTGAAGGGACGTATACAGTAGATGGTGGTGGAAGGGGCCTCAGGGGACACTGACCTGATATTTATGCTTCGAGAGAAAGAAATCCTCAACCTTATAAGAAATGATTAGACTAAATAATTCTGAAGGTCTAGGATTATCAAATATCCTCATGGTAACATGATTTCCATTTTTCTCAGAAGACTCAACTTCTACTTTCCCTGTGCCCTTGGATCCTTAACAAAGGGCTTTCTCACCTGGTTCCTCCCAACATTGCTGGTATGAACCACTTTGAATCTGGTTTTCACCTGTTCCCAGGAGCTGCATAGTTTCTATTGTCTCTTTGGCCAGGACTGACTGCCCTGGGACACACTGTGCCTCCCCCACCATCACACTGGCAGCTCCTATGGGCCTATGTCTCACACCAACTCTCAAAGAAACTCTCTTGTTACCAGTGCCAGAAACAATACTTCTACAACAGCTAGTGGATTTCCCTGCTGCTTCGTTTTTGTTTTGTTTTGTTTTGCACTATGTCCCATAGTTCTCCTCACCTATAATTCTCAGACCCCAGGGCAGGCCATCTGAGCGCCCTCACACTCCCTGTAGGGCTGGAACCCACCCAGATGATCAAAGAAGGGACCTCGATTGTACATTTCACTTCTAAAATTTTTGGCATACTTGCCTGGCTCAGAAACGTACTGCCTTTTGGATATCTGTAAGTTGTAGGCAGCTAACTACATTCCCCTCCGTGCCTGGGGGAGAGTTTCAACCTCAAACAACTTTATTTAAACAATTTCTTACTTAACATGTTTTTCTCAGTGCTTCAAATCCAATCACTCCCTGCATTGCAGGGAAGAACTGCTACAGGACAAAAAGAACAACACAACCTGTTTTTATTTTAATATCTTCCGGGTCTCTCGGCACTGCCATCATTTGGGCTGTCAGCCCTTCACTGCCCGAGGTGGCTTCCCGCTCTCTGCAGACAGTCTGCCTCCCCACTAATGGCACTGTTTGAGCGAGGGGGAAATGCAATTTTCCACTCCATTACAAGCACTGTGTAAAAGGACCTCTTTTTCTCACTGCACACAGATAAGGACCTAATGAAATTCCATTCACTAAGTATTACAATAGCCAACTCCACTCCAAAAACAGGCGTTCTCAGTGCCTGCCAGGCCCCCCACTCCAGAAGCGATTGCCACTGAATGTCCCTGGATTGGATCCCGTCAGGATGAAAAAATACGGGATAAGCAGGGAGAGACCCTGGAGGAAGGGAAGGTAACAAAGATGGCAGGACATCCATGTCTTTTGCTCTTCCTTCTAATCATTAGGCCTGGAGAGTTTCTTAAGGACTCTGGTAGAAATTCTTGTGTCTGGAAATAGCAATCTTGGGAGAATCCAAGTACCCCCTAAAAGGTCTGGACATCACATATTCTACAGACATGGGTAACAAAAGTGAGAGAAGAGGGGCCATGCCCTGTCTGCATTCTAAAATAGAAATTAAGAACATATCTCATTCCTAATGATCACGTGAATCTCATGAAAGCCTGTTGAAAAGGTAAAACTGCTTCTTCATATTTTTCCATCTTTCTCTCCTCATCCCTTGTCTAGCCAAATCTCCTTTCCAGTCTATGTGCCCTTGATCCATGGTGAAGCAATACAAAAAGTTAACAGAAAATAAAGTATCCTTCTTCCTTCCCCATTCAGAGTATCAATGTCCTAGTGGTTCTCTAGGGTTCTCTAGGGTGGGGATTGGGGGAGCATGGCCTCCATGTCACCAGTGTTCTCCCTCTACATGATCTCTGGTTTGGCCTCAGATCAAAACTCATCACTCTCATACCCATGCCATCCAGGTTTGATTCTGTCACCAAATAATCCATGCTGCCAGAGAGAACCTGATGAAGTTCTAGTTTGATAGCAAATCGACAGGCTGCTCCTGGCAACACAATGCATTAGCTTCAAGGATTAAGTGTGAACGCTGAATTTAAAGATATAGTTTCTATGTATATGGGATGCAATTTTGGGCCTTGCAGACTTTTTGTGAAATCTCTTCAATCATATTACCAAAGTATTCCTATATCTCAACTGAGACACAATTAAACTCAGAGGAAGACAGAAGAACAGTCTTATTATATATATATATATATATATATATATATATATATATATATATATATGGTACATACCCTATCTATTAAGATGCTATATATTAAATATTTACATATAAAAATAAATATATATTTAAAAAGTTCCTTCTATCCTCATTTCCCATTCTTATTTCCTCCCTCAAAGGCAGTGATTCTAATTCATTGAGTCTTTTTATCGTATGAATTCTTGAAAAAAGTATTTTTTTACCTTATACCATATTGCAAGATACACCCATGTTATTATGTGTCACTGCATTTGTTTTGGCAGCTATATAATATTCCACTAAAAGAATACATATGATGATTTCAGATATTTGCTCTTAAAAATAGTAACGCCAAGGACTTTCTTTACATGTCTCCTATTGTACATGTATCCCAGTGGAATTGCCGGGACATGGGGTCATTAACATACAAATTTAGATCACTAATTTTCCAAAATATACGATCCATTGGTACTCCTGTCAGCAATGTATAAGGAAACAACATTTTCCAGTCACGTATGTGAAAGAAAATTTTACTATGTTTTCCTTGTAATTCCCTAATCATTAATAATGTTGACCATATTTCTTCCCATGTTACTTGGCTATGAATATTTCCTCCTCTGCAAAGTATCTCTATCTTCTGTCCAATTTTCCAAGGCATTGTTTGTAGTTTTCTTAATTGGCTGATAGGAGTTCTTTATAGACTTTCCATACTGATCCATTATCATCTCTGTATGTTGAGAGTATCTTTTCCTAGTTCATGATTTGTCTTTTCCACTTTATCAAGTGTTGTTTGATCAACAAGTGTCTCCATTTTTATAGACCAACATTCAAGTCTTTTCTTCCATATGTTTTTAAAGAAATCTTACTGCTGTTTTGTGCTCAAGTATTTTTAATTTATGTGAGCTATATTGTTATATGTGTCATCTTTCTTTTTTCCCCACTCAAGTTGTATACTTTTAAGATTCATTGTGTCATGATACGTACATCTACTCTGCTGCTACTTCTGTGGATATTCCAGGATATACCTGCCCCACATTTTACCAACTACTTTCATGTGGGCCCATTTATACATCAGGCAATTTACAATGTGATCAATTCACAAAACTTTCCTTCCAATTTCCCTTTCTCAAGCATATACTAGTTAAGTAGAATCGGGATGTGGCTAACTTCTGAGGCAGAAGAAAAATGACTACTGTGTATTTTATAAAGTCCTTTCGTGCACTTTAAAAAGGCTGTGAGTTACCCAAAAATGTGACAGATGTACCATTTTTTAAAGAATCTACTACTTCGCCCACTTCTTGACAAACAGATTTCATCTCCTGTGCCAACACGTATCATTTGATACTGGCCATCGAGAGAGTGCTGCTCAAAGGATGCTGAAGCTGTTTGAGTTCAGTTAAGAGAGTCATGATCAATTAACAATTGCTGCTGGGGATTTGGGAATGGCAGCATGCACGCCTTGCATTTGCCATCTCAGGTAGTAGAAATCACACTCTCTCACATCCCTCAAGACAAACCTTGCTACCTCCTAGGGGCACAAGAAGAGCCAAAACCTCACAAGCTCAGCCTACTGTTGAAAACAAAATCATTTGCTCCTGTGCACTGTAGCCTATGCTCAACTGCATAAATTAGCAGACAGAAGAGAAGAAGAGCTCAAGCCCATGTCTTTGAGTCCTGGCTGATGTCCCCACCCTGCGCCCTGCTCATCACCTTGTGCACACTATTCTCACCCAAGTGCTTCCAATTTACTATTTTAATTGGCGGTGAGATGATATTTTAGAATTAGATTTCTGAAGAAGAGAAACAGGCAGGTTCTAAGAACAGCTGCAAAGAAAATGATTTTCTTTTTAAGCTCTGGCCCCATTTGTTATGCAGCAGGTGGTTCTGTTTAATCCAGGCAGCATTTACTGAGAACTCTGGTGTTCTCAGGGCTGCACTTAAATCTAATAGCAGAAAATCAAAGCTACAAAATCACCCACTACAGCTCCTGGCACATTGTGAGTGCCCAAGCCAGTGTTAGTTTCCTTTGCCTTCTAGTTTTCTTGCTTTACTCAAAAAGATTTCAGTCCAAATGGGCAAATGAAACTTTTTCCATGCCACAACGACCCTAATCGATACTACTTTGGAAATTTAGGTATTAATACCACTTGAAACAAAAACTGAAAAAAAAATGATATTCCAAGGAGACAGCAATGATATTTGGTTGGTAGAAGTCATATGGAGTTAAGGTTTACATAAAACATATACTTCATAACTATTTGGTACAAGGGATACCTTACAGCAAAACCACAAAATGTTAAGGTTAGAAGAGATAAGGGAGATTATTTAAACCAAACCCTTCACTATACAGATGAGGACTTTTTTTTTTTCTTTTTCTTCATGTTATGTGATATCTGGGACTGGAACTCTGTTTTCCCAACCACCACTGTAGTAGCCTTTGTGCTATGTTATACAGTATTTCATGAACAAGCTGAAAGTCTCAAGAGAATTATGCCTGGAAACATTTAGGTGAAATCCAACCAGGGACATACCTGTCCTCCTCACCTCCACAGGGCCATGATGTAACATGTAACCCAGACAGCTGGAATCAAGGCCATGATCCAGGCAAGCGTGTAGTGCACCTCACTTTGAATGACCTCCAAAACAATCCCCCTAGCTATGGTTTTAATTTTTAAAAATTGCTCCGCTTAGAGTATCTCTAAATTTTAAAAGTATTGCCATTAACAGGTTACTTCAAATTGTCCCTGTCAGCTGGAGCTGGGGGAAGCTCCAATGATGTTCCCCCAGTGAATAATAATTTGTTTCAAATTTTAAAGGACAAAACTTATTCTTGGCAACCTCCTGTAGGGAGAAGAACTATTTCCAATGCTCTTTAATACATCTTGAAATAATTTATGAAACTTTACGAATATATTATTTCAGGAATGTGCATTTGCAGTCAAACAAAGAATAATTATTCACTGCTAGAGGAGCCCTTTGAAGGGACATTATCTTTCCTTTCATAGGTGATGGCTGAAAGAAACAATGTTTCAAAGCCACTTGCAGGTTAAAAACCTCTACTTAGGAAATGAAAGCTAATTTGATTAGAAAAGATGTTTAATTAACCACCAAGTCTATAACTTTGCCATTGAGGAGAAATCCTGATGTCATATGTTTGAATTTGATGAGATAACAACTAACAGAGATAATTACTCATCCTTTTCAAATGAAACATGGTTTAATTTTATTAAGAAGATACAACCAATGCCTTGGGTAAAATCACAAACTCAGTATCTTCCACTCACAGCTCAGTGTGGTCAAGATACACTCCAAGACCCCACTACAGTATGGATAACCCGCCAAGGCAAAATAGGTCGTCAAATTACTAACGACATTCTCAAAATCACCTCCCCCCACCCCTTAAAGCCATTGCTGTAACTAGAGACATTAACGGGATGGAAGCTTCTTGAATAGTGCTGGAGATCACATCTGCTAAGATTAGAGCACATTTTTGGAGTGAGATACCAAACAATACAACTCAGAAAATAATGGTTCACCTTGGTCCATTCATGCAGGTCAGTATGAGCTCACAACATTAGGAAGAAAAGGAAGTCAGATGGTTGGCCCTAGAACAGTTCAGCAATGGTGCACAGAAGAGACTGAATTTATGGACATTGCTGTCCCCATCCCTGACCCAAAGCTAGACAAAGTCCTAGTTATTGCAAGTCCTATGTCACTTTCCTTTACACTGATCTTGATCTTCTACCATATTAACTTCCACCATGCTTATGAGCATACTCCTTGGTGTGGGATCCCCAATGTGGATTGTGGATCCCCAAAATTTAGTAAAGAGGTTTTCTCAAAGCTGATCCTAGTCTCTAAAGATGTCCATCCATTCATACATTCACTTATAATGAGATACAAAGGCTAATGAAACCATGAAGCTTCTTTGCTTTATGGCTGGAATTATCATTAGTTCAGTGGGGACCTTCTGGTTATCTCTCTCCTGTTTGCTGGAAGGGCTAATTAACGGAAGTATTCATATTTTTAGTGGGGTGTGAACAAATTTTTGATTAGTCAATGTTCTTTGGAAGGCACTTAATCCCCAAATCGTGGAGGCCCATGAGTGCATGCTATAATAAAAATAATCTCTGTGAAAAAACTGGACCCAACAGCTTCAGCCTTTCTCATCTTCCTTCCTTAATTCTTCTAGTACTTGGGAACCATAGTTAGCACTTGGTCATTTTATATATTATTCTACAGTTTTTGTGTTCATAATTCTGTGCCATATTAAAAGAAAAGTCTGTAGGTCAGAAACTGTGTCATATGTTACTTCGGTATTCTCCACTCTAACAAACACAAAGTTGACTTGAAATGATGAGTCTGTATTTGTCGATTAATGGACTTGGGCCATGTTTCCTTTTGATAATCCATGAGGTCATATGACACTAAGAAACTTCACAATTAAGAAGTGATAAGAAAGCAACTGGGGTTGGCTATCAAGACCTCCATGGAGAGGCCCAGTGCCAATTCTGTGCTCTGGGAAGAAGTATAGTGGCAATCATTACAGAATATGAGAATAACAGGTGTGGTTCTGAAGATACTTAGCTTAGGCCACCGGGGAAAGAGGACTGGTCACAGAGCAGTTCTCATCAAGAACAAAACTAAAGAATTGCTCTCTGAAATAAATACCATGTTTCTATTTCAGATTTACCAATCTCCAAGGTTGTCTCTAGTGAGGTTAAAATGATACCCCAAACAACTGATGATTCTGTACATGTCAGCCTCCCAAAGCCCAAATACTTATCTTGTACAAGTCACTCAGATGACATTTTGTTTCAGCTCAGCAAACTATGAAGACAAAATCCTTGAATACAGTTATCGATTTGTGTAGTGTGGGCAACTGAATTATCTCTAGCTAGAGGATCACTTGATTTTATATGTTTAACCCCTTTCAAATACTTATTAGATGTGTAAGATAAATAAGACTTCTTGAAGAATCATCCATTTGTTCAGTCTAAGGCAAAGTGGAAGGAAACCCACAAAAGAAGATTGAAGGTTTCCTCCTTCAAGAAACTAATAATCTAGTCAGGAAGATAAGACTGACACATATGGGAAAAAAAAAAAAAGTTGGGGAGAAGTGTGGTCAGAGACTGAGAGGTATAGGAATTCAGAAAGAAGAGAAAGCACCAATGACTACTGCAGTCTGGAGAAGCTTCCCAGAGTATGTAACTCTGACCAGTCTTAGTGAACTATGATGCCCGTAAGTTCAGAGATGGAGGAAGAGCATTTTGGACACGTTGCCTAAGACGAGCAAAGGTGTGGGAAAGGAGATGTAAAAATCACATGGGGACTAGAAATGCAGGTGAGCCAGGAGAATCAACATTCCCAGGATGAAGGGCAAAGTAGGTAGAAGGTTGGATCAATGGTGAAAGATCCCCAACACAGGCAGGGTGTGGGAAGTTGTGAGTGGGTGGGCTGGAGCTGAAAAGGCCATTAAATCTGGAAGTTCTCAAACTACTCTTTGGCCAATTTCATAAAGAAAACCTTAGATATCCAATATATAAAATACAAAAATAAAAGCAGAGTTGTTCCACCCCACCCCCCAACGCACACACACACAGAGTGCAGTCCCTGATATTCCATTGAGGAATCTAAGAGAACAAAGTTGGAAAACCATTAAGGTCCAATCTCCTCCTATCTATTTGTCAGAGGTTGGGGGTGGGTGGGTGGGGAAAGTCCAGAGAACAGAAAGAAGCAATGCTGAACCTCTGTATAAGTGGTAATTTTCTGATTCCATCTCTCTTCCCCCACCTCCATCCTTTCACCATTACTACCATCCCACAAACAACTGACAGCAATAATTTTGGTCACTGTCATCTTAAAACGGATCCCAAGTATTTGCTCACTTCCTTTTACCTCTATTGATACAATTTCACCATCTTTAGTTCCAGATTGATTCATAGATGTTCACTGGGCACTTACTACATACACTGCACTCAGAGAATGAGTCAGACTTGGGTTCTTCCCCCAGGAATACTGCCAGTCATTTTGGAGGAAAGCAGTGTGAACAGGGTGGGTAAACTGCTGAATTATGTATTTGTGATTCTTTGCTACTCTGCATTCCATTCATACTTTTAATTCGAATGCACTCATTACTTAGCTGTATTGCTCAGAGGACTGCCTCTTCCCCCACCTCCACCCCCTGCTTGTTGTAGTAGCAGGGTTTGAAACCATGGTATAATTAACATAATTAAAGTATTAATAAAGATTGAAGGGGTTGGACACTGTGTGAAATGCTTAATTTTGTGTATCTTTAACTGATTGAATGTTTAGGTTTGCATTTCAGCTGTCACCCAAATTATGTGTAATTAAGCCAAAGCTCGGATCTGCCTGTCTCATACCCGATGCGGATGGCAGACAGATTTGATTCTGGGGAGAAGGTGGTAAATCTGCCCACTCATTTGTAGCTGTGCGCTTTCACACTTTTTATGCATCTCTTGCCTTTTCCCAGCGCATTCATCGATCAAATTATCCCATTAGCATGGAATGAAGAACAGATAGCTACAGTGGAAAAAATCAAATGCTTTCAATATATTCCTTGGCTACTACTCCCCATTTTCAACACTCTGCCAATTCTTCCTGGGTGGTGGCCTCACCCAGAGGGGACATTCTCACTCAGAAGGGACCCAAGGTAATGCTCATAAAGTGTTGCAGATGACATATCAGCCTTGCAAGTAGCTATGGTACCCAAGGGCTAAGCTTCATGTCAAGCAAGAGGCTTCACCTTGGGAACCCCAACTGGGTTGGGGTTCCCAAGGGAGAGACTCACCTTGGGTACCAAAATGATTTAAAGAAGCCATTTAAAAGACAATTTAAGAAGATATCATTGTCTTAATATTAAAGGAGTTGTCACTCAGAGGCAAAAGCCCCCGAAATTAACTGGTATCTGCAAAAGAGCTCTGTGGGCATTCATATAGAATATGTGCCTCTCTCAGGTAAAATGTAGTTACTCAAAGAAGGCTATGATCATGTAGGATGTGCTCATTCTTGTGCTGGACACAAAGAGGAAACAAAACACATCAGTGTGCATGCACCTGTTCCCTGTGTATTAAAAAGCTTGCCATCAATTGGAGAGAAAAGAACAGAGGGAAGAGCCAGCACTACCAGACAAAACAAAAGCTGATTGGACAACACAGAAAGTGAATCCTCTGAAGGTTGCAGTGGTGACCAAAGGAAATTAAATGACCTGCACTGCTGTCAAGATGGGCCTTGAAGACAAGTCAGACTTAACTCAGGCAGTTGAGAGCCCAAGAACATGATGAGGGCTCCGAAGGTTGGTCTGGAGGTAAGTGTTGAAAATTGGGCAGAGCCAACAACAGTGAAGAGAACCAAAATTGCCCAGTAGAGGAATGTATAATAAAGAAGGTCTTGGAAAAAATGGGCACAGTGTCCTGATACCAATGGCAGTAGAGTTAACGGCTGCTATATGTTCTAGGACAGCTTAGCATTCTAGTACTGCTGTACAGATTCACAATGTACTTAGTGGCTTCAAACAACACAAACCTACTATCTCATAGTTCCTCAGGTCAACAGTTCAGTGGGCTCAGCAGGTTTCTCTACTTCTAGTCTCCCATGGCCAAATTCAAGGTGTTGGCTGGCTTGGATTTTCTTCTGGAGGCTCCGGTGGAGAATATGTTCCTAGGCTCGGTCACATGGTTGGCAGAATCAAGTCCCCCTTGACCCTAAGACTCAAGATCCTGCTTTCCTGTCAGCAGTCTTCTGATGAAGTCTAACTTCATCTTTTTTGACCCACAATATTTATAGAATGTCGCCCACAATTTCCAGTTTAGGTTTCTTTAAAATGGAATGGAGCTTAAAGACCCATGAAAGGCACACTGAACATTGACAACTTTTAGAATTTTTTAGCTCTCTTGCCCACCCTCAGAGAATTTGCTATTTTTTTTTTTCATTAAGTAACATTTTCTTTATGAACTCTTTCCCAAGCACTTAAATTGGTGTTCATAAAACAATAGCTCCTTTAATATGATGCCCACAGCTCATGGGTTCATATAATATTTAATAAAATGATATTTACAAAAACTGTATAAGAAAAACTGACAAAAACATGTCTGGAAATAGATACTACTGCATCTTGGTGAGAGCAGAAATATATAGACATACAAAAAGGAAGTGGCCTCCTTACTGGAGTAAGGACATCAGTCAGTGTATCTTACAGAGAAAATGGAGTTTGATGGAGAAGGTGAGAAAGTAAAACAAGTTGGATAGGAGGGAGTAGATCAAGAGAGCTTCTACTAAACACAAAATAACTTTTAAGTCCATGTGAGGGAGTAACACACACTCTTGGCATTGTTTTGAATGATCTCCCCATTGCCCAACCAAAACTAAAAACATAAATCAAGAAGAATGTGGCATAGCTCTCAACGAATAGGACAAAGTTAAAGGCAAAATGGCAGCCCCATCCCCTTCAGGGCTTCAAAGAGCTAGCCCAGTCTGGTGGCAGCAGCCCTTAATCTTAGAAACAAAGTACCCTAAAGACTTGTCTGAGCCTGAGAAAGTTAAAATCGACCAGATAGAGGAATCTACTGTGGTCACTTGTAATTATTCTCTTCCCTCTGGTAAAGTGTATCTAAAACAGTGCACCATTCAGAGCAAGTGTTTTGATCAATTACATACACTGGTAGGTTAACACCTTCATGGGTTTCTCCAGCTGATTCATTACCCCTGTTGTGGCACAGAGCAGCATTTCAAAGCACCAATTAGTAAGTCAGACAGGCTTGAGTTTGAATCCCTGCTCTGTCTGACACATTACTACGAGCAAGTTATTTAAGCACCATGAGCTATAGTTTCCTCAAAATGAAATAGAAATGATAGAGTCCATGTTGACAGAGTTGTGGTGGAAACTAAATATCCTCACATACTTAGAACATCAAGCACAAGTAAGTCTTTGAGAAATGGTAGCTGAGACTTTAAAGAGATAGGTAGGTACGATTTGGGAGGAGTAGAAATTGGCAACATGGGATGTTGTCCTAGCCTTATTACAAGGGCTAAATGAGAGTCTGGGGCAATCAGGAGGCATCATAAGGGTGCTGGACATGAGAGGAGAAAGCAGGTGCTGAGAAAACCTAGGACACTTTTGCACCACTTGACAATTTTGCTCAGGGCTGACCTGGTCTAAAACCCAGGAGCCTCAGGGATCCAGACACTTGTTATAAAAGCAACCCACGTCGCTGCCTGGAAGAATGCAAAATTTCTAGAATACCCTAAGAGGATATTTCCAGCCAGATCACCTATATTTTTAGTTAGCTGAGCAACAAGTATGGATTAAATAACGTTCTGTATCAGGTGCCAAGATAATAAGGAATTCAAGATTCTCAGGAGTTCATGGTCAAGAAGGGGAAACAGACAATTATACTTCCCTATTTCACTGTAATTTAACAGGGGAACAACTACACAAAAAATAAGGTCTCTAATCATACTTGGGAAAAAATGCAGAATGTCCCCCCAAAAGATAACATGTAAACAAGGCCATATAAAATGACGGGAGTTTGTTGATTGAGGAAGGAGGGAAAAAAGCATTCCAGGCAGCGTACAGAGCGCATAAAATGCACAAAGTTGTGAAAGTTTCTAACATGGTCAGGCAACTATAAGAAAATCAGGGTGGCTGGAATGATTGGTTCCTGGGAGATGAGGCTGAAGGGGGTAGGCTGTGGTATCCTACTGCTGGGTTCAGTTCCTGGAAATTCAGATTAATTTCTCCTAAACTAACATCAGCAAAATCAAGAACCCAATTCAGATATTTATCTTTCAATCAACTAGAATCTGGGAAGGATTTATGCCTTGCATCACCTCAATGAATTTATTATCCAAGCCAGTGCTTCTCAAACTTTAATGTGCATATGAGCCATCTGAAGGTCTTGTGAAAATATGATTTCTAATTCAGCAGGCCTGGGATGGGTGTCCCTGGGATTCCACATTTCTAACAAAATCCAAGGTGATACCAAATCTGCTGGTCCATGGAGACTCTATTAAGTAGCAAATATCTGGATATCCTGCTATCAATCAATTTCCATCAAGGATTACTTTGTGACAGTGAGGATGAACATCTCCATATGTGTACAATCTACCTACTGGCATTGTTAAAATAAAGTACGTGTACCAACCCTTCTAGAGCATACTGACAATGTCTTCTTCCCCTTCCCCGAAGTAATTTATGGAAAAATAACCCTATATTTTCTAGTCTTCTCAGTAGCATTATGATTCAGACAATTCTTCAAACTTTCCTACTCTTTATCAATTTGGAATGTGAAAGAAGCAGCTGACCCAAATTTTCCAATTTCCTGTAGCTGAGCCACAAGGTAAAAGCCTGAAAAATTTGACTGAGCAACTCTTTAGATTTCCAGTTTCAGACAGAAAAACATGATTCTCTTTCATTTTAAGCCATTAAAGTCTGGGAAACTTTCCTTCACATTACTGAACTTGGGATCAAACAAAACTGCCTGGGGTGGATGATGGTGTTTGTTTAAAGAATTGAATCTACCTCAAAACCCAGGATATATCTTTATCTAAAGAGAGACAAGAGAGGCACCCCCTCTGGTCTACCTTCTTACTCCAAGATCTGTATGAAATATGCTCTTCTAGGTTCAACAATTTCTTTTCTAAACCTTGATGGAGGGACACCACAGCTTTCCAGAGAAATTTCCCCAAGAGGAAGTGTTTTTTCTTCTCTTTTGTAAGTGTTCTCTTGGGTGCTAATGTCAAGTGGCAGTTAAAGGATGTTGAGTTGCTAGGGGCCTCTCTCTCTTAAGTCCTACAGAAACTACTACTTATTATGTGGGACCCTCATTCATCAAAACATCGCTTTCATGGGTTTCTACCACACATTAGACTCTGCCAGTAAACTGCAGAAGATAGGGACTTTCCCAACTTTTCTGGAAAAATTCCCCCATAAGGTTCATCACTCTTGTAGCCATAGAGTGTTTAGAAATATCCATCATACTGATTCACCTTGGAGGATGGCAGCTCAAATAACATTTTTTCTGGAAGGAAAGGGTGTTTTATCTTTTTTCATGAACTATTAAGCCCTAGAAATGGCCATATGCTACCCCAATCTTAGGAAACAGATGCCAGCCGCTAGATTTTCCAGGACATTTAGAAGAGGAACAAAAGAAGTAGTACATAATAGGGAAAAGCCCTTGGCCTAGAATTGGGGATTAGTCCTAGTTTGCTCCATACCAGTTAAGTGATGTCAGGTATCTGATATAACCTTTCTGACCCAACTTTCCTCATCTGTTAAATATCTACTTAAAAACTGGGTCTTATTTCCTCACAGGGGTTAGGAAAATCAAAGAAGGAAAGTACAAAGAACAGTAACACTAATGTCTAGAACCAGTGAAGAAAACAAGAGAGTGGTGGATAGCTGAGTGGTCAGAGACCTGAGTACATGGGTGGATGGGCACCTGCAAAGATGGATGGCTGGTAACCTGGACAGATAGGGCACCTAGACAGATAGGTAGACAGACACATGAACAGATGGGTGGCACAATCATTACCAGAATCAGGATTTGTTTTGCTTTGTTTTGTGTCTCCTGATATCAACCCAGTATTTCACAATGCTTTCTCTGAATCACTCATCCCAAACTTAGAACCAAACAACAATCGTCTATCTTTCCAAATTATAGGCTTTTTTGACAGGAATGAAAACTTTGGGATCATTTGCTCACTTTCCCATTTTACAAGTGAAGGAACTGAGGCCAGAGGGGGAGGTATTTGTTCAAGTTGATAAGCTCATAAGCTCGGAGTTGATGAGATTCTACTAAGATGAGAAAGTCTATCAGTCACTTTCCAATGCCTTACTGTCTCCACAATAAATAAATACTTAAATGAATATAGATTAGATAGATAGATAGATGATACATAATCCATGTTCTCTGGAATTTGAAAGCATTTCTGTTCCCTTCTGACCAAGAGCCCAGCACAGGGCTGAGTTTTTAGAAAAGTACACCACTAAATACCATTGACCAAAGAGTAGTTCTTTCTCAATGACAGGAAAATAGAGAGATATGTTTCCAATTAGTCAGGGAAAGAACTCAGCCACAAATGCCTTGCCATTTAGTGTTGCTAAGCTGGTGATTTCTCCCCAAAGCAGGGAACTGGTATAACTGTCATCATCCTTTCTGTTATTTGCATCCAAAGAAGTCACATGTGTCTCAGCAATGTGAAATATTCTCTTTCATGTGCTTGGGAATTATCATCTAGTGTCCGCTCCTTCCCCCAGATTGCACATCATTAAGTTCCCCTTCCATGAGGTAAACTCCTTGACACAAACTTTCATGCAACGTATTATGTTTTAAAAAGAGGAAAAATCATTAGAGAAGGGTTTAGCTTTCCTTCATTCTGCAGTCCTTTTTCTAAAGGAGCTCCTGACTGCTAGATAGCTTTCTCTGGGCACAAAAGACTCCTCTTCATTTCGGTTAACACACCTGATAAAGCTTCATTAAAATTCTTTCCTAAACAGAAAGCTCCAGCAACCGGATTCAAAATAAACGCATGCATATCTGAAAGGAAAGCTGACAAGGAGAAGTTACATGCACACCATTAAAAAGTCAGAAAAGCCCTGACTAAGAACAATCTTTCAATTCATTAATGCCAAGCCGTTCCTTGGGAGGGAGGCAGGACCGCACCACCAAAAGAAGCCAAGGCTGCGTAAGGGGCCAAGTTTACTGAGTCGACAGAGTTTTGAGGGAGTAACAATAAGGAAATATCGCAGTGAAGAGAAAGGAACGCCTGATTTTTTAGGGCGTTATTACTTTACTCAAAAAGTTTGGAAGGAAAGAAAAGTTGATATGGCAGTATGGTAGACTGTCACAGTAATGGTCTCCTATATCCATGACATCAGGTAGTTCTTTTTCATATGAACTCTGAGTTCAGCCACGCAACTTGCTTTGACAAGTAGCAAATAAGATGCACACCGAGATCTGAAGAGTGCCCAAACATTAGGGCTTGCCCTTTTGCTGCTCTTGGTTCTCTTGAACTGCCACATGAAACAGATGGGGACTAGCCTACTGCAGGATGAAAGGCCATGTGAAAAGAGGCCCCAGTCAACCCATCTATCCTAACACCCCACTGAAAGACCAGCCACAGCAGTTGAGACCACTCTGGATCCAGAGGACTATCCAAGTGAGCCCAGCCCAAGGGGCCCATCTGCACACTGGGAAATACATACTGATTTTGGGTGGTGATTTGTTACCCAGCAAAAGCTTATGGATACAGCAGTTCTGAATCTCTCAATGAGAACAAATCCACCAGTCGTAGGTGGATTACCATCTCATTTCCAAGACTTAAGAGGCCACTTCCCTGAAGAGATATTAGATACAAAGTCCACTAGCATCCTTGCAAATCATGAGAAATGCATCCAACAAATAAGAGATGTGGAGGGGTAGGTGCTGACTCCCCCTCAAAGAACACTTAGGATAGTTATGGCACGTGGCTACCATGGACTCAGACATACCAAGTTAGCCAATGGATTTGGACAGAGAGCAGCCTGGTTTGAGACTTAGCTCTGGTGTTTATAAGTCCTGTGACTTCTGACAACTCATTTCACCTCTACTTCTGTTTTGTGAATAATAAAGTGGGACCACTAAGAGTTACCACACAAAAGTCTTGTAAGAAATAAATGAAAAACACACACACAAATGTGATTTACACATAGAGTGCTACACAATATCACGTGTAATTTTTATGACAAAGTTGATTAGTAATAGGGCTGCTGCTACTGGCCTAAACTCTGAAAATGAGGTTTTAAAACACCACGGTGTTTCCATATGCCTATATACTCATGTGATCATCCTAACATAGTTCTCTCTTGTGTGAGGAACAAAAACTCATACATCATGATCAATGGATGTCATCAGAATCAGAGCTTTTGTGTCTATGAACCACATTATAAACTGGCAAAAAGAGTAGAAATGGAAAGCATTTGCTATTGTAAGAAACCCTACTGTGAATCATTTAGCAATTAGAATAATCACTTCCTAATGTATCTATCATTAGTTTCATTAAATACACACAAATTTACATGCATGCACTCCACATTTTAAAAAGCAGGATCTTACTTTACCTATCTTCACAAGGTATTTTTAATTGACCGGTGTGCTATACTGACCTTGTAAAATCAGAAAGAAAGAGGGATCAGTGTGTGTCTTGTGGACTCAAGCTATTTCAATGGAAAAATAAGTAGGGGAGGATTGATCCACAAACTTGGTCTCAGCAGAAACCCAGGTTGTGTGTTTCCTGGGCTCCTGGATTCTAACTGAATAATGGAGTCACTTCCCCAGTTTGTGGGAGAGAAACGGCTGACTAGACTGTCCTCTAGTCATTTTTCTTCTATCCTTACTGCCTTTTACTGTTGTCTGTGAAAGAACGTATCATAAGACAGCATTTATGATTGGCAGAAAGTGATATGTTTAGCTGTTTTAAGTTTGAAGTGATACTAATAATAGTCTCTGAATAGCAAATGCTTGCCATGTGCCTGTCATGGGTCTGAATACCTATGATTGTAAACCTCATAACTATTCCATGAGAAAGATGCTATTATCCCTAGTTTAAAGAAAAGGAGGTACAGAGAGATGAACTAAAATGCACAAGGCCACAATATCCTCCAATAACTGGGATTTTCTCTGGGCAGTCTGACTCCAGATTCTGTGCTCTTAATTAAAACACATAAGAAATCCAGGGCATTTCTCAAGAAGCACCATAATTTCCAAATATTCTCCTCTCTGAACGTGTCTGAGAAGCCCTGGATTAATGACCTGGTAAAACAAAACCATTATCATAGAACTTGATACAATGCTGTTTTCCTGAATCTCAAGAGCCAACACAAAATTTAATATTAGAACTATGCTAATGACTTTTTATGCATTTTCACACACACGCGTGCATACACACACACACATGCACACACACATACACACCACACACTCTACACCCTAGTCCGTTTACTGGATAACCTGCTTAGATTTATTTTATTTTGTCTGTGAGTAAAGATATTCCTCTTCCAATTCAATAAAAAAGCACAACAGAGCCGTAAATATAGAGATGAATGTAAGAATTCAACCGTTTGATTGCATTAATTCAAAGAACTGATTAAAGAGTCTTGATACAATTGTGGAAATCAGTTTGATTTATTAAGCTACATCATCCATGAAATCTACACAGAGTGGGGGAAAAAATTAAACCTGTCACTTTAAAGAAATACACTCTACAATAAAGGGAATGAGGAAAAGGAACTCCTAGGATAATTTATAAACATATGCATATCTGGAGAAACCAACTCACAACATTCCTCTAAGTTTGGGATTTGGGGAAGCTTCCCCCTCACTCCTACCTGCAGCTCTCAATTTACAAGAGGAATATTTCTTTGCAGCTGTTTCTCCTCAGCAAAGATCTGTAACTTATAAATACCTCCTGGCAATTAGCAGACCATTAGTTCTTGCATTATATCCTCACAGTACCTGGTTGGCTCTATCCTGCCACATGGCCAGGGCCAAGTGTGATAGCCAAAGTTTCTCAGCCTCAAACACTTGAACTCTGGTTCCAGGGACCAGAAGGAGCCCTTGCCCAAATAATGCCAATAGGAAACTTGCTATGAATCTTGTTCTCAAAGTGTGGTCCACTGGCCTTCTGCATCGTCATTATCTGGGAGCTTGTTAGAACAGCAGAGCTTCAGCCCTACTCCAGACCTCTTGAGTTAGAGCTTGACTTTCACAAAATCCCAGATGATTTCTACATATAGTATAGTTTCAGAACCCCAACTTAGGTTTTAGATGCCAACCAAAGCATTGCTCAGTGCTGGAAACAGTACTCCAATTGCAAGGTGGTAGGTGACTAGCAGGTTAAGATCCTGGGAGTCTTATAAATGACTGACAGCAGGCCTGGGAAAGTTTCACATGGAGAGGAGATGTCTTACTGAGTCACAAAGATTTAAGAGGGCTCACATAGCAGAAGATCAAGGTCTGTTCAATGAGGCATCAAGGAGAAGGACTGGGTAGTTTAGATCAGTTTCTCAATAGCAGAAATACTGACATTTGAACCAGACTTTTTTTTTTTTTTTTTTTTTTTTTTTGGGAAACTGTCCTATACATCATAGGATTTTAGCAGCATTTCGGGCTTCTGGCAGGGAGGTCAGTATCACCACCCACTGCAAATAATGAAAATCAATAAGGTCTCCAATAACCACCAACAATCCCCAGGGAGACAAAATCATGCCCAGTTGAAAACTACTGGTTTAGGAGACCAGGAGCACCTATGAATCAAGTCAGTGACTTGATGGCTAAAAATAAAATACAATAAAATAAAGAACAGCACTATCTTTAATTATCAGAATACTATAAGTGGAAATTCAGATGAATGGAAGCAATGTTTGAGCCCTATTCTGCTCTGATTATTCCTCCTTGTAATAAATACTATGTTTGGCTTTGGCCCCATACTTAAAAACAACAACAATAACAAACCTAGCTAAATTAACTATGTTGAAGGGTGCCTGGGTGGCTCAGTTGGTTAAGCATCTGCCTTCAGCTCATGTTCCCAGGTCCTGGGATCAAGTCCCATACTGGGCTCCCTGCTCAGTGGGGAGACTGCTTCCTCCTCTCCCTCTGCTGCTTCCCCTGCTTGTGCTCTTTTGCTTGCTCTCTCTTAAATAAGTAAAACCTTAAAAAAAATAAACTATGTTGATATGAAAGTGTCCAATATGGAGATACATCAGAGAACTGGGTCATAAGAGGAATAACTGAGAGAGCTGTTATGTTAAATCTGAAGATGAGAAAAATATACCAGATATCTTGCAATACATGAAGGACCATGTGAAAGACGAAGCATATCTATTCTGTATGGAGATAGAACTAGGGACATTAGAGTGGATGGAGGATTATGCCCACAGAGAGAGGATTACACTATAAGGTAATGAGTGCCACATCACCAGGAAGCATTATAAGACCTAGCTGGATAGTCACATGTCACAGAGGAGGCAGAATGTACCATGGCCTGGGCTAGAATATGAAAAGATGACCCATTCAGTCAGTCATTTAGGCATTCAACAGATATTTATTACATATCTGGTGTAATACAGTTACATGCATGTGATATAAAACAGAATTATAGGTTCTAAGATGTATTAGAATTAGTCTTGGCCTTTAAGGTGTTCAGATAGAAAGAGGGTGACTAGATCATCTACAGTGGCCAGGACACAGTGAGTGAGACAAGAGGGATACCGGACCCAGTATTCTACTCTGTTCCAGTCACTTGTTAAAACTTACTGAATTGGGCGCCTGGGTGGCTCAGTGGGTTAAGCCGCTGCCTTCGGCTCAGGTCATGATCTCAGGGTCCTGGGATCAAGGCCCGCATCAGGCTCTATGCTCAGCAGGGAGCCTGCTTCCTCCTCTTTCTCTGCCTCTCTGCCTGCTTGTGATCTCTCTCTGTCAAATAAATAAATAAAATCTTTAAAACTTACTGAATGACTTGTACCAGGTAAAGCAAATTAAGGAAGTAGTATGTGGAGATAGCTAGAGAAAAAGATTTGGACACTTGTTCTGACACTTAGCAGCTTTGGGACCACGAACAACTTTCAGGTGGGCAAGAAGACTTCTGGTTCAGACTTTAAAACTGAAAGATATTTCAGTTACACTATTAGGGGGGTCCCTGCCCTCTTAGAGCTTCTCATTATGTAATGAACAGTCCAGACCCTAAGAGTGTAGGGATTCAACGTTTGCTGAAGAAATGAAGTAGCAAGCACCCATCATGAAAAGAGGACTCCACGTGAAGCCTTCCCTCTATAGTGGATAACTATATCCTACCTCATGGAGACACTATAATCTTTCAATTCCTGTTAATTCATTTTTCTAGTTGGCAAAAAAGACAGAGCTGTGCAGTTACTTAAAAGGAAACAGCTACCACCAGAACATTTTTTTTGTAACTCACGCCTTGCCTCAGGCTAACCATGCCAAGGTCCTCTTAGCAACACTAATTATCATCACATGGACACAATTAACTATCATTTTCATGCAAATAATGGATCTAAACCAAATTCAAATGGTAGTTTGGTTTTTTATTTTTGTTTTTGTTTTTGTTTAAAAAAAAAAAAAAGCCATGGCACAATGCTGACAAGGAGACCAAAGTAAATGTCTCCATGTGTCTTTAATAATAACCTTAAAGGAAGACATATTTTATCCTAAAAGAAGTGGGTCAGTCATATGACCCTACTGAGCAAGTATTAAAACAGCTGTTCTATGCATAGAATAACATTCTTTTAATTTACTGTGTTTGCTTTTTAGACCCTATTTTGTTTTTCCATTTTGAAGAACTAAATGCCCCAGATGAATCAGTCAACAATATGTTGGCTGCTTTCACATTCAGCCTTCTGCTGTTTTATAATAGAGCCCTGATCTTATTTCAAGAAAAGAATGACAAACTTATAGCTGCAAATGCTAAATTTATGAGGTTCTTTGTGGCAGGCATTACTGAGAACAGGGCTGAGGAAATAGGTAAGACGTAGTGGAAAGAAGAAACCTCCATAAATACAAGGCTAAGCCTTAATTTTCATCTGAGCCTTGCAATCCAAGCACCAAAGCTCCACATACTTGAGTTTTTTAAAGATGTGTGGGGCAGCCAAAGGTGTTGAGTGCTAATTAGATGAACAAATGAATGGTCACCCTCAAAAGGTACATTATGCCTAGTCACAGCTCTTCTGAATGCCCTGGTTGCTGCTTAAATAGCTCTGTGACTTTAAATGGTACAAGGTCAAGAAAAGTTGTATTTTGTTGGAAGCTTCCCAACAGACCCTATGCTGCTCACCAAGGTCTGGAGCTGTGTCCTCTGTAAAAGTGACTAGTTAGGATGAGAGGAATGCAACCCTTATTATTTCACCAACATGATGTCAGATAATTAGTAGGAAGCACATTTTGTGCCTGATGAATTGACTGGTCCTCACCCCCCTCTTCACTGGCAGTTTATGGACAGGGTAGGTAGAACTTTTAAGAAAGCAAATTCTACTTGATGTACAATTAGGAAGCCTATTTAAAAGGATGTTTACCCAAAGAACATTCTAGAGAACACTAGTTTCACATGAAGACTTGTAAAAAAAAATTTTCCCCAACAAATAATTTTAGGAAGTGAGGCTATATTCCGTCATCCTCCTGAACATTCATATTGTACTTTAGCACGTTAAAGGCCTTAGGAAGCCCAACAGAAAGAAAGCCTGATTAACTTTCCTAAAACTTTTTGCGAAGGAGCTCCTTTTCCATATAACACCATCAGAGATCCAGAGTTTAATTATGTGAATGTTGAAGCACCTATTAGATGTTTTCTTCAGGTGTTTGACCCATTGCTGATCTGCAGGGACAGAATGACTTGGTAGTAATCACCACTTGTGAATAACTTAAGCTTTCAAGACACTAAGGTCTAATGCTTCTCAGATGCCTTATAAGGTAAGGAACTAAGTTTTATGGACTCAACATGAGACCTTGCACCTTTCAGAATCACTGTGTCCCTTTAGTATTGCCAAACTCTTGAACCAACATGTAAGGACATGGACATATGAGCCTATGTGAAAGTCAAGCTCATAATCTTATTCAGTGATAACCCCGCCTTCCTTGTAAATGATGCTCCAGCAATATTGTACACCTGTAATTTTCTGACATGCCACATTCTCTCAAGTCTCTTTACCTTGAAACAGGTTCTACCCTCTGTCTGAATGACCATCTTCATTTCTCTACTACCAAAATATCAAAAATGGTTGATGCAGTTTATAGCTCTCAAGCTAAACAACAGATTCAAAGATTATTCCTCTTTGAGAGACACTGTTTTCCCTAAAAGACACACTCAGAATTTTACCCCTCTTCCTTTTTTAAAAGATTTTATTTATTTAAGAGAGGTGGGGAAAGAGAGCACATGTGAGAGAGAATCCCAAGCTGACTCTATGTTGAGCATGGAGCCTGACAATGGGGCTTGATCCCATGACAGTGAGATCATGACCTGTGCCCAAATCAAAAACTGGCTGCTTAACCGACTGAGCCACCCAGGCACACCAGTTCCTCCTTCTTTAGGCCTCCTCTTATACATGCATTGTATCATGTCTCACTATGATTATCTATTTAGACCTCTAAATCCCTAGGGTAACATTTTTATTCACTTTTGAAGCCTAGTGCTTAGCTTAGTGCCTAGAATACTATAAATCTTAACACAATTTTGTTCAAAGATTATATATCCCTCTTAAGTTCCATGGTAAAATGTTCAGTCCGCTGCCACTGAAGATTGTGCAGCTACTGGAAGTACATAAAAATATGGTACATTCATCTTAGCTCTCTCTCATCCCATAAAAAAATGAAATTGGTATTATCTGGGATTAAAAACAGCAACAAAACAAAACTCAATATTCTGAAAGGGTCAAAGAATCTCATATTTAATTTCTGTGGAAATTATTGGTCACATGAAATCAAGTGATTTGTTGACCCCATAAGCTGCTGACCAAAATAAGTGCCTGTCCTGTCAACACAGAATCTCTCCCATCATGAACTTTTAAAACTACCTTAAAAGAGACTGACTGGAGCAGGGTAGCTAATTATTATTTAAAAATGACAACCAAAACCAAACTCCAATCCAAGACTTGCTTCTCTTTGTTAAGAACAGAACCAAAACAGTGATAGTTTAATGCAGTGTTATCCCTGGCAATGGCAAGTATGCATTTCTATCTAGGTTCACTGTTTCCTTTATCTCCCACTACACTGCTAGTAAGCCCTCCTCTGTAGGAACAGCTATGGAAACTCTGACATATGTACAACTTCAGGAAACACGCTCATATCTATAACTAAATATTTATGCAACTTAGGCCTAGTTTAGTGATGAACACTTTCCAAAACATTTTATAGGGCATACAGAGAAGCCACACATGTTTAAAAAGAGGAGGAGGGTACTTTAATAAAAGATCTTATAAAGTCTTTAATTTGCTCTTAGATATGCTACAGGCATCAAGGGTCATAAAGTTCATAAAGTGATCAGACATACATACACATAGATTTTAAGGCCTTAAATTTAACCCCACAAATACTGTGTTTGGGGCAATGCAAGCTTGAGCTCTATCTATTTAACTAAAACATGGGTTTGTAAATTAGGGAGGGGGCACCATTTCTTATTCCTAGCAGGAATGAGTATAAAGAATTCCAAGTCAGTCCTACTATTTTTAGAGACAGCTGGGAAAAATGCTTAAAATCTCCCTCCATAATAGAAGATCTTAACTCAATTTATGACAGCTTACATAAATACTGTTTTGTTGCTTCAATTATATCCAGCCAATGAAATTTTGACTATTACCAAGAAATAATAGTTTTCCAGACGTCACCTATTTGAATCAGCTCTAAGATTTTTCATAAGATACTCAGGAGGCCTTGCATTCAATAGCTACCATACCTTAAGATGACTGGTACTGAAATAGTTATGGCTTAAAGAGAGCAAAATAACTTAAACCCAAGGAATTCCACATACAGGCTGCCTATGGACTAGTGGCAGGCTGTTCAGAGAGCACTTTCTGTCAAATGGGAACAATTGCAGATTCTCCTATTGGCCATTGGTCTTATTATTTGTTAAATGAGGAAATTGGAACCTGAGGACAAACTGCAACATCACCTTGGAACTCATTTAAAAAAAAGAAAAGTGAGTGTCCTCAAGGTCTGTGGCATATCTAGGTTGACAGGCTTTCTGGGAGTGGTTCCTAGAAATCTGAATATTTACCACGCACCCTAGATGATTCTAAAAGGGTGCACGAGAACCCATGAATCGATGAAACAAGTAAGTGCTGTGTATCTCCCGGTTCTAATATTATGGGTATCGGTCATGGCTCTGACAAGAACATCAACCTATTTAAGTCCTGTGGGTTTTTCCTTTGCATAGGACTAGACAGTCCCCATGTTAACGTACTTTCACCAAAGGGCACACAGTATGAGAGAAACATTTTCAGTGCACAGGTTTATAATTCCAATATCTTGGCCAATTGGCTTCCAAGATGTTCTTGTGAGTTTTGAACTTGGTGCCACTTCAGGAGGAAGTCCTACAAACATGTGCTGCTCAGGGCTCATGTGGGAGACCGCTTGCTCTTGTTAGCCTTTTGACTGGGAAGTAAGCTGGATAAATACTTTATATATATAAAAAAAAAAAAAACAAACACAACTCTTGCCCTTTGAAAGGTAATCAAAAGAGTCATTATGGCTTTTCCTTAACTGGCCACTGGATTCCGTTCATGAGATTTAAGAACCCAAACTTAAATCGGTCTGTCACAAAACAGCTGCTTTCACTGCCTTCCTATAAGGGCCTTACAGGGTGGTTTCCACGCCTCAGAAATCTGACATTTAGAAGCAAACACCTGCCTTCCATCCACTCCCCAACTCACCAGCCACATTCCCCACATTAGCTCAAATACAACTCACTGAGTTCAGTTGATTTAATCTAAGGCGGTCACTGGAATCAACCTCTTATCAGGGGCTGAGGTGTTTGGGGAAAGGTTAGAAGGAATGAAGTGACAAAGGGTTCAGATATCCTACAGTTGGAGTTGAATAAATGGCCACTCATTTCAAAGCTTCAGATTTCAAAAGAAAACAGCTTAAGGCTAGAGAGGAAAATGGGGAGGGGACACCCAACACCATCCAGGATATATGTAGTCTGTCTGATTTATTTAAATAGAAAGAGACATAAGTGCATTTATAAGAATTGCTTTAGCTTTTGTATTTATCAGTCTCCTCCATCTTACCTCCATTACAGCTCTGACAGAATCATTAATTTCAGTCAATCAATCATTTAACAAAAACTTGCAGGTGACCTCAACATGCCATCTAAGCCACAGAGAACTAGTCACAACAGCAGTCTTCAAATTCCCTTGGAAAGGAAAATTAAGCCTGCTATGTGTGCTTGGGGCAACCTAAGCCGTAAATCTCTCTTTTCTGATCTCTTCATATAGATGAAAGAGCAAAGCCGCTCTGGGTTACATACAACAATTATGTGTTCACCAAACTCAGGGAATCAGCTTTCAGACAGCCCTAATCATTACCAATTAACCACGTCTGCTGACATCCTGGAAGAACTGCCCTCGTGCTGCTGAATACCCGGCCTTCCCTTCAGGCTGCCAGTCTCTTACATTACGGCATATGTGTTTTAGAAGGCCTATTAATGTTTGTTGACAATTCCAAATAGAGGTCACCTGTTGTCATGGTGCAAAATACCCTCTTTCCCTCTCTGAATGCCAGGCAGGGAGGGCAGCTTTGTTGGAAACACTTCAATGCATTTCTATCTTGCCACCAACATTCAGATCTGATGAAAAGAGATTTAGGGTCTCTCAACTCTTCAGTGGCAATCCCCACCTGCTACCGCACACCCATTGGGGGCTGAAAGGAGTCTCTCCCTTGGATAATAAACTTGACAGAGTGTGTTTAGGCCCTAGGCCTTCAGAGGAAGATGTCCAGTCACAGGCAGGCAAATTTTAACATGAAGATGTACCATCGTCGGAAATGTAAATGTGGAAAGAGAATTTCATTCCACTGGGAACGGAGTGGCCTTTTTCCACTTAAATGATCCTCATTTAGTCCCTAACCCCTCAGAACTGAGAACTTGCATTTAGGGATTCTGTCACCGATTTGCACAGAAATCCTCTTCTGTACTTCCAGCATGTTCTTGCTGGATTTGAAAATGGTGCCATTTCAGTAAGATACAAGTGAAGATTGGGGGAAAAAAAAAGTAAGTATTTACTTACATTCAGTCATGACTTAATTTAATTCCTCTAATTTGTGCCTAGGGAAGAAGAACATTATCCTGCAAAATGTCAAATATGAATTGTGAGCATTTGGACCTAGAATCTGTACCCTATTGAGCTGGTGAGAGTCTCGACAAGATTGTATCCTCTCCTTGAGGGTGAAGTTGCACTGTTAGAAGACAAAAGCCCCACCCACGGAGCTTGTTGGAGCTGGCTGCTAAGAAGGAATTTCATGCAGGGTTATTAGTTGTGATGAGTAGCTTGAGTTCACTTCACCTCTGGAATCCTAAAACCCAATGTGCTGCCTGTGATGTGAAATGCAGGCACCGTTCCTTTGCAACGGGTCAGACACCAGATTGGAAGCACTTACAAGGAGAGCCAACCGAATGAGCCCTACTGTACTCTTTCCCAGTTGTAAGTTACCTGAGAGCACCTTGTGCTCAAGGCCCTGGCTCCCACACTGTGTGCCAAGGCTACCCCAAATTACTGCAGCAAAGTCAGAGAAGCACTGTGGGATACTTAAATGAAAATGAGTTCAAATTAATATATATTTTAAATGAATTTTTAAATATTTTGAATTTTTGAGGAAAGCAAAGTGATACTCAACAGCTGTCAAACACTCTGTGAACTACTAGCTCAAGTTAGCTCTGAGTTTCGCTACTCATTCATGATGTATTCCTTTCGAATATCTCATATCTTTGTGAATTTTCGGCGGTCGCTGTCATAAAAGGCAAGTACTACATGAAAATCAGTGTGGAACAGAAGATGAGGGTAGCCATATCCAATCTGATTCCAAGATTTGAGGAGTTGGGCCATGCCCAACAGGTGCGTTTATCCTATTGGCAGTAATTGTGGTTATATAAGTATACATAAAAATGCTGAATTTTCTTTCAGGTATTTCTTTCTTTTTTTTTTTTTTTTTTTTTTCCAAATGGCGATTAAGTGTTAGGACATAAATAACTATTAACTAACTCAAATGTACCTAACTACTTAATAAATGGAACACCATGTGTGTGAGTGTGTGTGTGTGTGTGTGTGTGTGTGTGCATGTATGCACGTGCATGCATGTACATGCTTATAAATATCATGGAAGTTAATTGAGACAGAAAGGGCACTATGAATTGAGAAAGTTTGGTAACTCTCCTTCCCCTCTTGTGTTTGAACACCTTTGCTCTCTTTACTCTTTGTAACAAGCTTTAGTCACAGGATTCCGGCCTTGGAGCCTCAAGAAGCTCCCCATAAATACAGATAAAGCGTATTCCTCCATCCATTCAGGCTCCCTGGAGCAGCTTGAAGACAACTTGAAAATGAACACACACATCTACACATGGACCACAACTGAGCGCTAAGCCCTGCCCATTTTCTCAGTTGCATGCACACTTTGGAAGTGTTATTCCATCAGGTGAATGTGGGTCTCCAAACTTAGACATATTCCACCATCTGGGATGAAGTGGCCCCTGAAGAGGGAATCAGCCAAGTCCAGTCAAGCCATACGGAAATGGAGACCCATCACCTTGAGTGCTGCAATATTGCCACCATCACCACAGGAAGGGTTTAATAAAGATCCATTTCTCTGGTGGTGTTTTTCTCACCAACACCTCATTACCCCTGGATCCTGGCCAGTCCTCGACCTACTTTCTTTGAGTGGAGGACAGAAACAAATTACCAGGCTTTTCAAGAAACAAAACACACAGTAAATAAATTTTCTTAAACTACTAGAGTGCTATCATAACCCAAGCCAGGAGAGGAAGCAATCTAATTTCAATCTGTGATCAGAACCAAATACAAGAATCAATGCATCAGCCCCTCACCAGCAAAGTGAAGGGGTTTCCGGCTGACCTCTGAATCTCTGCCCAGGAAATGAAAGCAGGAGACTGGCAGATAACTTGATGGAAAAACCAGAGAGTGCAATAGAAAGCCAGACAGGTTGTAATAACACCTGAGAGTTACCCAGGGTCTCTGGCAGGGTCCTGCTTGCCGCCAAAAACTGCGGCTACCTCAATTGCCATTAACCACTTCTAATGCTGCAATGAATCACCCTAGGTGCCTGGAAACTAGGAAAATGACACCCTCATTTTCTTGCAAATGTAGATTGCAATCCCCAAGATGGAAATAAGGAAAATTGAATGTTCTCCACCAGGCTGCTAAAAATGAAGGGAGTTTCAAGACTTCAGTGATGATCCTTCCCAGGACAAAATGGTCTCCTGACCTCACCCCACAGTCACTCAGAGGACACAGAATTAAAATCTGCCTCCCATCAAGTCTCCCCGCATGGTCATGCCCCATTTTCCTTCATTATGCCTGATCCCATCCCAGCCGCCAGACCAAAATAACATTAATTGAGCCCAAGCACACACAACAAGGCACATTCCCAGAATTGCTTTATTTGACCTTAATAATTCCATGAGGTATGGGGATAATCCCCATTTTCCTGATGAGGAAACAGAAGCCCAGAATGGTTATGGAATGTGCTTGACGCTACACAGCTGGTTGACTTGCACAGTTAGAAATGAAACCCTCTCGGAGTCCAGTCCCTTTTCCTCCACTGCAAGAATGACTCTGGTCCCTGCCACGATGAAGAAAGGAGCAATGGACCCGGTGGGTTAGAAAGTGTCTTTAGGTGAATTTTATTTTATTTTACCTTTTTAAAAGATTTTATTTATTTATTTGACAGACAGAGATCACAAGCAGGCAGAGAAGCAGGCAGAGAGAGAGAAGAGGAAGCAGGCTCCCCACTGAGCAGAGAGCCCAATGTGGGGCTCAAACCCAGGACCCTGGAATCATGACCTGAGCCGAAGGCAGAGGCTTTAACCCTGGGTGCCACCCAGGTGCCCCATGAATTTTAAAAAGATATATCTGACAGGACTCATTTGATATTCGGGAAAATTTTCTTGATATATTAGGATACAATGATTTTGTTAGAACAAGACACTGCCACATGCCTGGGGATCCTCATTTTAAATGGACAAATCTCTGTGATATAGACAGTGTCCTTTTAGATGTGGCACCATCATGCACAGCCCATTCTGCCCTACCTTCCCTCATGACTTTGGACGGACCAGGCTTAAGAGAAGAGACTTTATGTCTAATCATCCTGGGAGAGGCTGAAGAATAGGGAATGTGCAGAGTCTCGAGCATGATTGGTAATTGCTAAATAAGCAGTGAATCCAATGGAACCCAAATCCCTAACTTCAAGGAATTAAAACCAATATATAAGCAGTAAAAATGCTTTTAAAGAATGATTATAAAGGCCAAACGGCAGTCAACAAGACATACACTCCATTAAGTGAGCTGAAACTCAATTAATAGAGTAAAGATCAAATCACAAAACCAAGGAAGACAGCATCCTCAACGAGTGGCTAGACAGAGGCTAGGAAACAAGGGCCACGATAGCAGGGACCAAGTCTGTCTGATTCACTGCTCTGTCCTCATTCGACATGTTACTCACGCAGCCCCAAAGGGAAAGACAACTCTTGACAGAAGAACAGAAGTATACGTCAGTTCTGGCTTAATGTTACTCCTCTGCCTTTTCCCAACACACTGTGTTGCCCTTGGGGCAGGGGCTAATCTGCCAGCTTCTTGAGGCTCCAAGGCTAAACAGAGAACTTTTGCCTTTCAGGACCCCTATCTGGCACATTGCTCTGAGTGGCACATTCAGGAAATAAATAAAAAATAAACAAACTGTCTGAGATTCCGTGATTAACATTCCACACCTCAGGCTAAATGGTAGTGCCATCTTATCAGGCTCAGTTTGGAATGCGTAAATGGAAAAAAAAAAAATCCCACCAGCTAATAGCTGTATTAAGAAGTTCCATTTAATCAAATGTTGCATTATCTGGAGTTATTTTTAACAGATGCACATTGGATTAATAAAAACTACACAAAACTTGAGATTAAACGAGAGGTTTTTCTAAATTGACAGTAAGGCCCACTTTAATACAAAGTCATATTAAACAGAAGCCTTTGATATTAGTGAAACCCATAAAGATCCCAATTTTCTGGCAGTCTAACAGGAACAAGCCATACTTTATTGTTGAATTCTTTTTTTTTTAATGTACTTTGAGCAAATTGTGTACTTAGAAAATTAATTGGAAACATAGCTTTGGTTCTTACCAGACCCACTTCAAAACATCTGAAGGATGCCTGGATAACAATGTGCCTGTCATCTAGCCTGAGTCCCCAACAGAAGGACAAAAGGACACTGAGACTTTCACATATTCCTAGCAGAAATACCCTAAGAACTGACAGGTATTCACTATGGTTCATAGCAAGCAGGGGAAGATGAGGGAAAATGTTTTCTTACAGACCAGGGAGAACTCTTCATACTCGTAACAATAGTAACTGTGTAAGGCATTGCAATATAGGAAATATTTTCAAAGAACCATTTTGTCTGGTCCATACATTCTCTTTGAGTGACACACAAAGTACTAATGACTCACATTTTTAGGCACAAATTTCAGTGGCTTCCCCAACATCTCCCCTATTTCAGTCCTAACCCTAGTGGGAAGTTTAGCCATGAAGCCTTGTGCATTTCAGTAGGAAACCCAAGAGCAGGCTGCTATTTGGATACATAGGACAGGCTGCAAACATCCCCACTTGCTAACACTCATCACTGACCATTGTCTATTTTGTGTGTGCCTAAGAGTCACATTAAAATCAGAAAGGCTATTTTTTGAATATACCAGATATATAAAGCCAATTTCTTAAAGAAGGCTATTTAATCCATTATCTTACCATGACTGTGTTACACTTACACAAAAGTTCCTTTCTAATCTCCTAAGAGAGCATTTAACACATTGCCATTTTACTACTGCCAAGCCCTGAAAAGTTTTGATTCAGCATTTGCAGCCCATGTCTTATGACAACTTGCCAACATGTAGATTAGATCCAATAATTAACGGGATTCAGAAAGTGCACATCATTCAATTTCGGCCAATTAAGTGAGCACCATCCATCATTAACGCTTTCTTGTTTGGGTCATTAGTACACATACTGGGAGCTGAAAAGGAGGTACCCAGTGGGAATGTTAAAGTGGGGGGGGGGAGATAAATTCAAATCTTGAGAGCTGCAATGCATTTACTTGAGAACTGACCATTGAAGCATATTTAGGAGTAGAACAGTGTGAGCTCCAGACCCAGACCCACCCTCCAGCATCTCTACTCTTCTTCCACAGCTCCTCACAGAAGCTAACTATTTCTGCCCCATTTCTAAATATTTCTTGCATTTTCTAATTTCTGCAAAAGCAACAGGACAAGACGGGAGATGACATTTGTTCTCACAAAACAGTTGCTGTGTCTGATACAGTCTCTCCTCCTTTGTTGAGTGGAATTGGTCACCTCTCACCACACCTTCTATTAATGGGACCAAGGAAGCGAGACCTATCACTTCAGTCGAAAGGACAGTTGACTCAATAGTTTAGAATGCAGTTTGATTCTTTATTCAAATAAAAAATTCACAAATGCAGCATATTTAGATTCTCTTTTGAACCCATGTGGATCTTTGTCCATTTACGACCACTATGGTCATTTATAAATATATGACCTATCTCACTCTTCTGAGCAATGGCTTGAGTCCTGTGTGTGGCTTATTTTAGTTTTCTGTATTTAAAGAATGATGTTTCTCTTTGAAATCTAGGGAGGGCTTCTCCTCTCAAAAGGTGGGTCAAAGTGCCTTGGGTTAATCTTGCCAGTCAACTAGTGTAAATGTCTAGGCCTCTCCACTTCTGATAATTATTGTAAATATCTCATTAACCACACTGCAATCCATTCAAAATAGTATTATTATTTTTGATGAGGGAGTCATGGAAAAAAGTCTGGATAATGCCAGCCTGTCGTGGCCTTTGCTTGTTGGGAGCAAATTGCTATCACAATAACAATTTCTGTATTTTCAAAGAATTAATGTCATTTGAGCTGATGCAAATGTAAAGCACATGACTAGAATGATGGCAAATTTGTTTTTTTGTAAAGAAAGCTAAGGGGACTTCTACCTAAATTGAAAGCATCCGTAAGAAAAATGAGAAAGGATTCCTGCCCAGAGACAGGCAGACTGTCCTCTTTTGGGTCCATGCTGTACTCTGATTCCTTTAAATCTACCCAGAATTTAGTACATGGGTTCTAATGTCTGGCTAGGAGGAAGGTGCACCAGTTGATCTAGTTCGTAATCAGTTTGTACTTCTCTCAATTTCAACTTTGACTAAGCTTGATGCTAATCATCATTTTCTTCTGGGACCACCACCACATCCTACCTCCTTCTCTTCCAGTCTCTTCTTACCCAGTCTTCACCCTTGAGATTGTGTGAGGCGCACTCTTTACTTTGCCTTCCTTCCATAGTTCCTTGCTGTTTTAATTAAAACAAGAGCCCACATGGCTCTCTTAGAGAGATTGGTCCTTTTCTTTCCTGGCACATCAGCCATTTTCCCAGTACCCCATCTACAGTGTGCCAGATTAATACTATAAAATCTTGCAGAGATAAAAGACCCTGAAACCAGGATTTTCCATGAGACAAGACAGGTTACAATATAAATAATATGTTTTTCTGCTTCTTTATGTTGGTCACCAGCAATGACAGCCCAGCTACAGTTCATTTGTTGGTGTTTACTGGATGTCTATTGGATGCTAAGCACTTAACATATAGTGTTTTATTTACTTCTCAGAACAAGTCTGAGGAGGGTACTGATAGACTCACTTTGTAGATGAGAAAATGGGCTTTGAGAGGTTGTCTTCCACATTCTACCAGGGGGCATAAAAAGTGCTGTGTAGAAAGCTGATGTTTCATTTCTGCCATCTTCTAAGATGCAGCCCCATGCACTAAAAGTGACAAAGGGCTTTCAAGTCCCAAGCAGAAAGCTAATCTAATATCATGATTCTCAATTTCTCAGCAACTGGTACCCTACCTTAGTCCCAAAGATCTCTAACAAATAAGAACCTGGTAGGCTTTCAGTTAAGATGACTTCATCTGTTTCTACAAATTCCCATTCCTCTGTTGTTCAAACATGGTAGGCACTCAATAAATAGTTCTGATTTATTGACTATTTCCATTTGCAGTAAGATTAGAAGGAGTTCCTTATCTCTTTCTTCTAGACTGATCCCAGGTCCTGGATCCTGGTACTTGTGAGCACAGACTCTCCTTTCATCCCCAACATAAACACTCTTGGAGGACAGGCATTTCATAGCTTCTCCAAATAAGTTTAGTCTTCCAGTTCAGATTTACCAGCCAACAAGTGACACCCAAGTTGGGGGAGGGGCAAAAATGTGTCAATGTTTTCCCATTCTCAGGAGCAACTCAGATGGGACGCCGCCTGATGGTTAAATAAGCAAACCTGTTGATGCCTTCAAGAGGAAATTAGGAAATGTTGAGGATGAAACACCCTAAAGCCAGTGGAGATCCTGTGATGAAGCATAAACAAAGTAAATGACAAAATCAACCCTCTTAGAGCATGTACCAAAAGACTCAGTGAGGATGAGACTAAGGCTTTAGGTCACACATCACTAACCTGGAAGAGGTCAGTGAGTCCTTGAAAAATGTATACAAAAAGGGAAAGGAGATTATATTCTTCTAAACTTGGGAACAACTTCCTCTGCTGGACTGGGGATCAGGTTCCATCCTAAAAAGAAGCATGACTGGGAACAGTGAAGAACCAAAGGGGAAGATATTTCAAGGGGACTAATAATGACATTCTTATGGAATCTAGGGAGAACCTCAAACAGGACTCAGTCCCTGTACTGACTCAACATGTCAGGGTTATCCCTGAGACCTCCCAGTGTCCTGACACATGTGGCCTATCACCCATCCCCTATACCCAGACTCAGAGGCAAGAAACTCCAGTATAGGCCCCTGAGGCCAGGGAAAGATTTCTGGAAGGAAAAGTTTCAAGCAACAGAGATTTCAATTAAGATATGTCGACCTGCCCATTTAGAGCTCAGAATCTGGGCCTTAGAGGATATCCAAGTAAGCGAGGCAGAGAGAGTAAGGCATGCCATACCAGCCTGGTGCTCAGGTTTTCCAGTGCCTTGGACATTCTTCTTAGTGGACCTTAAGTCTCAGAACTAACTCTAAAGGTCTCTTTGAGAGGCTCCTTCCCATGACATTGGCCTCTTCTAGTCTCATAAGAGTCTTTCAAATCTGGGAATGATTTGTCACCTTTAGATTGATAGTATGTACCTCAGTCATGGGTGCCAGTGTCCTTTCCCCCTCTGCCCCATCACTGGATTTACCTGAGAACAATATCCACAAAACAGGCCCTCCTCTCATAGCAATACCCTCTCTGAGCCATACCATAGCTAAGACTAAAGACCTCAAGTGCCGTGGTAGTCCCAGAATAATGAATTGTTCAGCATACGATATACTTCAACCAGAAACTGATGCAGTAAGGTCTGCTTTAATTCTATTCCCTTCTATATTTGATGGGGACTCTTGAGGGTTATGATGGGAAACGATTAACTTTAGCTTTGAAAAAAAAATTCAAAATATTCAAAATATTAAAAAAATGTTCAAAACCTCTTTGAACATCTTTTTGGATTGGACAGTCCCTTCCTCCAAGCAGAAGACTCACTACTCTTTTAAGTATTTCAGGCAATTATTGAAGGCAGATCAATACTCTCCTCATATTGAGTCAAACTTGTTCTCCGAATACTCCATGGATCTTAACCAGACCATCAGTCATGACAAAGAATAAATCTCCCCACACTTTAGTATAACGGTCCTTCAGATATTTGAAGATGGTTTTTGTGACCTCTTGGTGCATTTTCTTCCTTATTGCCCTTTTCTTCACAAAGACCACATATGATGCCTGATTATCCAAGTCATCCTGTGCCAGTGTGTCCCTGCCTTTTAAATTATCTTCTGCAGATGAGAACAAGGTATTCCAGTCATAGAATTACCACTGACCAGCTATCGAACTTCTACAGTCTTCAGCTTCCTCATCTGCCCATCCTGAGAATTAAGCCAGTTACTTGCTCCAATAAAGCCCCTTCAAGGTCTAAGGCTCTGTAGTCCAAGTTCTAGAGCACAGAGAAAACAGGGCAATGTCTTCTCTACTTCCCCACACATTCCTCTTTAGTGGCACCCTATTCTCTACATGCAACCTAAGGTTACAGACATTTGTTTAAAAATCAATCATGAACTCTACATCAGTAAACAGCAGTCTTGGGGTTAAATGGAAAATGAAACAGTGACATTGGCAACATAAAAGCTGGTTTCAGTGAAGTCCTCAATCAATAGCTCTTAAAGGTCTAATGAAACAACCAAGAAATTCTTCAGTGTCTTTTGGAGCTGTGTATGGGAAGTTTGGTCTGCTCTCCAACAAAACCGGTGAACACTGTCCGAGGGCTCATTATGCCTAGGAACATATTCCTAACGTGCTTGCCGCCTGCAGAAAATATCACAGAGTCCTGGAATGAGGGATTTCCTCTGAGAGGTGTCACTGGGCATTTCTCAAAGATGAGACAAGCCTCAAGGAACAAGCTGCCACTTGAATAAGCTGCTTTTCTGGATACAATTGTGATGACAGCTGCAATGCCAAGTTGCCACAGAGGGAAATATTGTTTTGTTCTTCTGGTGGGCCAGATCCTTTGAAGTGAGCAAGATGATCCCATGTGGTTTACTAAGCAAAGCTGGCCTTAGGCAGAATTGTCAAGTAAGGAACGTTTCTTTACTATACTCCTACCCCCACTCCTGCCCTGGATTCAGAGAACCCATTTCTTCCCATTACTATCCAGCACCCTCTGCAAGCTCCCTTGTCAGCCAATGGCTCTTCTCTTGTCCTCTTGAAGTTCATCTTTCCTGAGCACATTTCCAACTACTACCAAAACACTACCCTGGTCTAATCGTTTACCTCAAGTTTAAGGGCTAATTGGTGAAAATTTCCCAGGATTCACATACCCAGTTAAAGCTGGGACACAATGGGGACATTGCTGGAAAATTAAGGGCCACAGAAACGAAAGTGAATGAGAATCTATACCAGGAAGCCTTTCTGATGCCTGCATATCCCAGTTCACTCAAAGGTAGTCAAGCAATCCTCACCTTGGTTAGTCTGACTTACCACAGTCTCCTATAAGGCACACGGCTCGCTCAGACTCCCTGAGAATTCAAGTGAATGCCTACCTGTATTTCCAATATAGGGCCCTTGAGGGCTATGAAAATAGCACTTCAAGGACCACTCACTTTGTGATACTATGCCTCTGGGGAGCAGACTGACATTTCATTCAGCAATCTCCATTACAGTTGGTACAAAACACATTTGAAAAAGTATCTGGGTACTGCTACTAGACTGGCATGCTTAGGTTAGAGATGGACAGTGTGTGACCAACAGTCAAAGTGGGTTAAGCAAGGTGCAAAAGTGAGGGGTGCAGAATGCCAACTTAGGGGTTACATAAAACAGGAATCCAATACTAATTCTATCACCATCTCACTGACTTACTGAATTTTGGTTTCCTCATCTGAAATATGGCCTTATCACCTACATCAAACAGTTTGTGTGAAGATAAAGTTAAATTAGATAGCAGACATTCACCAAAATCCTAGTTCTCTTTCCTTATCTTTCCACCCTCACTGACATAGGCCTTACTACTTAAGAAAGGGAGCACTCAAAAATTATTTTATATTTGCAAAGGAGGAAAAGAGTTACTAATCTATCCAATGTATTAAATAAGACAACAGGAAGAATTTTAAATCTATGTAGAAAACCAAGCAATTTTCAAATAGTTGAGCATCTATTTACTACAAATGGCAAATTCTACTTAATTTTTCTTTAAAGCAAGAACTTGGAAAGATATTTGACAAAACTTTTTAACTTCCTTTGAATTACTGTCTTTACCATTATCAAAACTAATACAATTATATTTCTTTTTAAGTAACTTATAGTTATGAGGGTTTTTTTTTTAAACAATTCAGACTGGTTTACCCATGATTAATTGGAAATGGTTGGGTTTTCCTATAACATTACAAAGAAAGAGATTGGATATAAAACCTCAAACCTTTGCTTAATTGTCCTGGGCAAGCACTTTTCTAGGATTTGAAATGTTGGTGTGGGATGTATACTTCCAAGGTGATGGCTGTTGCTAGAAAAGGGCCTTGGAAGTCAGAGAAATTCTTCGAAGGGTGGCACCAAGATGGGCACAGTATATGATGGTGAAGGCTCCAATGATAAGCAGCGTCATTCATAAGTTTTAGCAGGCTGTGCTTTTTCCCTTGACCTCCCAGAATTCGATAAGAAACAATATGCCTTTGGGTGTTCAAGCCCCGTGCTCTGGAAGATCCTATTGGAAAATAAGCCTCAATGTGTGTAAGCTAGACTGCTGGAGGTCTGAAGTGGTGCCACTAATTGGTTGGTGCTGGAAGAAATATGTATTGTGTGAATTACTGAGAAAAAGATGCCTCTGCAGTGCTTTGGCACTATTTCACACTATCCATAATTCCTCTTGGGTTGCAGTCAACTCCAGCACCTTATTATTTAAAGAGAAGCTATCCAGTGATTTTATCTGTGGCTGTCCCTTCTGTGGGCACACTGGTGTGTGCCACTGTGTGTGTGCATCCAAGCAGTGCCTGGTCCCAAGCAGTCCCACACAACTTCTGGGGTGGAAGCTGCCCTTCTATTGTAATCCATTTTCATTAGCACCCTTTGATCTCATCCCTTCTTGGTACACAACACTTCATCACCTTTATTTTCTATCGTAATTGTATGTGAAAGATTTCCCTTTTGATAGACTATGGATGCCAAGCTGGTACAGAAGAGAGTGTTGAAAAGTGTCATGTGACCTGCCGGCTGTAGAAGGAAGCCCATCCACCTGCGGAAGACAAACAATTTTTCAGAGATATGACATATCTATCATCTGTCCACAGGATATGAGCTGATCTGTCTGCTTAATAGCAAGAGGCTATGAATGGCAAAACAGGAAGTGCTGAAAGAAATCGGTAGCACACAGCCCACCGTCTGGCAGGCCTCCCCAGGCTCGGCTGGGTGGAAATCTGCACAGTACTTGTCACTGTGGCAGGCAGGGGGGCTAGCTGTAGCCCTGTTTCTGTTCCCTGTCACACTGTCATTTAGGTGCCATCACCTGCTGACAGGGCCACATGCTTCCCAGTGATAGCCCAGGTCTCTATTCACACCACATCCCATGACCGTTGAGAAAAATCCGACACCAATTAGATGTGTCTCTAACAAAATATCCCCATCTCCAAGACAGATTGTTGTCAGGGCCTGCCCCGCTCTGGCCCCTCAAGGCTCGGTTCCTCCAGGTGCAGCTATTCACCTCTCCTTGTTCAGTCAGGGCCAAGCAGGTCTGTTTTCAGCTGGAGGCTGAGCATTCGTCAGGACTCCACAACTCTCCATCACCTGTGGTCCTTACCTAGTTTGCAAGTCTTTCTTGCTGGGATCTCAAAGTTTTAGCTGGCTTGTCAATAACAATAGTGACCACATCAGTGGCAGAAGAAACAATATGAGCTCTAAGAATAGTAGCTAATGCTTATTGGACACGTCTGTGTGCTGGTTACTGTTCCAAGAGCTCTAAGTGCATTAAATCAAAGGGACCACCCCAAACACTTCTTGGAGATAGGTGAGACTGTTAGTCTATTTCACAGACTAACAAACTAGGCGAGAGCCCACAAAGAGAAATGGACCAGGGCTGGCTTCAGAATCCTAGCTGTCTTTGCCCACAGCCATAACTCATACCCATCATGATCAGCCTGCACCATAAGCATATGCACTGTGTGCTTGCTCCGTGCCAAATGGCTTCCATATTTCACTTCTGAGCCTCAGCCCAATTTTAACCCTGGCAATATCTCAATGACTCAAAGATATTAAGCAATTGTTTAGTAAATAGTGGGGCCTGGATTTGAACCAAGGCCCCTGTGACTCTAGAATCCATGCTCTTCCCACTAGTATGATGTCTCACACACTTGCAAAGTGTTGGTAGGTCCTAGATCATTGCCATCATGCTATCCCATGGCTTACAACTTTGAGGTGGTGAGAACAGGTACATTCTCTTTAGACCCTTAGCAGGTCCCCAAGGACTGGAGGCTTTTATTTATCCATCACAGTTAGAAAGAAAGCTTGGTACATGCAAGCATGAAGATAAGATGGAGAGAATAATGTCCTCTTTTTACTCAAAAATCCCTAGCCACTTTCAAATGTTTAAACAACTTTGCATTCTGAGAATTAACTCCACTTGATCATTCTTTCTTTATATTGCTGGATTTAATTTGTAAAAATCTTTGAAGAGTTTTTGTATCTTTGTTCATGAGGGTCTAGTGTTTTCTCATAATTAGTTTGTTCTGGGTTTGGTATCAGAATAATGCCAATTATTAATGCATAAATAGAAAAATATTTGCTCTTCTTCAATTTTCTAGAAAAGTCTATGAGGAATTTCCATTAGTTCTTTATTAAATGTTTTGTAGAATTTACCAGTTAAGCCATATTTCAATCTGGAGTTTTCTTTGTGTCACGTTCAACTACAAATTCAATTTAAAAAAATAAATAGGGGAAGCTGGATGGCTCAGTCAGTTAAGCATCTGCCTATGGCTCAGGACATGATCCCAGGGTCCTGGAATCAAGTCCCATGTCCGGCTCCCTGTTCGATGGAGAGGCTGCTTCTCCCTCTCCAGCTCCCTCTGCTTGTGCTAGCGCTCTTTCACTGTCAAATAAATAAATAAAATATTTTTATAAAAAGAAAAACATATGGCTATAGAGCTCATCTATTTCTTCTTGAGAGTGCTTTGGTAGTTTGTGTCTTTGAAGCAAATTATCCACTTAATCCAAGTTGTCAAATTCACTGGTATAAAGTTGTTCATAATCTTTCCTTTTTACATTTTTAACATCAGTAACATTCCTTTATCCATTCCTGATAATGGTAACTTATGCCTACTTTCTTATTTTCCTGATTAGTGTGACTAGATGTTTATTGATTTTATTAATCTTCTACAAAGACAAGATTTTCTTTTCATTGATTTTTCTTTTGCTTTTCTCTTTTCTATTTCATTGATTTCTGCTTGTACCTTTATTATACTCTTTCTTCTGATAACTTTGGAACTCTAATTATAGCCATTTTAGTCTGCTTGAAGTTGTCCCATAGTTCATGGTTTCTCTGTACATTTTCTTCAGTGATTTTTCTTTCGGTGTTTCATTTTGAAGAGTTTCTATTGTTAGAACACCAAGTTATTGTCTAACCCTATGCTAATCTCACACAGTGTGTTTTTCATCTACACATGGCATTTTTCATCTCTAGAAGTCTGCTTTGGTGTTATTCCCTATCTTATATATCCCTTCTTAACACGCTCATGTTTTCCTTTATCTCTTTAAGCATGAAGAATATAGTCATAATATCTATTTTAATATCTTTATTTTTAATTGTATCATCTGCGTTTGTTCCTACTGATAGATTTTTCTCCTTATTATGGGTCATTATGAAATTAATCTTGTTGGGGGCTGGATATTTTTGTACTTATTTAAATAATATTGAGCTTTGCTTCCCTCCCCCTCCCCATTCAGGACAGAGTTACTTATAAATAGTCTCATTCTTTTGAAGACTGCTTCTTAGTTTTGATAGGAAGGACCAGAACAGCCTACTACTGAGGCAATAACCTTCTGAGAACCCTACTGAATGCTTTATATATTACGATTTTTATAGTCTGGCTAATGGGAAAAACTCTACTTTGGGTCCTCTGTGAGCTCTCAAGGTTGCTCTGCCTGTTCTTTTCCAGTGGGGTTTTCTCCTCAGCTTCCATCAATTTCCTCATACTATGCTCTAAGGACCGGAGAGGAATCCTTATAAAGATCACCAGGACTTTTTCTCTGTGCAGCTCTCTTCTCTCCATCAACTCTCCTTTTGGGAACTCTTCTGTGAGGATTCTAGTCACTTCAGCCTTTCCTAACTCTAACCAGTGTCTCTCAACTGAGGAAGATGAGCAGACTGTTTCAGTTGGCCCTTCCTGTGCTCCTGTCTACATCCACTCTCCAGAGAGCAGGCTAGGGTAATTACAGGGTTTTCCCTATTCTCTTTCTCTTGGGGAATCTATGTTCTGTGCTGCCAACCGTCCAATGTGTGCAAATTTTTATTTCATATATAATGTCCAGTTTCTAAAATTCTATAGGGCAGGAGGGTAAATATAGTCTCTTCTTCATGGCCAGTGATAGAAGTCCCCCTGCCCAATTTTTATGATATACATATGAAGGAGACTTTAAGTCCATGCCCTAAGGGGACATATCTCCTTGAAGGATCACACATGGCCTGCATCGGTTGTGGTTACCTTTCAAATTTTTCTCCTTCCTTTTTTCCACTCACTGACTAGTTTGAAAGTGAAAGACTGAGCAATGGTAGTGGAGGAGATGATAATACCAATGAGTTTGGCAAGCCTCCTATTAACTCCAATGTAACTACTTTCAAGAAGCATGAGGAAAGATAACTCCTTTTATTTTCATCTTGAAAGGCCCAAAGGCAATGTCATCTAAAGGCAAGTACAACATGAAAAATATCTGTAGATACTAATTCCTTATCGACTATATGGTTTGCAAACATTTTCTTCCATTCCATAGACCCCTTTTCATTTTGTTGATTGTTTCTTTTGCTGTTAGCTTCTTTTTAAAGAATTACATTTTTTTAAATTTTTTTATAATGCCGTTAGCTTTTTGTAGTTCAATATAGTCCCACTTATTTATTTTTCCTTTATTAGCTTGTGTTTTGGTGTCATATCTGAAAATTTGTTGTCAAAACCAATTTCAAAAAGCTTATTCCCTATGTTTTCTTTTAGAAGTTTTACAGTTTCAGGACACATGTTCAAGTCTTTAATCCACTGTGAGTTAATTTTTGTGACTGATGTAAGACAGTCCATATTTATTTTTCTGCATGTGGTTATCCCATTTTCCCAACATGATTTGTTATACCCATATTATACCTATTGGGTATTCTTGGCTCCCTTATCAAATATTAGTTGACTCTATATATAGGGGTTTATCTCTGGTCTTTCAATTATGTTCTATTGGTCTATGCATCTATTTTTATGTCACTACCATACTGTTTTGATTACTATAGCTTTGTAATATACTTTGAAATGAGGTAGTATGAGGCTTCCAGCTTTATTCTTCTTTTCCAAGATTGCTTTGGCTATCTGGGCTCATTTGTAGTTTCCATACAAACTTTAGGATTTCCTTTTCTATTTCTGTGGAAAAACCATAAAAGTTTTGATAGCCAATGCATTGGATCCATAGAAGGCTTTGGGTAATATGAACATTTTAACAATATTAATTCTTCTGATCTATGAACATAGGATACCTTTTCATTCATTGCTGTCCTATTTATTTCATCAAAGTCTTATACTTCGCAATGTATAGGTCCTTCACCTCCTTGGCTAAGTTTATTTCTAGGTATTTTATTGTTTTTGATGCTATTGTGATTGGTATTTTTAAAATTTTCTTTTTCAAATATGTCACTGTTAGTGCATAGAAATGCAACTGATCTCTGTGTGTCCATTTTGTATCCTGCAACTTTAATTCATTTGTTAATGGGGTTTTTTGGTAACATCTTTAAACTTTTCTATATATAGCATTGTATCATCTACAAATAAAGACAATTTTACTTCTTCCTTTCTGATTCGGATGCCTTTTATTTCTTTGTCTTGCTTGATTGTTTTTGCTAGGACTTCCAGTACAATGTTGATTAAGAGTGGTATGAATAAGCACCCTTGTTTTATTCCTGATATTAAGTGAAGTTTTCAACCTTTATCATTGAGTATAATATTAGCTGTGGGTTTTGCATATGTAGCCTTTATTATGTTGAGGTATTTCCTTCTATAACCCAATTTATTATATATTTTTGTCAGGAAAGAATGTTGTATTTTACCAAATGCATTTTCTGCACTGAATGAGAGGATCATATGATTTTTATCTTACATTCTATTGTTGTGATGTATCATAACAAAAAATATTAAAAAATGGTTGAACTGATTAAACATTTTTCCAAGGAAGATATGCAAATGACCAATGAGTGCAAAAATACATCCTTGAAAACACTAATAATCAGTGAAATGCAAATCAAAAGCACACTGATGTATCACTTCACACCTGTTAGAATGGCCATTATCAAGACAAGCAAAAAAAAGTGTTGGGGAGGATGTAAATAAGAGGGAACTCTTTTGCACTGTGGTAAGAAAGTAAATTGGTTCAGTCACTGTGGTAAACAGTATAAATGTTCCTCAAAAAATTAAAAAATAAAAATAGAACTAACATATGATTCAGCCATCTCACTTCTGGGAATATATCCAGAGGATATATTGCAACATTATTCATAACAGCCAAGATATGGAAATAACCTAAGTGTTTATCAATGGATGAATGGATAAAGAAGATATTTCACTCACACACACACACACACTGACATATTATTCAGCCATGAGACAGAAGGAAATCCTGCCATTTATGACAACATGAATAGACCTTGGGGGCATTATGCTAAGTGAAATAAGTCAGACAAAAAAAGAAAAATATTATATGATATTACCTACACTTGTAATTTTTAAAAAGTCAAGCTCAAAGAAACAAAGTAGAATGCTGGTTATCAGGGACTGAGTAAAGGCAGGGGTGTTGAACATGAGTAGAAATAGGGAGATGTTGGTCAAAGAGCACAAATTTCCAGTTAGAAAATGAATAAGTTCTGGGAATCTGACACCCAGCACTGTGGCTGACATTAATAACAATGTATTACACTAGTATCCCCTATTTGCAGTTTCATTTTCTGCTCCTTCAGTTCCCTGTGGTCAACCACAGTCTGTAAACAGATGATCTTCCTTCTGGCATGTAACCAGGAGGTCAGCAGTAGCCTAACACTATGTCACAATGCCTATGTCATTTACCTCACTTCATCTCATCATGTAAGCATTTTATCACCTCACCACAAGAAGGGTGAACACAGTTCAGTAAGATATTTTGAGAGAGAAAGAGACCAAATTCACATGATTTTATCACAAGTGTATCATTATAATTATTCTTTTTTATTACTATTATTATTGTTAATCTCTTATTATTCCTAATTTTAAGGTAAACTTTATCATAAGTAACATAGTATCATAAGAAAACATAGTATATATAGGATTCGGCACTATCTGTGGTTTTGAATGGGTTTCACTGGTGGGACTTAGAATGTATCCCCACGGATAAGGGGTTGACTACTGTACAAGCTTGAAAGTTTTTAAGGGAATTGACCTTAGGTGTTCTCACCACAAAAAAGAAATAGCAATTACGTGATGTGTGATGGAGGTATTAGCTAATACTATGGTGGTAATCTTTTTGCAAAATATAAGTATCAAATCACATTTCATATACACTTAAACTTATACAATGTTACATGTTGACCATATCTCAAGCTGAACAAAGCACATTCTGTTTTAAAAAGAAGAAGTAAAGGGGTGCCTGCGTGGCTCAGTGGGTTAAAGCCTCTGCCTTCAGCTCAGGTCATGATCCTAGGGTCCTGAGATCAAGCCCCACATCGGGGCTCTGCTCAGCAGGGAGCCTCCTTCCCCCCCTCTCTGCCTGCCTCTCTGCCTACTTGTGATCTCTGTCAAATAAATAAATAAAATCTTAAAAAAAAAAAAAAGAAGAGGGGGAAAAAAATAAAGTTAGGCAACTGCTCCCATTCAGCTGCAAACTTAAGGACAAAAGGTCTTAAAATTGGCTTTTCTTTTTAGGCACAGATGCAGCTACACAAAGCAGCACAAACTTTTTACTTCCTCTTAGGAAGCAAATGCAAGTCCATCTATGAGACAAAACTGAATACTAATCTTGTCTTGAATTTAGTACATACACTAATAATGGCTAATATTTATTGTGTATTTACTGTAGGGTACTCTTTTACTCTTTTAAGCATTTCATACATTTTAACTCATTGAATACCAAAAACACCTTGTGAGCCTGGTAGTCCTACTATTTGAACTTTGCAGGTGGGAAACTGAGATAGACTCAAAAGAAGTAAAAGAACATGCTCAAGGTCTCAGAACTGGTTAGTGGTAGAAGCAGGACCTAAAATCTAGCAGTCACTCTTAATCAATAAACCCATGCCCACATAAGCACATTCACTATATCTCTTGGAGACAAGATGCAGAGGCCCCATACAAGAATTTTTAGGAACTTAACACAAACCCCTGGCATAGACTTGAAGATAGACACACAGGCACATCTTGAGGACGTACCTATTTGTCAAGGTGTCCCTCCAAGGTAGGTTGGATGAATCAGTTTTAGTTTTCTTCAAACTCAGAAGAAACACATTGACCAGGTTAGTCCATATGTTCCTGGACTCCTTGGTGGAGAAATGGTTTTACTCTTCTAGCCTCAATCCCTCACTGAGCTCTGCATAGAATAAACTAACATGCAATTTCTATGGGGACCAGAATCAGTCAAACAAATGGCTGAAAGTCTATAGCCCAACTCCTTGATTATTTTTCCTTTCAGCTTTCTTTCTGGACATCCTTGGGCATAGGCTAAAGAAAACTTCACTAGAAAAAGATCATCATCATCATCCAGAGGTGAGGTTTTGAAAACCCTAACAGTGGTTTTCAGGCAGAGGCATTATTTTATTTTTCCAGAAGGAGGTAGCTAAAACATTGTGGGGATTCTTTTTTTCTTTTTGGTTGTTCCAATGATTGTACTACTTACAGTTAGTGGACAGGAGTGCAAGGAAAACCTCTTAGAATGCATGGGGTAGTCTTACATACTGATGAATGGTCCTATCAAAAATAACAAGTTTTTCTCTTATCAAGTATCATATGTTGGAGTCTACCAGTTCTACTAGTCAAACTGAGGTATAATTTTTTTTTCACTAACTTTTAAAATCATAAGAACCTTGAACTTGCTTTCTTGTAAGACCCATGATCTAAGATGACTTTCTGACTCTAACTAGATCTCCACAGACCTACCTGAGATTAAGCCAACATCTAAGCCCTCTCAGATGATTGCTGACAAAAATTCCAAGAAGACAAAGACTTATACCCTTTTCCCTCAGAAATGCTAATTTAGAGCCTCAGTTCTTTAATTATTGGCCCTGGTACCAGCTTTCTATCTGTTTTAACAAAAAGGAATGGTGGGATAGAAAAGAGATGCTCCAAGAGGAGTAGCAGTAGGAAAAGTCACTGCTATGTGTGAGGGAAAGAATATTTCAGAGGCTCCAAAGATTGTGGCTGAAGAGCACGAAAGAAATTTTCCTCACAGGATGGAGATTAGAATGGATTCAGACATAAATGTCAATACTTGCTTGAGCTGAATTATTCTGAGAACTGAAAACAGTGAAGAATGGTTAGTTGTAGCAACAAGATCCAGTTTTATGTCAAAGAACCCTATCCATGACAGATTTGATCCAGTCGTGGTACCTATACTGCCAATAATTTTAGGATTACTATGGGGCAGGCTGGAAGGAACTACTCTATAGAAAGGGAGACTGATTATCAATAGTTCTTAATTCCCCATAATATGTTTTCTGACATGCATGTTATCTTTTTCCCTCCTTGGATTTCTTTCTTTCCTCCACAATTCATAAAGTATTTATATAGTGAATGCCATTCTACGTTCGATTCATTTCTGTTCTGTATTTTATATTGGTTACAGGAAGAAATAGTGAGTCTCATGGAATGCATATATGTTTTAGAATTCCAAATCCAATGTTTAAAATAAGAAGCAGAAGAATGTGAGGAAGAGGGATATGGAAACAGATCTGACAATTTTACATTGAATTTTTTAGCAAAACATGATTATAATAAGATATACATAGATGATTTTTTTCTGTTCTTTAACAATTGTCTGTTATGCTTTCTTAAAGGAATTTATGATGCCATATTTTCATTTTCAGTCCAAATAAATGTATAAAAAATCTCTTTAAAAAAAAAAAAAGACACAGCTCCTGTTGAGAAACACTTTTAGAACACAGTTTCATTCAGCATTGGCCTTCTTTCCTTTCCTTTTATTTCCATCTTCACCCTCAAACTTTCTAAACATTAAACTCCATTCCAAATTCAAACAGACTGTCAATCATCAAGTTCACCAAGTTCTGGAATAATACTTATATTTGAACAGAGTGTTCAAAACAGTAGTGGCAAAGAAGCTGAAGACTGCCATTGCCCAGCTCTGAAAACTGATGTCCCAAGGACTCTAGCATATAAGTCTACCCACGTACATATTTTCTGTAGGAACCCCAATTCACGTGAGAAACCAGCATGACCCCTATGGATTTCCAGAATGTGGTACATGAACAACTTAACCAGATTTTCCTGGAGCCCACAGCTATTTTGAGGTGGCTCAGGAAATGGATGTGGTTTTGGTGAGAAATTGTATAATTCAAAATCCTGTGGCTAAAAAGTCAGCAAAAGTTCTGTGGAAGAAGAGACAGATTTTCCCATGTTTCAGCTCATTATTTAATTTATAATTCATAAAGCAGGCAGATCTTCCTAAGAACAAAAAAAAAAACACTAATCCTAAAGTTGACCCCAAATAGACATTCTTTAAAATTGGGTGTTTATTTTCCTGCAGTTTATAATGCTTATTTTAAAAATATAAAATAACAGAACAAAATAAAAGATATTGTGTGATCCATAAGGAAAGCAACAGAGCTCCCTTCTCTGAATATTCTAGACAGGGATCAGCAAACTTATTCTGTGGAAGGACAGATAGTGAACACCTTAGGCTTTGGGAGTCACATATAGTCTTCTTCACATGTTTCATATTCTTGTTTTTCAACAATCTTTTAAAAATGTAAAAACCACTCTTAGCTCAGATGTACAAAAATGGGGCCTAGTTTTATCTGTCCCATGAGCTTTAGCTTGCCAACTCCTGTTCTAGATAAAGAGGTGGACAGTCTTTGTGAACACCACTCATTGGAGAGTGAAATAAATATACACCCTACACTTTTTGCTAACTCTCTAATTTAATGGAATTGACAGAGATAAATCTGCAAAATATCCAAACAGATTAAATCATCAAATCATCAGTGGATATTTCGGTATATGACAAAATAACTTTGTCTTAGTAAAGAAAAAAGTCCTTGTATTCAATCTCCTAAGCTGTAAACTCATCCTATATATTATTACTCCTAATTTACTATTAGAAAAAAAAATTAGACATTTTTATTAAATGACCTCTAAAGAAGCTTCCAGCCTTGGTTCTCCTAGATTCCATTAATGGTCCTCCAAAGCCTCCAAACAGCAGAGGGCTGATAAGGAAATGCCCCCAAGCAATCTTCACTATATTAAGAAAAACCCAGTAGATTATTGTCACCCTACTTGACTGTCTCCAGAAAAGCAAACTGTCTTCATCCTGCACTGACTGAATCTCCCAACAGAGAAGATGGCACGCCAATGGTTTTAGCTAAATGTATTGTCATAAAAAATAGACAATGGATTCATGAGATGAGCTCAACCTCAGAAACAAGCGATGCGGGCTTTTCTTTTTTTCTTTCTTTCTTTTTTTTTTTTTTTTTTAAGATTTTATTCCCTTATTTGAGAGAGAAAGAGAGAAAGAATGAGCATGGGGAGGGGCAGAAGGAAAGGGAGAAGCAGACTTCCCACTGAGCAGGGCATCCCTTGCTGGGCTTGATCCCAGGACTCTGAGGTCATGACCTGAGCCAAAGGCAGACACTTAACCAACTGGGCCACCTGGTATCCCAAGGTGTAGAGTCTTCAGTGGTCATCCTGGGAGGGAATCAGACACTATAGAGCCCAGGACTCAAAATCATAAAAATTTTTTATGATTCTAGAGCCTTTTAACTCTACTATATTTTTTTAAAAGATTTTATTTATTCATTTGAGAGAGACAGAGAAAAAGAGCACAAGCAAGAAGAGAGGCAGAGGGGAAAGGAGAAGCAGACACAGTAGGGCTCGATGTGGGGCTCGATCCCAGGACCTGGAGATCATGACCCGAGCTGAAGGCAGATGCTTAACCACCTGAGCCACCCAGGTGCCCCAAATTCTACCATATTTTTTATTTTATTATTCTCAAAGCTGTTATCAGTTAAGTAAATTGAAACACACTTTTTCTGATCCTGAATTTTATATCATTATGAGTTCTTAAAGCAGAAGATTGGGTAAAGTCAAGCATGAGTTATGCAGAAGCATGTCTTCTAGATACTAGCCACACAGTAATGGTTTATGAGTAGCATCATTTTCTTCAAGTAGAAAAAAAAAAATGTTTATTTTCTGTTGCTCTCCAGTAAGTGGAACACAGTCAATGGTAAAAGCGCATACTTTCATTGATTTACCAGATGTATATTCAGAATTGAACTCAACTGCCTGGGACTCATGTTAAGTAGGATTAATAAGATATTTCCCATCCTGCACATTCAGAAACAGTTGGTCCTGCTCAGATTTCTCTCCTCACTCAAGCTCCCTAAAGATAAATGAGCTTTATACCACAGAAAGGAAACAGGTCATTTATCTGACATCACATTATTTACTGACATTAAAAATGATAATATCCATCAACAAGCAGCCAAACCCCAAGTAGGTCACACTGAGAACAAAGCTACAACTGTCTTTCTTTGATATAGTTACAAGGAGATTCTGACTAAGCTGCCATTTATGTTTCAATAATGTCACTATTGTTACAAGAAGCTCACATTTTAATGTTATTAACATAATTTCCCACATATTTATTTGGGACCAGGAAACTCTCTTCTGGTCTTTTTTGAACTTTTATAAAACTAAAACCTGGAATTTTAATGACAGGACCATGGACATACTTGCTTTGGTGGGGAGAGGTTTTTTATTTTAAAATATATATTCTTTCCCTTTCATTTTCTTATTTTTTAAAAAAGTTGTCATTTCCTATAAGCATTAATGACCCAACAAGGCAGATATTATTATCTAAACTTTCTGCATAAGTAAATTGTGGGTCAAAGAGGTTTTTTAAAAACATTACCCAAATTGACTGGGCTAGTAAATGGTAAATTCAGAATTGGAACCCATTGGTCTGTCTGATTCAGCCAGTAAGCTTGCCTCATCTCCTCCTCCCTCCTCATCCTCCCTCTTTGCCTTTTCTTCACTCCCAGTCCTTATCCATGCACCCAGCCATTCCACCCACCCACCCACCCATCCATCCATCTACCTAACTACATACCTACATCTCTTTCTACCTTCCTAAGCAAACACTTTATTTTTCTTAAAAGAACCTTCCTACCATGACTTCATCCCATCCCAAAGTAAATACCACAATGCTGACTGCCTTAACAACCTTAAGGACAGGCAAACAATACTTAACAGAATTAACTAATATTTTGGGTTGTTAGCTAGAAAACCAAATGTGATGGACTGACAGGAACGACCCAACAGCTAGGGTTATTCAGAGAACAAAAAAGCCAAAGAAATGGTGAACAAAGATGGCAAATGTAGTTATTAAAGAATATTGTTTATACCCTAAAAAATATGCTTTATGAAACTCAAACTACAGCTCCACCACTATTTCAAAGCAAAGCATGCCAGAATCTGATTTTCTTTCAATTACACTCACAGAGTGGAGTCAGTAGCAAGAGTGGCTCCTCATATGGTTAAATTATCTAAGGTGCAAACTTGGATCACATCTCATCCCCCTTCGCCGTTGCCTGTTAAAAGGCAAAGCAAAAAGTCCAGATGGACACTTACAGACCCCCTGACCTGATAAGTATCCCCTCTGTCCATTATTTGTTTTATGCATTTCAGTTTGCCCATCTTAGACTGTCTCTTTCGAATGTGAGAACAGCCTGGTAAGAAAAATATGACAATATGTAATATGACAATTTGTTTGCCAAGATGACGCCAAACAACTGATTTCCCAACTTGTATTTGTTTGTTTCCCAGAACCGTCCAAACTGATGACAGTATAGACACTTCTGATATGAGAAAGGGAGAGTGGCTTCAGCACATGACCGGCATCCTCATTTCCGACTGGTAAATGCATCTTGGCTCCCCAGCGACATTCTGATGGGGATGAATTACACGGATAATTCAAAATCAAGAAAACTGCTCAAGTACAACGTGTGAGGCTTCTGCCAAAGTTGAAAATCATTAGGAGCCATGATTTTGGCTGAGCACACAGCTGTTTTGAACTCTTTTATTTCTGTATTATTGCTCATTCACTTGAAGAGAAATACATGAGGCAGAGACAAGATCTCTGCCTTTTCATGTTTCTCCAATTTATCTTCCTTGGCACAATAAATTTCTCAAGCCAGAGTTGAGTGTTGTCTTGCTTCCCTCTGTTTTTTCCATTATCTTGTTTATCTCTCATTTATTTTTTAGTTTTTTCTCTTATCGCAACAGTTTCTTGGGACATCATAAAGTTGAAATGACTAACCTCCCCCGCTTCTGTGGTTGCTTACAGATATTTCGGGCTCCATTCTCTCGATCACATGACTTTGTTATTTCAGCATATTTGGAAAGAGAGAAAAATCTGAGATATACCTCAATCAGAACTGATGGCTCAACTGTAGACTACTTGTGATAAATAAAAATTACTCTTTGTATGAAACGTTCTCTGGTAGGAAAATAATTTGAAGCAAAAGCTGCTTATGTACTGACCGGTTGCTTACACTGACCAGTTGAGGGAGTCCAACCAATTATGGTCTCAGTGGGATTTATTGTGAAGAGCACTGGACAAGGAGTAGTGGTCCTAGAATCTATTTTTTCCTTTAAAGCCAATTTTTTTAGTTCTTACTTGGAGCATTTCAAATATATGTTTACATTTATAAATATAGAGACAATATATAGGTATAATCAATCTCCTAAATCTGTAAGTCAACACACAACTGATCTTATTTCTAATATACCTACCTACCTACTTTCATCCATTTCCTTTTCTCCTAAGCAGATTTTTTTTTTTTAAAGACAGGGAATGGGGGAGAGGCAAAGATAGGGAAGTGTAGGTGGGTTCCACACCCAGTGCAGAGCCTGACTAAGGGCTCTCGATCTCACAACTCTGAGATCATGACCCAAGCCAAAGCCAAGAGTTAGATACCTAACCAACAGAGCTACCCAGGTGTCCCCCAAGTAGATATATTTTTAAATTAATCCCAGAAATCATATAATATCTTCCATACATTTGCTTAGCTATTTCTAAGAGATAAGGGCTTATAATTTTAAAAATGTAACCACAGTGTCATTATTATACCTATAATACTTATAATTCCTAATATCAAATATTCAGCATGTGTCCACATTTCCCTGATCATCTCATAAAATTTTTAATTTCCATTTAGTATCCATTTTGTTCAAAAAAGGCCCAAATATTGTCCACATAGCTAGCACAACTCTTGATATGAGTTTCTTCCTTTGAATATAAGAATGTTAATGCTTGTTTTATTTTAGGCTAATCACTTTAATACCTATTTACCAATTTAAAAAATAAAGTACAAAAATTAACTTTTAAGGTTTTCACTATGTAAGTTTATCCAGAAATAAAATTATTGTCTTGTTGATAAATGTATGATCTTGTATATGTTTTTCTATTTACCATGGGATTTTCTTTGAGATCAATTCCCATTGATCCATTTTAAATTCTGTCCAGAATTCCACCTCATGAAAAGACTGCATTTTATCTAATCCCCTTTTAATGGATATTTTAATTTGTTGTCATTTCTCACAAAACAGAGTTATAATGGACATCTTTATAAATGCTACCTTATGCATATAAGCAATTTCGTCAGAACATATACCTATGTATGAAAATTGCTGGATTACTGGTAGAAATAATATTTTCAACTATTGTTAAATTGACCAGTTCCTAATTGATTGTACATCCACCAGCAGTAGAAAAGAATTCAACACAATGACCTTCAAGGTTTCTTGAAGCTTTGACAGTCAATGAATCAATCCACTGAACTTATTTTTTAATGGTTGCATCTTAAGTAATATTAATGATGGAGACATATATTACTGATTTGGACATTTCTAATAATGTCTTCTATTATTCCTTAGTAGTACTGACTCTTTAAAGACAAATATCAGCTAAAGACTGAAGCTAAATCACAAGGGATCATGTACTTCCTGACCTTAAAAATTTGGAGAACTAGAATAGTTGCCTAAAATATAAGTAATGATTCAAGGTGGTTGACAGCAAGCCATCAGTAGAGTCTGACTTGCCATCAGTCTGTAACAAGGGAGAAGTCATGAAGGCCTGGTTTAGATAGGTTTATATAGGAAATCAAGAACAAAGGTTAGCAGGAAGAAGAGACAAAGGCAAGAAAAGCAAAGAAACAAACATTAAGTGGTTTGTGAATAGTAGGAGGTATAGATTGGGATGTAGAAGGAAGAATGAGAAGAGCTGAGGTAAGAGACAGTTTATGGAGGGTTCTGCATGTCCCACTACTCTTGGGCCAGTCCAATCATTTTGTTGTTGTTGTTATCAGGGTGCTACGGAAGAATCACTGGAGTCTTAGACTAATCTTGGAAGCCCACACCAAAGCTTCATTTAGGGTCCATTAAAGCCAGTCCTCAATTTGAGAGTCCTGAAATCTTCTTCTTCTTTAATTTCTTTTCAGCATAACAGTATTCATTGTTTTTGCACAACACCCAATGCTCCATGCAATACGTGCCCTCCTTAATACCCACCACCAGGCTCCCCCAACCTCCTACCCCCCCACCTCTTCAAAACCCTCAGGTTGTTTTTCAGAGTCCATAGTCTCTCGTGGTTCACCTCCCTTTCCAATTTCCCTCAACTCCCTTCTCCTCTCCATCTCCCCATGTCCTCCATGTTATTTGTTATGCTCCACAAATAAGTGAAACCATATGATACTTGACTCTCTCTGCTTGACTTATTTCACTCAGCATAACCTCTTCCAGTCCCGTCCATGTTGCTACAAAAGTTGGGTATTCATCCTTTCTGATGGAGGCATAATACTCCATAGTGTATATGGACCACATCTTCCTTATCCATTAGTCTGTTGAAGGGCATCTTGGTTCTTTCCCCAGTTTGGCAACCATGGTCATTGCTGCTATAAACATTGGGATACAGATGGCCCTTCTTTTCACTACATTTGTATCTTTGGAGTAAATACTCAGTAGTGCAATTGCAGGGTCATAGGGAAGCTCTATTTTTAATTTCTTGAGGAATCTCCACACTGTTCTCCAAAGTGGCTGAACCAACTTGCATTCCCACCAACAGTGTAAGGGGGTTACCCTTTCTCCACATGCTCTCCAACACACGTTGTTTCCTGTCTTGCTAATTTTGGCCATTCTAACTGGTGTAAGGTGGTGTCTCAATGTGGTTTTAATTTGAATCTCCCTGATGGCTAGTGATGATAAACATCTTTTTATGTGTTGAGACAAACTTCTGAAAAAAAAAATCCATTTGTTTCATTTCACTATCACCTGTTATAAAATGAGATCCAGAAAATTTTTTCCTAATGTAGAAAATGGACCATCTTTTAATTAGTTTCAAATTTATCTTTAAAAAAAAATGGGGTGGGGGACACCTGGGTGGCTCAGTGGGTTGGGCCTCTGCCTTCAGCTCAGGTCATGGTCTCGGGGTCTTGGGATCGAGCCCCGCATCAGGCTCTCTGCTCAAAGGGGAGCCTACTTCCCCCTCTCTCTGCCTACCTCTCTGTCTACTTGTGATTTCGCTCTCTATGTCAAATGAATAAATAAATAAAATGAATAAATAAAATGAATAAATAAAAAAATAATTTTTTAAAAGATTTTATATATTTATTTGATAGACAGAGGTCACAAGTAGGCAGAGAGGCAGGAAGAGTGGGGGCGGGGGGGAGCAGGCTTCCTGCTGATCAGAGAGCCTGATGTGGGGCTTGATCCCAGGACCCTGAGATCATGACCTGACCTGAAAGCAGAGAGGCTTAACCCACTGAGCCACCCAGGCAACCCCCCATCATAAATTCCAAATTTATCTGGATCCAGTTTCAAAGAAGAGTCTTCCAACTCAATATTAAGGGTTTAATAATTAAGTCCCCTTTCAGTACAGTCACCACCACAAAGGATTTAGAAGCTCTTGATCATAACGCCTCAGTCTTCTCCTTGCCATGCCAAAGTCATCCAGTTATTTCAATTTAATACACCCATCATTAACTGAACATCAACTATGAGTCAAGCTCTCCTCTAAGCATAAAGAACCCAGACAAAAATGTGTACTCCAACAAGGTAATACAGTAGCCTATATGAAACATCAAAAGCCTCTGCAGGGACCAGAAAGCCTATACTGGAAGGAACCTGATCTTACCTGTTCTCCTATAAATGTCCCATCATCTCAGTAGTCATTTGTGGTCTAATCTAATCTATGCTCTGTTATCCTATGATATTACGAGCATTAGCTAATATTCTATGCCAGGTCAATGCTTTCATGAAGAATCTAAATCAACTTTCTGCAGCCCCCTTCCTAATACCATAAATCAATGACACAACTCAGAGGCCTCTAGGCCCAGTGCTGATTTCTGAATGCTGGTTAAGACCATATGCTTTCAACAGTTCTTGTCTGTGGCCATCGGAAGTGCAGTTTGTAGAGTAGATCAGGCTACTCAAGCAGGAGAAGTCAGAAGTCAAAGGTGTGCCCTCCCCAGCCACCTACCCCCACCTACTCTCTTGGTCCTACTTATGTTTTAGGTTACTGTTTGGAAAGGACAATGAAAGAGGCAATGAAATCTCCCTCAAGGTCTTCAGCTCACTCTGATTCATGAAGAAACAGTTGACTGTGTCCATATAAGAGGAATGAAATGCATAATTATGAGTTCCCATCACCCATGAGCTTGTTGCTAGCTATCAGGGCCCAAGGAAGTGCCCTCCAGGGTTTCTGAACCCTTGGAGAGGGCTGGTTGTTGTGCTTTCTGGGAGTAACAGCTCAGACAAGAAGCTAAAGGGCCCCATTAACCTAAGCACAATAACATTGACACTTTCAATTAGCCAGAAGCTGTCAGGTTTAGCCATTTACACTGCATAAATCCTCTTTTCCTGACTGTGTTTGAGTTACTTTCTTCCAGCACAGATGGAGAAAGTGATTTTTTTTTTCCTCTCTTAGAGGAAGTCTTCCCAGATGAACCACATCCAACACTAATCACTCTTTTGTTTTAAGAACACAGTTCTATATTAGACTTGGCTTACAATTGTCTTTGAGTTGCTATAATTGGACAATTTAGCCACATTATAAGGTATTTGAGAGCAAAGACATTTCCTATTTCTATTTCATTCCAGGACTCCATAATTGATGTCTGTTCATACCTAGAAGCTGATAAAAACTTGCTAAATAGAATACTCAGAATAGACTAGCTTGTGTTAACAGTAAAAAGAAATCCCCAAATCTGAACATCCCAACATAACAAATGGTATCAGCTGTGGGTCTGAGTGACTCTCTAGATGTCTAGTAATCCAGTTACTTTGGTGTTGTGACTACACTGCAAAACACAAAGTATCCTCTAAGATGACCTCAGCTAGGAAGAAGGGTTGAAAAGTTGCACAAGGGCTCTATATACCTCAGTCCAGAAAAAAAGGGAAAACCAGATATTCATGAATGCAAGAACTGTCAACTGTACTAATAGATTTCCTCTTTAACACAGCTTCCAGGTAAGTGGAACTATGCCCTGAGGCAGAATAAGCAAGTGATGAACCCTTCCCTTAGGTAAAAAAAAAAAAAAAAAAGCACCTCTTCTGATAGCCCTTAAGGAGGGGAGGGGAGAGATTTCAGAGTCATCCACTCAATGCTAGATTTCAGGATTGAAAATGCTGGAAGTGGCGGGGGGTGGGAGGTTGGGGTACCAGGTGGTGGGTATTATAGAGGGCACGGATTGCATGGAGCACTGGGTGTGGTGAAAAAATAATGAATACTGTTGTGCTGAAAATAAATAAATTAATAAAAAAATTAATAAAAAAAAAGAAAATGCTGGAAAACTAAGAGTGCCCTACAACAATATATCCCTTAAACATGAATCTGTGAGTCTCTGGAAAACCAAGTCTGTCTTCTTTACCATTAAGATCATCAAAGACTTAGATGCGGTGATCTTTATCAAGGGTGATTTCTTCCCTTATAGTTTTCTTTTGATTTAGTTTTTCACATTTGTTTAACGAAATATTATTTACCAGAGACTGCTGGTTGTTCCTCAATATTATTTTCCCATTTGTCTCTAGTAACAGAACTGCCAGGTCATAGATGAGAACATGCAACTACGTGTAGTCCACTGAATAAGTTACGGCTAATGGATATAGAGCATTAAGAGCTTTATACAACTTCTAGTTAGTACCCTTAAAGAAATGAGCATGCTTGCTCCTCTTTTTCCCATTTTCCCTTATTAGAATACAGTTATAAGGAGGGGAGACTTCTTTCCCACAAAGACTGTGAATATAGCACATGAATGAGCTAGAGGGAACTGAGTTGCTGACTTGTTGGAGCCTCTTCATTGGCCCTAACTTGCTTGTGTCTGGACTGTGCCATGAGGGAGAAATAAAGTTCTATCTTGTTGATGCTGAATATTTAGATCTTAATTAATCTAGTATATCAGAAGCTTTCAGGTACCAGGAATTTAAGTCAGAAAAAGGCTTGAACATAAACACAGATCCTGAAGGTTTCCTAAGGGGCTAGACTGATTTCCCAGACTATATTTCCAAGAATTTCTCCAGACAACCTAAGATAACATCTACTCCATATAGTATGTGACACCTTTGAGCATGGGAAAGCCTCATTTGACCCTTCAACCGTATCCCCTACATGATTCATTAAAGAGGTCTGTCTCCCTCATTGCAGGCCATTTCCTTATATTGCTTATTTGGAAGACACAGAAGTTGACTATGAGGATGAGGCTTTTTTGGTCCAGAGGCTCTAATTGCCATTCTGAGTCTTGTGTGTATGTCTTATTTTCCAATTCCAAATGGGGACATGCTCCTCTGACACATGATCTGACATGCAGTCTGACAACCAAACAGAATGCCTGGGACCAGGTCTGTCAAAGACATGTCTCTTAGCAAAGCTTGTCAGTTTGTTCTCTGCTATGTAAGTATTAAGGAGGATGTATCCAGCAGGAGTCAGGATCAAGCATCAGGCAACGAGAGAAATGGCCAAACCCAATGACTAAGAAAAGCAAGGGGTTACATCCAGGACAATTCAAGGAGAAGGAAAAAAAAAAAAGCAGGTACAGCAAATCTGTCAGAGAGAGAGGGTCTAGGATAAGAAGAGCAAATATGTCCCATTTGTGCTGCCTATCTCCCTTCACATGATCATTAAACAAAGCTGTATAAGATAAACTTCAGACTTCTGAACACAACAGCCCATGTAGTCACTTCCAAACATTTGAGACAGGCACGCAAACTAAGAACTATGATCCAGCCCACCAAGTCTCAGAAACAGTGACTCTAATGAACAGTGATGGAATGCTGACAGGTTCATACACTCCATCCCATTTGGTGACTCTTCTAGGTATAGGTGGCCCTGCATCTGTGTTGCCCACATTAGCTCTCTGGACTACATTCCTAATGTAATGAATTGCATTGGTCGTAGGATAACCTCACATTCCAGTGAAGAGCTTACTATAAGATTTAAACTCATAGATTACCAGAACAAGATAGGAACTAACTTTACCTGATAAATATCAGGTTAAAAAAAAAAACTACCAATATACAATATTTTTGAAATCAGGAACCAATCAATAATGCCTACTTTGCAGGCTTCTCAATATATGGTAGAGGGACAACAGGATATCCACAGGCAAAAAGAATGAATTCATAACCCCTAACTCACTCCAGATACAAAAATTATTTCAAAATGGGTCAAAGACCTAAATGTAAGAGCTAGAACTCTAAAACTTTTAGAAGGAAACATAAGGCTATGTCTTCACGACCTTGAATTAGGCACTGGTCTCTTAGACATGACACCTGGAGCAAAAACAAAGGAAAAATGGATAAATTGGACTTCATCAAAATTAAAAACTTGTGTGCACAAGACATTATCAGGATAATGAAAATATAACCTATAGAACAGGAGACAATACTTGCATATCATATATCTCATAAGGGTTTGATATCCAGATTATATAAAGAGCCTTTATAACTCAACAATAAAAAGACAACTCAATTTGAAAATGGGCAAAGGATCTGAATAGATAGTTCTCTAAAGAATATATGCAAATGGACAATAAGCACATGAAAAGATATTCAGTATCCTTTGTAACAAGAGAAATCAAAATCTAAACCAAAATGAGATACAACTTCACACCTGTAAGTTATCTATTTAAAAATAGAGAAAATAACATTGGTAAGGACGTAGAGAAATTACTAGTGGGAACATAAAATGGTGCTGTCTCTGTGGAAAACAGTTTGATGGTTCCTCAAAAAGTTAAACATAGAATTAACATATGTCCCAGAAATCCTATTCTTAAGTATATACTCAAGTGAATTTAAAACATATTCACAAAAAAAGCTTATACAAAAATATTCAAAACACCATTATTTATAATAGCCAGAAAATGGAAACCATCAAAGCGTCCATATCTGATGAATGGATAAACAATTGTGCTAAATCTATACAATGGAATGTTATTTAGCCATAAAAAGGAACAAAGTTCTGATACATGATACAACACAGATGAGCCCTAAAAACATTATGTGAAATGAAAGAAGACAGACACAAATGGTTGTATACTGCATGTTTCCACTTTTATAAAATTTCTAGAAAAGGCAAATCCATAGTGATAGAAAGTAGGTTAGAGGTCTGAGAAAGGAAAAAATTGGGAATGAGTACAAATAGTTAGGGGTTGTTTTTGGAGATGATGGAAATGTTCTGAAATTGGATAGTGGTGATGCTTGCACAATCTTGTGAATATACCAAAAACCAATGAATTTGATACTTTAAAATAGTGAATTTCATGAGATTTTAATGTAAATTGTATCATAGATAGATAGATAGATAGATAGAATTCTCATCACTTCTATGCTGCTCTACAGGCCCTTATACAGAATTATATGATGCACACAAAAAAGAAAACTATGAGGGGGGCGCCTGGGTGGCTCAGTGGGTTGGGCCGCTGCCTTCGGCTCAGGTCATGATCTCAGGGTCCTGGGATTGAGTCCCACATCGGGCTCTCTGCTCAGCAGGGAGCCTGCTTCCTCCTCTCTCTCTGCCTGCCTCTCTGCCTACTTGTATACTCTCTGTCAAATAAATGAGTAAAATCTTAAAAAAAAAAAAAAGAAAAAAGAAAAAAAAGAAAACTATGAGGAATTAAAAGAAAGAAACTTCTAATTTTTTAATAATACCACTATCTATTCAGGAGACCATGCTAATAAATAAATAAAACTTCAGTTAGAACCTTATGTAGAAACAAATCACAAGTCAATTTTTTTATGTATCAGCAAGAAACAAAAAAATATAATTCAAAATAGACAATTTACAACATCAACAACAAAAAATAATTACTTGGTGAGAAAACTCACAAAAGAAAGATTCTTGTGTGGACAGTAAAAAGACATTAATGGAAAACTAAATGCAGAATGTTTACAGCAGCATTCTTCAAAGTACCCCCAAAATAGAAACAACCCACATGTCCATCAACTGATGAATGAACAAAATATGGTACACCCATACAATGGAATATCATTTAACCATAAAAGGGGATGATGTCCTGATACATGGTACAACATAGATGAACTTTGAAAACATGAACCTAAGTGAAAAAGGCTAGTTACAAAAGACTGTATATTTATATGAAATGTCACAAAATCTGTAGAGAGAGAGACTAGTTGAGGCTTGGTATGAAGTTTCTTACTAAGGTGATGAAAATGTTCTAAAATAGGATAGTAATGATGATTATATAAGTCAATGAATACACCAAAAACCATTAAAATGTACACTTACAAAACCCTAAATAGAGGTACTATATTTATAGATGAGAAGATTCAATTCTTCCAAGTCTGATCTATATGTTAAACATTGTTCCCATGAAAATTCCAGTTGGATTTTTCATGAAATTCAATTGATTCTGAATTTGACATGAAAGACCAGAGGGCCAGGAAAAGCCAACTCACTCATAAAGAAGAAAAAAAATAGAGGACTAAACCCTAAACATATACAAAGACTTATAAAGCTACTGTAATTAAGAGTGCCTGCCTTTAGTCCAGCAGTAGAAAACAGACCAAAGAAACAGAATAAAGGAGTCAGAAACAGACCCACTTATGGAGAAACTATAGATACCACAAAGAAGGCACCACAGCTCACTGAGGAAGAGAACCATCTATGACTTCTTTTCAGATACAAGTCTAATTGTCCACACAGAGAAAGAATGTATAGGTAAGGGGCAGGCTGCGGAAGGGGACATTCCAGGAACGAAGCCACCAAATTTGAGTTGTTTTATCCAAAAGCCAACTAAGGACTTGGGTCCTCCGAAACACAGACACCAGCCTGGGTGGTAGGAGAGGCCCGTGTAACGAAGACGTGGCTGATTAGACAGCAGGTCCATGTTGGAGGAGCCTGTGAGTGAAACTGATGACCTTCCTGAAAAAACGATTCATCCCTCTACTGATGTTTCATTCACTGAGTCACATAATAAATATTTATTGGGACACTGATACATGCCAGATACAATTCAAAGTGCTAAGGACACCAGGGCTTACATTCTTCTAGTACTCAAACAGACAAGAAACGCATAAACGAAATTATTTCATCTGTCAACAAACACCATAAAAAAGGAAAACTGGGTACTGGGAGGAAGGGTGGCTGAGGATGTTCGTGGGCATAGGGAGTTACTGTAGAAGAATTACTCCGCGAGCAGTGGTCCAGAAAAGTTTCTCTGAGAAGGTGAGAGTAACAATCCCTGTGCCATGTTTAACAAGCAGAAAGAACTAGAACGTTAAAAAGTTGGCAGCACAAAAATCATCCAGTAACAGAGGAAAACCAGAATCAGACCGGAAGTTATGGAAGTCATCCTGAGCCAACGACAAAAGCCTTCCAGCCACGGGAAACATAAACATCAAGGCTAGAGCTGCTCACGTGGACCCCATCTCTGAAGCTGCCCCCCATCCACCCCCCACCACTTGCACGGCCTCTGGACCATCCAGAGGGGTGCAGAGAGACCCTGAGTCAAGCAGCCGGGCTGAGATTTGAGGGAACACCTCTATTAATTATTTAAGTGCCACAGTGGCTTTTCAGGACTCACGGTGACATAGTGCCACCTCAGTCGCCTGGCCACAAGCGTTTAGAGGTTTAAACAAAACTGTGTCTCAGTGGATGTGGCATTTGGAGCTTATCTAAGAGTTTTCCCATCCTTTTGCACTTAATAATTAGCTCTGCCTTGGCCCTCACAAAGGGTGCTTCCAAAACAAAAGCCGGCGTGAAGTGTGTTCACTCTACTTGCCACCGGTCTAAATAGGCAAAGGGATGATTAATGAATGAGGGGGGGGAATTAAACACCACAGTGAACAAAGACAAAGGCCCGTGGCTCGGCTGTCCACGAAGCAAGACAAGCTGTATCCAGAGACAGACTGCCGAAAACGCCACACACAAAAATCCGCTTAATGGACAGGTTTTGAAGACTTCATTTAACCTGGCGTTATGACAGCCGTACTGTTTTATTAACATTCTGACGTGTTAGGGGCCAGGGTCAGCTGAGGCAGAGCCACGTTGTTGGGGGAGTCGCCGGAGAGGGGGAGGGGGGAGTGGATTTTTGTGTGGATGACAGAGGGAAGACAGAGAAGGCCCAAACACGTTAAACATCACCCTTCAGGCCCCCTTTGTGAGGCGAGCCAGAGCCGACATTTTTAAAGAGTTGTTTGGATGTCAAACAAAGCAGATGAGGCACCAACACAAACGCCCCGGCTGAAGTCTTTTGACAAGGCCTGTCCACGCCTCAAAATGGCCACATTATAGACTGGGCCAAGACTCGGGACTGGATGAGAAAGGGCTCTGCTGAAAGGCGTCTGTTACAAGAGCTGAGAGGCTTTCAGTGGTGATTTGCAGGCTCAGGAAGGATTGCTAATAGTTGGCAGCCTTTATATATCCTCTTCCAGTTAGTTCTGAGGGGACACTGTCCCCAGAGGATCCCCAGTAGTTTCATGGATTCAGCCTGTTTGATTCTGAGGCTCTGGGTAGAGACGAGCTGGGGGAGACAACTGACCAAACCCTAGCGAGCCCTGGTTGGCTTTCTGGGCACATCCCCACCTCTCTCTACAACCATTCTTCTCCTTCCTAGGGCTTCCCCCACATAGGTCAGGCACTCCTTCTCACAGGCTTTATTTCCAACCAGGTGTCTGATGGGCAAGGATTCGATAAACTAATCCCTGTGAAAGATAATTAGGTGATAATGAGCAGGAAGTTTCTCCCCATGCCCTCTAGGGACATTTTCATTTTAATGGCGGACTCTGATAAACCCCAAGTCCTCCAAGACCCATAGCAATGAAACAGTAATTGCAGAATTTTAGGCTCCGGGGCAGGCCGGAAGAGAAAGCTTTATGGGCTTGAAGAACTTCCTGGTCTCCCCATCATCACAACACAGCTACACACCAGACATTCTCACATGACCTCTGTCAAAACCTTCCGGTTTTTATTCCACCTTTTCTCTGCCTATGTCACTTTGGTTTTGGAACAATCACATGAGGAAATGGGTATCAGACGCTTTAAAGGTAAACATCTGGGGCGCCTGGGTGGCTCAGTGGGTTAAAGCCTCTGCCTTCGGCTCAGGTCATGATCCCAGGGTCCTGGGATCGAGCCCCACATCGGGCTCTTTGCTCAGCAGGGAGCCTGCTTCTTCCCCTCTCTCTCTGCCTGCCTCTCTGCCTGCTTGTAATCTCTGTCTGTCAAATAAAATAAAATAAATAAAATCTTAAAAAAAAAAAAGGTAAACATCTGTGATAGCTATAATTTACTGAATGATGAAAACTTAGACCATGACACACCCTTTGTGATCAACACCCTCAATTAACAGACGAGAAAATGGAAACACAAAATGATGTCTTCCTCTGAAGCGTTCAATGAATCACTGACAAAGTCAGAGCCGCATGCTGAGTCACTTACTTCTAAGCTTTTCTATTCCATTATAAGAATGACTTTTCTTCTGTCCTCTGAGCACATTCTAGTCACATCCTGATTGCTAATTTACAAATGGTGGTCCTTTTACATACGTGCACGTGTACACACACACACACACACACAAGCTAAGGAAATGTCGAATGCCAGCTCTGGAAAAGACACCTAAGTATTGAGGGAAATTCAAATCAAGACTCTAGGGGATACTACTTAATACCCACTTGATTGCTAGAAGATAAGAAGTCTCACCATAGAAAGCACTGTATAAGATGACAATCTATAGAATCTCTCCTACCTGATAGGAGTGTTAAACTGGAACAACTGCCCAGATAATAGATTGGGATGTTCTAGCAAAGTTGAAGGTTTGCATATCCAAAGACCCAGCAATTCTATTCCTGGAGAAATTCCAGTTCATGTGCACCAGAAGATGCATGCAGAATTACTCAAATAATGCAGTAATTTTGGAAACAACTTCTTCTGGCAAGTAACTGTTTAACATGATGGGAATATTATACAGTATTGAAAATAAATGAACTGCAGCTCCAAGCATCAATATAAGTGAAGCTTTGTTGTAAAATGTTAAGTTATAAAGGAAAATCCCAAACAAAAACATCCAGCATAACATCCTTTTCACATAAAATTTATAGAGGCCAAAATTAATCAATATGTTATTTAGGTAATAAACGGGTGTGTACTAAAAATCCTTTAGAACTGTAAGGGTATAGTAAGCACCAAATTCAAGATAGTGATTACCTTAAAGAGGACCATGTAGAAAAACATAGGTTATCATCTGTACTTTAGCTCTTGGCTTGGTCTATTCATTGCATTATTACAAATACATAAGTGCACAAATATAATTAAAGTGCATGTATAGATCAATTGATGATAGTATGTCATAAACCAAGAATTATGATTAACTCAATCACATGTACCTGAGATTTATTTTTTTAAAAATCTACATTAGGAGAAAGCCAACTCCTAAAGCAAAAAAGGTGTCTACTAGTGTTGACCTTTAAGTCAAGAATTTCTGCCTGGGGTTATAGTTCAGTGGTAGAGCATTTGACTGCAAAAATTTCTGTCAGCCTATGATGGAAAAGTCATGGATAGAGACAAGGTGAAAAGCTGAAGTAACAGTTTCTCCTAAAACTTGCCCAACAGCAAAAGACTTAATAGCTCAAGAGTAGAATCTAGGCAAGGGGACAACATGCAAACACATTAGCGGTTCAAACATGAGACCCAATGGAAGTTAGGACAGAGGCAATAAAGCTTTGGGCAAAGCAACTGGTTATAATGAGACTGAAACAAACTAGGAGGATGGCGGACAGATACATGAAAGTCAAATTGGTGGCCAAAAAGTAAAAACCACAAGGGCAAGCTATAACTGTGTTTTGCAGGCTTTCCAAGAAATCATACACTGGGGCGGATGAACAAAAGACTTCACAAGCTGGATGTAGGTCCAACCACAGAGAGATTTGTGACAAGGCTATAATCTCCAATCCAGGTCACCTTCCTAATTTAATAAGGTCTCATTAATTTGAACAAAACTAATTTGGAATAGCTGGGAAACTCAGGCTGGAATGAAACTGATCTTTCAACTATGAAAACAGCTTTTACTTAACAAATTAATAGCATGAGACACATCAGGTGGGGAACACTTAACCTATTTACAAGTATGAACGTGACATACATATCTGCATTTATTTGTTCTCTAACAATTAGTATGTTAATTACCGATGATCTTTAATCATTAAAAGAGGTCCTCAACCTAGGGGCACTGCATAGCCACAGGATTGAAAATAATCTCTTCAATAATTCTTTGCTGCCAAATGGCTGGGTTGGCTTAGAGGAGAACAGATCTTAAATCTAAACCCAGAGTCTATGAAAAAAGTCGTCTGTTTTCTGGAAGATGACCAAACAGAATCAGAAAATTGACTTTCATCATCCCACTCTCCAAACAATATTTAAACTAGAAGACACCTCCATCTCCAAGGAGGTACTGCCTTTCCTCAACACACATGTGGAGAATTTTAAGACCTCTGTTTTCCAGGACAAGACATGGTCTAAGAAAATTGCCCACTTGCTTTTTCATTTCAGTGACTAACACTAGGATAATGTCTACACCCTTAGTCTGACAGAACAGGTAGATCTCATGTACTCTGTACTAAGAAAAATGGTCACAACTTTAAAACCTATTTAAAAGAATCTAAAGAGTCAAGTTCTGGTAAGTATCAAGTTTTAGAAATGATTATTTTATTTATTTATTTATTTGATAGAGAGAGACGCAGTGAGAGAGGGAACACAAGTAGGGAGAGTGAGAGAGGGAGAAACAGGCTTCCCATCGAGCAGAAGCCCAATGTGGGGCTCAATCCCAAGGACCCTGGGATCATGACCTGAGCCGAAGGCAGATGCTTAACACCTGAGCCACTCAGGTGCCCCAGAGAGGTAAAATTTTTTTAAAAGGAGGAGAGGGAAGGTCAGAGGGGATACAATGTGTTTATAATAATTAGACAAACCTGGGACGCCTGGGTGGCTCAGCTGGTTAAGCGGCTGCCTTCGGCTCAGGTCAGGATCGCAGTGTCCTGGGATGGAGTCCCACATCGGGCTCCTTGCTCGGCAGGGAGCCTGCTTCACCCTCTGCCTCTGCCTGCCACTCTGTCTGCCTGTGCTTGCTCTCTCTCTCTCTCTCTAATAAATAAATAAAATCTTTTAAAAAAGCTTATAATATTAAAAAAAAAAGAATTAGACAAACCACAGCTTTACACATACTGACACAATTAGGTTGGAAATATTGCCCTGAAAAGGAAAGTTTCTATCAATAGATATAAAAAATAAGGATACCAAGTCAAGATATCAATGTATACAGGGTATTTGAATCCATGATGTGTGTGTGTGTGTGTGTGTGTGGGTGGGTGGGTGTGGGTGTGGGTGTGTGCGCACGCGCTTGTGCATGTGAAGAAGGTGAATAATTAAACAAGGGTTTGTGAAAAAACAAATAAGTTAAATAGTAGTAGAAAAATATGCTAAAACTTTTTTTTTTACTAAATATGATAATTTAAATATTAATATGATAAATGAGATGGGCCTTATAAGAAAGACAAACAGGAAAAAAGAAAGACAGAAAGAAAGAAAGACAGGAAAAAAATTTTTTTCCAGTCCTTTTAGCACATATACACTAGAAAGAGTTTAATTGCTCTGAAGTCTAATGTTCTTCTTCACTGAAACGGTTCAAGAAGGAAGGCACAGAGCTTTTTTCTAATTTGGCAGCAAAAGGATACTGCATGTTTATCTCTGCTTGCTTTTTGGAGGTGCAGATGAACATACCAAGCTAAAGGACACTGAAAAGATAAGTTTCCATGACATCCACAATAACTCTTTTATATTGCCGACTGGCTATTCTATATGTAGCATTCAGAGGCAAATATAAAAAAAATGATGTAAAGCCAAAATTATTTCCTTGATAACACTTGTTTTAAACACCTCGCCACTAAATAGCTAAAAGTCTCCAAAGTGAATGCATAAACCATATAAAAGCCACAAGCATACATACATAAATTCTTAAGATTAAAGCAATAACTTCTAGAAAAAGGTGGGAGAAAACACACTACAATAAATCTATTTGTAATGGTATTTGGGCTCTACCAACTGCTTTCATTGGTCTCCAGTGGCTTACATATAAAACAATACATTTGATGTATGATTTCAATTCCTTATGGAAAACTGTTCTATCTACAAGCAGCCTGTCAAAGAGAATACCAAAAAAACTCTTTCTGTGTCCCAATATGAGGCAGGACTTTAAGATATAACTTAAGGTCACAATCTGTTCTTGCTTGGTCAGGTTTAAGACTGTAATTGAGGAATGCCTGACCTGGGGGAGGCAAGGGAAGGGGGGCCATGGGGGTAGGTTTATTTATAATGAAATAGAAATAGGCAAGGTGTCAGAGCCTGAAGTTAAATGGCATTGTTTTGCAGTGAGAGTGGCTCTAAAGAATGGGCAGAATGCATGGGGTGGCTCTCTGTTAGCTGCCTGGAACCTGTCCCCAACCTCCCAACCCAGGGCATATGGCAGCTGTCAGCTCCAGAAAACCACCCATGGACCCAGGAATCTATTTTCCTGTTATTGAAGGGTGCACTAGGGGGAGAAAAGTTGCTGCAGAATGAAAACAAATGCCATTCTAATTGGTCTGTAAATTGCAGCCCTTCATCATTAGAACACTGCTCTGCTTTTCAGCCATCATTTTTTAATCCCAAATTAAAGTTGTCCAGGTTTAAACAGGGAATTATAAAGTGAAAAATGTCTACAGTTGCAGGAGGGCAATACTACACAACTCCCGTGGGCTATTCTTGAAATTACAATCTTCCCAAAACATTCTCCTAATTTAGTTCTCACCAGTCCCCAGTTCTTCCTCCTGCTCCTAACTTTAGAATCACCATCTCCAGGGACCCTGGCCAGTTTCTCTGATCAAATCTCTTAAAGGGACATACAACCTCATTAGAAGCTTAGCATATCCCTCCACTCTTCCTCTGGTTCAAGTTTAGTTTTATTGATATAGGCACTGAATTTGTTTTGCAAAATAGTAGTTTTATTTCAATCTAACTACATTGAGATACCACCTTATACCAATTAGAATGGCCAAAATTAACAAGACAGTAGACAACAAGTGTTGGAGGGGATGTGGAGAAAGGGTAACCCTCTTAAATTTTGGTGGGAATGCAAATTGGTGCAGTCACTTTGGAAAACAGTGTGGAGATTCCTTACGAAATTAAAAATAGAGCTACCCTATGACCCTGTAATTGTACTACTGGGTATTTACCTCAAAGATACAGATTTAGTAAAAAGAAGGGTGATCTGTACCCCAATGTTCATAGCAGCAGTGACCACAGTCGTCAAACTATGGAAAGAACCAAGATGCCCTTCAACAGATGAATGGATAAGGAAGATGTGGTCCATATATACAATGGAATATTATGCCTCCATCAGAAAGGATAAATACCCAAATTTTGTATCAACATGGATGGGACTGGAAGAGATTATGCTGAGTGAGATAAGTCAAGCAGAGAGAGTCAAGTATCATATGGTTTCACTTACTTGGGGAGCATAACAAATAGCATGGAGGACATGGAGAGTTAGAGACAAGAAGGGAGTTGGGGGAAATCAGAAGGGGAGAAAACCATGAGAGACTGTGGACTCAGAGAAAAAAACTGAGGGTTTTGGAGCGGAGAGAGATGTGAGGGGAGGGGTGAGCCTGGTGGTGGGTGTTATGGAAGGCACGCATTGCATGGAGCACTGGGTGTGATACCTAAACAATGTATTTCAAAACACTGAAAAAATGAAGTGAAATTAAATTTAAAAAATAAAAATAAAAATGTTTTAAAAAATAGTAGTTTTAAAATAGATGCACTATGTTGTTTTTGTTGTTGTTATTATTGGCTTCTGTCACTGTTGAGCATATCACTGCATTACTTGCCCACAGGCATAAACTCTGTTGCACAGAGCAAGGACCCAGCTAGAGCATATCTCATCACTTCTCCTGACTCCCAGAAGGATCTTTCTTGTTTTTAATCCTCTTCAGGGAAGTAAAATCTGCTGGAAAATCTGACCAAGTAAATAGCATTCCATCTGCAAGTTCCATCCACCTTAAGTTCATCCCCTAGTCCCTTTCCTTCTATTCTAACCTGCGTGAGCAATGGAAAAGTATGGTTTTTCCTCATCTTGGTGAATAAATGGGGGTTATCATTAAGTAACTCTGAGTCAAGTGAGATCAGTTATTCAACATTATTTATAGCCAATGAAATGTAAATTAGATGTTGTCTAGCATAAAGATATCTTCTGTCGCTGAGCGGAGACAGAAATGGCTGATATGAAACAAGCATCCAAGTATACTATAGTAACTCTAAGGGTTTTAGCTTAAGAAACAGCCAGCGTAGGATGGAAATGTCCAAGACAACTTTCCACAGCCTTGAGATCTGAACAGGAACTCAAAGGATCAGTAGCAATTAACTCAGAGTGGCAGAGATGGACCTGCCAAAGGGAGGCAACAGCATCAAGAAAGGCGTGGAGACAGGAGTAGTTTGGTGTAAGGGCCTCAGAAAACAAAGTGAAAAGGGATTTATTTGACCGGGCAGAACAAGAGCCAGGCATTGCTGAGTGCAGCTCTTTGGTTTTGCTGCCCAGGTCTTCTGCAGATTTCACAACCTTCCTCTGAGAGACAGATTGCAGTCTCTGGGTGGGGGCCTGACACACAGGGGCCTTGGCATTATCCCTCATGGGACTACTGTCTCGAGCTCTGGAGATGCCTGGTTCACCTAGGCCTGGTCTGTTACATGGTTTCAAAAAATAAAAATTGACTATATTTGATAAAAACTTTCCAAAACATATACAGATAAAGAAAGTTTAAGGATAAAAATGGTCATTACATCTTCCATCTAACAAGAATACATGTTTATCCTTAAAGTTTTCATATTTCTATATTTCTCAAACAAGTTCTTTTTATGAAATATAGCCAATTTTTTGCTTTGCTTTTTTTTTTAAAGAATGTAAAAAGTTCAACTGTTTATAAATAAAAGATACATATCTGGAGTAGATAACACAAAAGGTGCCTCCTTACTAACTCAACACTTAGTCATTTGCACATACTAAACAAGAGTCTACTTATGATGGTGAATATACCTTCTGTATCAGTATTTGAACTGGATAATTCAGACAATATTGAGCCAGTTTTAAAATTTTCCAATATAAGGTTTCCACTGGGAATATGTTTGCCCCCAAGTGGCAGTGTGTCACAAGAAAATAAACATCCACCCAAGACACAGATTTCCTCAAAAACAAAATTAGCACAAGGATTCTTTTCCCCAAGGTATCGTTCGTAAACAGAAGATTGCTTATAAATGTCCAAACTCAGAGATTACATGATACATTTATTTGAAAGGAATCCATTTTTCTAAGTTCCTGATGCCTCTGGAGTTAATTCATTCACTTCATGACCTGGAAATTAGTCTTTTCCTAGAAAACTATAAATTTCATATTTAAAAATGCCTCCTTTTTTCACAAAAGTTCAGAGTTAAAGTCTTAAGATAGAAATCTTAGAAACCTAAGCCTTAAACTCAAGAGGTAAAGCACAGTGTGGGATGGAAATATCCAAGGTACAATTCTCTTCATTAAAGTCCCTGGGTAACACTGTCATTCCCCCCAAAAGATAGTGAAGTCCTAACCCCCATACCCGTGAATATGACTTTATTTGGAAAGGATTTTTGCAGATAATCAACTTAAGATGAAGTCATTAAGGTGGGCTCTAATTCAATATGTCCTTTATAAAAAGGGAAAATTTGGATACAGAGACAAGATATCCCCTAAGGAAGAGCATATGAAGACACAGGGAGACTGCCATTTTAAGCCAAGGAACACCAGAGGCTACCAGAATCTAAGAGAGAGGAAAGAAACAGGTTCTTTCTCACCACCCTCAGAAGAAACTGACCCCACTGACACCCTGATAGTGGACTTTTAGACTCCAGAACAACAATAAATTCCTGTTGTTTAAATCACCCACTTGGGATGTTATAACAAATATATGTTATAACAAATTTATATTTTTTTAACAAATATATGTCTCATATATTTGAGAAAACTCATACAAATACCTTTCTAAACCTTTAATACCAAATAGGTAGCCATTTACTAAGGTAGAAGCCTTGAGGATTATCAAAAACACACAAAAATGTAAAACCTCAATATTGGGGTTCATGAGGCTACCAGTTAAATCTAAAATATAATCTACCTCAACGGGATCATAGACATGTACTCATCTGGTGCTGTCACTCTACAGTTTATGGATCTGTGTCAAGCAGAGAGAGTGCCTGTCCTTGATTCTTGGATTTTATAGTAATTGCCCTTTAGTTTATAATTTCAGGGTTAGAGGAAGCCTCTGAGGGCTTCCTCTCATCCAGGGCAATGACGTCATCTACTAGAGCCATCAGCGAGGGTGGCCCACCATACCTGGAACATTTGAGGAAAACATGGGGTCTTCAGTGGCCACTGTTGTCCAGTGGGCCAAGAAGGCCCCCTCTGTGTGGGTAATTCATGCTCACAAAGGTTCCATGAAATGCCTGATGTCATGATGACTGTCTACCTCTTACTGTTACCTCAAGCTCCAACCTGTGAGGCACAGCTGGAGATAACCGTTAACCAATGGTATCAACAAAAATCTATGCAAGGGTTCAAAACAGTATTTTATGCCTTTTAAGGGCCATTGAGTTATTCTCCTGGTTTTGGTGCCTTCGGTCTTCTAATTTTTCCTCCATTTCATTGTTATGTTTAGTCACCTCTTTTCTGACATGATTCTGCCTCATAGTTCTATACCTTGCTTTTAGAATTCACTCTAATAGCTATGTTTGTTTTTCATGCTTCTGTATCATTTAATGATTTATAAGTAGAATATTAAATTTTATTGGAGGAAAATCATATTATATTATAAAGTTGAAGTTTCCTACCTTAATTCCTTTCTACCTCCAACCAAGGAATCTGCTGGGCCTCTCACTCAAATTATATAACTAGGCCACTTGACATTATATTTGTCAGTACCCTCTTTTTCAAAGAAAAAAATCAATAAATGGGATGCCTTTAATAGAGAGTGAATTAATAGAGATCAGCCCATAATACAATTGCTATTTTCAGCAGTTACTGCCTATAAATGATTGTTAGGTCATCACCTGGGTTTGTGGCTATTAATGGTGTCACCAGGGAAGAGAGAAGATGGGCGCAGCCTGAGAGACCTCTGTGAGCTGATATTCTGTTCACCTCTTAGCACGGGTTTGAGCCTAAGAACAAGGCCACCAGTGACTCACGAATAAAGAGCCAGCATCACCATCCACCTTTTATCCCAGTGTGAGTAAAAACATTTGGACCTCGCTTCAGCCTTGTGAACAAGATTTGTCTATAAAACCATGAATCCCACTGTTCAGTCCCACCACCGTCAGACAGGCCACTTTCCTCTAGACAGCTCCCCCTGACACTCTCTCAGAGGCTGGATCCGCCAGGCCATGACTCATCTCTGTCAGGGATGGTTAGCAACCCGGCCTTCCGACTGGTTGATTAAAGCAAAGGGTCAGCGGCTGCTGTGATGACAGGGTTCAACCCCCCGAGATGGTGCTGTAATTAAAAAAGCACACAGGGCCTTGACCCCCCCAGGCCCTTCTGGAAGGAATGGTATAAGAGTTTGGGCCACACACAGCCCATGGTAAAGGCAGAGGGGGCTGAGCAGACAGCTCAGAGTTGAGAGCTGTGGGCCTCGTCACCCCAGCTCATCCAGATAGGCGCCCAATAGTTTTTTGACTTGCCTCCCTCACCTCCCATTCTCATCTCCCCCCAACCCATCCCCAACTGCAGCGTGGGGCTGTCCTATCTTTTGTTCTGGCAGAGATAAGATGTATAAATGATGAGTGGTTGACAAAGTGTACTCCAGTGCCGCAGGCAGCTCATCAATCATTTTCCACATGTCGACAGATAATTGATGCAAACCCTGCAGGCGAAGCTCCATCAGGTGAGAGGAGGGAAGAATTAAATCTGCTGTCAGAAGCCAAGCAGCTGATCTGTATTTAACATTCTTTTTAATTTAGCCCTTGTTTGTTTTCAGCTGAGTTTGTGGGCTCCCCCTTGCTCTCTGAACTTGGGAGAGTGGCCTGGGGTTGGCTGACCCCATCACCCCCCCCCCCACCATTCCTGCCCTCTGGGGCCATTGAATGCCCTGGTTTCCTAGGCGAGGCTCCTGGGAAGGAGAACAGACAAGACCACCCAGCACTGCTAGGGAAGCACAGGGAAACTTTCTGCCTAAGTGAAGCTTAACATCAAAGGGCCGCCTATCAGGCGATTATCTGTCAACGGGATCCAGGTTGGCAGGGTGTGCTACCTGTACGCAAGGAAGAAACCACTTACTGCTTTCTTTACTTAAGAAAAAAAGCAATAAAAATAACCCAACCCTGTATTTCCTTTATGAAGGAGATGGAGTAACACTTCCAGCACAGAACTGAAGAGGGCTTGGTTTCCTTACTTCCCTTGCTTCAACCAAACCCTTCTCAAGTGAAGTCACCCTTCGGAAGGGCTGGTCCACTGTGAAATCTGAGAATCCTGATGAATGGTCAAGACTCCCTCAGTTTTCCACCCCGGCTTGACGCCAACTCATTGTTCTATGACCAAGGCTCACACTCCTGTGCTCACCTACATACGCCCATGCACTCACAAAAGGTTTCCACTCTATAGAAATCTTGGCTTTGGGTTACTCAGATGTCCTGCTGAATAGAAAATTACCACATGTTCTACCATCACCAATTTCCAAAAGAATGATTAATATAATCTGTAAGACCTTGACTCCAGAGTGACCCTGAACATCATCTTGCAGTGCCTTAGGGTTACTTGAACCAATATGATGTTATAAAAAAAGTGTTCTTCTTCATAGAATGCCAGGGGGGCGGGGAAAGCTTTTACTGGATTTCATCTTCTATCAGTTGACATCTAAGAAGATTCAGTCTTAATGGTCAGGCATCTGTCCCCAAATTTGTCACCCCACTTTCTCAGCTGAAATCAGCCATGTCTCCAAACAAAAATCTGCTCTGCCACGCCTTTCCTGTTTCCTGGGCTCAGAGATGGCAATCTCTAGTTTGGCAAGGTCCAAAAGTATGAACAACAGAGCACATTATGTTCCAGAGTCATGAATTGGCCTCTACTCCTTACTTCAGTGTTTGCAAACATAAACTTGTCCCTCAACCCCCCAACCCACCTTACAGATGGAGCCTGTGGCAAGGAGGACTTTACCTGGGATCACACTCAATCCTGACTTTCAGATTTGTGTCTTGAATTGACTAGTGATTTAACTAGATTCTATATTTTTTAAAAATGTGGAACACTAACAATCATCAGCCATATATATATTCATTCACTCCATCTTTCAACAAATGTTTACTGTTCACCATGCACCAGGCAGTTGCTAGGCTGAAAGTAGAGCTGTTTATCCTATGATTCCTCGGTAGCTGATGAGTTCACAAAAATACTACGATATAAAGTGTCAAGTGCCCTGTCAACAGACAATTCAAAAAGAATGTGCCTGGCTAATAAACACACTTTTGAAATGTTCAGCCGCGCTAGAAATTAGATCAATGCAACATGAAATAAAATGAAAGGTTTTTTTTTTTTTCTTTTTTAAAGATATCACAATAGTTGTAAGTAGGGGGAAAAATAATACCCTGGTTAGAAGAGAGTGTGTGTGTGGGGGGGGATTTGCTTTGATACACAGACAACGGAGATAAACAGACTGATATTGCCTAAAAGACAATTTGGCAATATTCACTGAGACTTTAAATATTTCTAAGAATTTGTCTTAAAGTGATCATTAAACATATATACAAGATGTAAGCATAAAAATATCCATTTAAGAGATCTTGTACCCAACACTGCAAATGATATAGGATAGACACATGATGGGAGATGGAAGGTTATGGCACTTCAGGGGGGGGGCGGTTATATCTGAGCAGAATTAGGGAAAGATTCATGGGGGAAGTGGCTTTACTCTGAGTCTTGAGAGATGAACAGGACTGTGGCATGCTGGTTAGAAGGACACTTTGGGAAAGGTGAGTGGATGGGGATGAGAAGGGCAGAGAGGACAACAGAGAACATTTGGGACAAGCAGGAGCTGTTCAACTTGACAGAAGCATGAGATTGTGAGGGGCCCGTGGAAAATGAGGCTCCCTGCCCCACTAAGTTTTGCTGGATGGTGAGTGGCCTCTTTAGTAGGCAAAGAAGTGGCCCTAACTGCCTTTCTGCCTACCAATAAAAGACATGATCAAAGCAATGCCATGGGAAGTTTACTCCATTTGTATTAGACAACGTAGGTGAGACTGGGAGACAGGCAAGGTTATCACAATAGTCATGTAAACTGTCAGAGAAACAATACATCCTTGAGTAACACACAAGGGAAAACCTAGTCTGGCTTAGTTTCACTGAATAGCAGCTTCTGACCCAGGGATTTTTTTTTTTTTTTTTTAACAAATCAATTTATGGAAGCCTAAGCTAACAAATGATCAGTCTCTCTTTGCAAGTTATCAGAATCTGCTATCAACCCCCAGTTAAAATTGCAAGATACAAAGAATTCTAAGACATTTTAAAAATACAAAATTAGTAACAGAGGTGAGGTCCTGGTCAGAGGGTTTGGTTATCCATAGCAGGAATGGGCTAGCACTATGTCATCATTTACAAATATTTGTGGCTAACAGGGTTTTTTTTTTTAAAGTATCCTGGATGAATCTAAGGGGATGTTGGGTATGAAGCTGATCAGTCCTCCCAAACCCTGTGTTTGTTTGTTTCATCTACTGATTTACAAGAGGGTTTTTTTTTTTAAGATTTTATTTATTTACTTGACAGACAGAGAACACAAGTAGGCAGAGAAGTAGGCAGAGAGAGAGAGGAGGAAGCAGACTCCCTGCTGAGCAGAGAGCCTGATGTGGGGCTTGATCCCAGGACCCTGAGTTCATGATCTGAGCCGAAGGCAGAGGCTTTAACCCACTGAGCCACCCAGGTTCCCCCTGATTTACAAGAGTTCTGAGAAGTGTCATGGAAAAAATAGTTTCAGCTTCATCTGTAGCTGCTGTTCAGATGCATTGACAATACACCAGTTAATGCTCATCAAGTTCTCCCCAATGGCCAGGCACTGTGCAAAGTATAGTCACTAACTTGCTTATTCCTAATCTTTTCAGGTAGGTGCACTTTTCCCATTTTACATATGACAAAACTGAAATCAGAGATGTGAAATAATTCACCCAGGATCATGAAGCTAGTAAGTGGAAAAGCCAGGAATTGAACCCAGGTAGTCTGGTAAAGAGGCTCTACCATTAACTTCTACTTTAGATTACTTCCCACTAAAACACTTCTCATATCATTTGCAGGAACAGCAGTGTGTGTGTGTGTGTGTGTGTGTGTGCACATAGGGGTGAATGCTGTGGGAGGAAGAGAAACAGACAGCAGATGGTGAGAAGCAGGACTGTGGGGCACTGTTTGGGGAAGATACTCTACCTTTAGGACAGAAGATCAATAAACAAGCCCAGTCTAACAAAGAAGAGTGGTTTTGGGGAGTTCTTAGAACCCACCCTCACCCACCCAAGCACAGGGGTGTCTACAGCCCCTAGGGAGAGATGGGCACAGCTGAAAACCATACACCCAAGCAGCTCTGCTGCAAGTTCCCTCCAACACAGGGGCTATTTTAGGAGACAAGAAAATCTCTAAACCATGTTGCAATGGGAGCTATAAATAGTATTCTGCCACTGGAAATGGGCAACGGCTTGAGTAGAAGTAGGAGAGAAAAGTCGGGTGGTAGGTCTGAGCAGGCAAGAGCCCTGGCAGGCTGAGGGATGGATGATATTCCAGGATGGAGAAATATCTGTGGCCAAGCTGGGCACTTCAGCAACATAAAGGGAGGCCAGTCAAGAGATGAATGACTATAATGGAAAGTGCACCAGCCCAGAAAACAGTTCGTCTGTGAGTTGGGTTGCACTGGCACCACTTAGGGTGATAAGAAGCAGACTGGCATGATTTCCGAGAACACAGTGACCCTCCACAGGGGATACCTGATTATCCTAAAAAGAGTGAGAACCACCCATATTTTAAAAATTCTATTTAAGTTGTTTATCATTCTCTTACTTGCAACAGAAGGTTTATTTTACTCAGGGTGTGTGAGTCTCCAGTTGGACTCCATTGGGTATCTTCACAGATACATAAGACATTCTTTGGAATACAGACAGGAGGGCTTCCCGCCAGCTAATTCACATGCTACGTAATACACCCTACCAAAGAGTTACAAGGCGCCAGTGGGCACCTCCCTGTCAGGCTCAGGAGGAGACCAAGGGAAATCATATCCACAACACAGAGCCCCTGCCTTGTACTCAGGGGAATGCTACTAGCAGAGAATGTTCCACAGCCACTCTAGAATCTTTGAGCCTCTTCACAGAGGGATGGACACCAGGGATGGATCTCAGGGCACTTCCTTTCACATCAGGGAATGTAAATATCAATTGTATCCATGAGTAAAGCCAAAGGAATGGCTTGACTTTGAGCTCATTTGGCACCTGGCTTCTCTCCCTGAGCTACTTCCCACACATTCTCTGAGTCAAAAGCAAAGTTTGCTTTTCATTTCTGCAGTAGGGAGGGCTCTTTGCTGATCAGAGAACTTCCTGGGCTGACATAAGGGTCCAGATTCCTGAACCAGCTCAACACCACCTCCAACTCTCTTGACCTGGGAGCACTGACAGAACTTGAAACTCCTGCTCTTCCATGTCCCCATCCACATGACACCTGCATGTCATCCATTTGAGCTGCCCTGGAGACTCTGGACGCCAGCAGTGTGCACTTGAGCAGGAACCCAGTGGCAGACTTTGGGGTTGTCCCAGGATTTTGGAAACTCATTCTCCTCTCTATACAATCTCTAAGAAAATGTCTGCTTTCCTTACTGCCATTACTATCTGGACCCGGAGCTCTAGGGCAAAAGAGGGGGAGGGAAAAAAAGCTGACAAGTTGTCGGAGAATTGATTTTCTTTGCCAGTTCTCTCCTTTCTCCTCCCAATACAACTACCTGACTTCAATTTCACAGGCAAGGATTAGAGCGGCGCTACTTTATATGCTATGCACTAAGCTTGTAGTTGGTTAGACAGTAAAAAACAAACACAAAAACAAAACAAAACAAAAAAACACAGAAAACGTTGATGAAATGCTACACCTGTACTTAAACTGTTTACTTTAATTAAAATCATGGGAATCAAACTAATTTGGCCATCTCCTGGTATACACCTAGGCCTTATCTTTTGCATAGTTTAATGGAGAGAATTTGTCATCCCAAAATATGCCTCTGGCAGAAGGATGATTTTACACTGACTATTATTATTTTTTTTATTACTAAAATAGAGTTGACAGACAATGTTCTATTAGTTTCAGGTAAATGCTAAATGATATAAGTCAGACAGACAAAGACAAATACCCTATGACTTCACTTAACATGTGGAATCTAAAAAACAAGACAAACCAAAAAAGCATACACACACAATTTTTTTTAAATATTTAAAAAATAAATAAAATAAAATAAAAAACCAAATGAAGAAAAATATACTATTTTTAAAACCCAACATGCAAGAGAGAAGCTCTAAACACCAATAAGTGACCTGTTTGTAAGAGACATTTATATCTATAAGGAAAATCTCCAACTGTGAGGGTTTCTCTTTCTTGGTACCAGAAGAGAAGAATGTCTAAATCTCTAGAAACTCCTATTAACACAGAAGGCAGGGACTTAAATCCACACAATAACCTTACCCTTCTTTACTGTGCTTTTCCGATCACCTCCCATAACTGGTCTCCTTCCCCCTCCTACCTCCAACACCTCTTATCCTTAGCTGGAGATGGAATTTAAGTGGCTTGGGCCCTTGGGGGGGGGGGGGGGGGGACAGAGGGAAGGTGATTCAGTTTTCCTGGGCATCTCCCATGTATTAAGAAGGTGCACATGTTATTAAACTTCTTTGTTGTTATATTAAGCTGTGTATTTGTTTGTTTTTATAGCAGCATATCTCAGCTAAGAGCCTAGAAGGTTGGAGGGAAAATTATTTTTCCTCCTCGATGTTATTGTGGACTCTTTTGCACAAACTACTCTCATCACACAGCTTCTAAAATTTCCTGCTTTGTTTTCTTTAAAGGGGAAATAGAACTTCAAGACTCTTGCAAAGCAATCTGAGTATAGACTCCTTCTAGAATTTTATGGGTTTTTTTTATTTCCAAGTTTTTACAGCTGCCTTGTCCACCTAATTGATTGTACTTTTTTAAAATAAACCTCTTCCAGTCTTACATCTTAGTTTTTGTAGAAGAAAAAAAAATCATCTGCACTCTCATATTTCATTGGTTTTATAACATTTAATTAAACTGCAGTATCATAATATAAACATAACTAACATAACTAGGTTTGGGAACAGATTCAACAGACTCTTGGTAAATACCGAGTTCACCTGGTGAGATCAGAAGTGCCTGGCTGAGTGAGGAGAGAGCCTGCCAGCTGTGTACATGCAGGGTGACGCTGCATCACCCAGTGTGCTCCGTGGAAGGATAGCAGGTGTTAGAGAGTATACAGGTTGGTGATATGCAAAGTCGTTAGGTAGAGTGCTTCTACTACGTGTGTGTGTATGTGTGTGCGCGTGCATGTTTACGTGTGTACACACATTCATACATATTTCTGAGATAACATTTAGTTTTAGAGAACACAATCAATCACACACGTATCAAGATTGCTTAGCAATACCAACATGAAGAAGAACGACCTTACTCCCACTAGTACAAGCCACAGTGGCTAAGCAGGTACATGGAATCCTGAAGTTCTCCTCAACAAATGTCAGTGTTTATAACGGCTGCACAGCGAGCATCCATTTGGCATTTCCTCTGGGAGCAAACAGCTTTGTATCCACGTGGTTGGCTTTATGGGCAAGTAGCCTGAAAAGTCAGAATCTGCTTCCTAGGCTCCATTTCAGGGAAACATTTAGCCAGGTATCTGATCTGAGTAGTACCCTACTTTCTGCACAATCTGCTCCGGGTGGTTTTTGGTTGGCAGTGGAATCGGGAAGAATGCTGAGAGCCTTTTTGCCTGAAATCATTCTTTTCTTATTTCATGCGGAGAGCCTGTCATAACCATAGCTCTCTTGTGGTTTTTCACATGCAACTCCTTATCTCTGCCCATAGCTAACTGGCTCAAATAAAAGCCTGAACTAAAAGCGACCTCTCCAGTGGGCTGGTCAGCAGTGTAGACGATCCCTTGTGTGAGGGCATCCGGAAGAATAGAACCACCACAAGATGGAAAGAGAATAGTCCAGGAGCAGAAGTGGAGAGACACAAAGGAGACAAGAAAGAGAAGACAGGCTACAGAGAGGAGGGAGCAAGGTAATGAACAGGGGAGAAACACCTGGCAGGTGGAGGGAGGGAGGAAGGACCCACCGCATGAGCACACTCTCTAATTTTCCATATTTCTTTGCAATATTTTTCTTGCTACCTCAAAGAGCCCTACTAGCAGTTCCATAACTTCCATAGCCACAGAGCATTGAACAAAGAAATGTTTTCATGGAGGAAAAAAAAGAGGTTGATGCACAGGGAATGCTTATGGATTACCAGTAATTGTGACTAAAAACAAACAAACAATCAAAACAAAACTGTTGCTTGAGAATGTCATTCCATCTAAAATGTGAGAAGGAAGGAAGAAGGTAGACCCTACTGGATTGGCGAGGAATGAAAAAAGCCAGCTCCATCACAAACATCTACAACATTCTTGAGGTCAGACAAGCCACATAGCTGGCTTCCTTCATGGTGGTCCATCTCAGGGTCAATTCACAAATCTGTTAGGCTAGTCCTTTTCTCTGTCCATTTGCACTACTGGAGTTGGAATGTCAAAGCCCAACAGGATTCCTTAGTGCACTCTGTTGCACACCATTGTATCCCATGGCTATGTGAGGACATATGGGAGAGGAAAGTGACTTCTCAGTGTAGGGCCTTTATCACTCTCCCTTCTTTCCTAAAGACTTCAAGGAAGGAATTAGGACACACAACCAAGACTTCAAGTTTGTTCTCTCAGCAATGGCCAGGGAAGGAATTACCCACACAAGCAGGATACATGAAACATGTTGGGTGATATTCTGTGAGTAGACAGAGATGTCCTCTTCACAAAAACATAGCCTGGTGCTGTTCCACCCTGGGGTGGCTTGTTTGAAGTTCTGACCCTCAGCTGGACGCGGACATGATCACCAGTAACCGAGACTATCAGCCATCACAACCTTCTCCTAACTAAATCCTACCCCCCTGCCTTGACAGATGGTAGGTGATTCTACTCTGGGTACCCACTCAGTCCTCAGTGCATGCTTAATATTTTTTGCTAAAGAATCTTTCATCACTCCTCTTTCATTCATGATTTTATTTATTTGGGTCCTTTCTCTTTTCTTTTTGATAAGTCGGGCCAGGGGTTTATCAATTTTATTAATTCTTTCAAAGAACCAGCTCCTACTTTCGTTGATTTGTTCTATTGCTTTTTTGGTTTCTATTTCATTGATTTCTGCTCTGATCTTTATTATTTCTCTTCTCCTGCTGGGCTTAGGGTTTCTTTCTTGTTCTTTCTCCAGCTCCTTTAGGTGGCATCACAATTCCGGACTTCAAGCTCTATTACAAAGCTGTCATCATCAAGACAGCATGGTACTGGCACAAAAACAGACACATAGATCAATGGAACAGAATAGAGAGCCCAGAAATAGACCCTCAACTCTATGGTCAACTCATCTTCGACAAAGCAGGACAGAATGTCCAATGGAAAAAAGACAGCCTCTTCAATAAATGGTGCTGGGAAAATTGGACAGCCACATGCAGAAAAATGAAATTGGACCATTTCCTTACACCACACACAAAAATAGACTCAAAATGGATGAAGGACCTCAATGTGCGAAAGGAATCCATCAAAATCCTTGAGGAAAACACAGGCAGCAACCTCTTCGACCTCAGCCGCAGCAACATCTTCCTAGGAACAATGCCAAAGGCAAGGGAAGTAAGGGCAAAAATGAACTATTGGGATTTCATCAAGATCAAAAGCTTTTGCACAGCAAAGGAAACAGTTACCAAAATCAAAAGACAACTGACAGAATGGGAGAAGATATTTGCAAACGACATATCAGATAAAGGACTAGTGTCCAGAATCTATAAAGAACTTAGCAAACTCAACACCCAAAGAACAAATAATCCAATCAAGAAATGGGCAGAGGACATGAACAGACATTTCTGCAAAGAAGACATCCAGATGGCCAACAGACACATGAAAAAGTGCTCCATATCACTCGGCATCAGGGAAATACAAATCAAAACCACAATGCGATATCATCTCACACCAGTCAGAATGGCTAAAATCAACAAGTCAGGAAATGACAGATGCTGGCGAGGATGCGGAGAAAGGGGAACCCTCCTACACTGTTGGTGGGAATGCAAGCTGGTGCAACCTCTCTGGAAAACAGCATGGAAGTTCCTCAAAATGTTGAAAATAGAACTGCCCTATGACCCAGCAATTGCACTATTGGTTATTTACCCTAAAGATACAAACGTAGTGATCCAACGGGGCACGTGTACCCGAATGTTTATAGCAGCAATGTCCACAATAGCCAAACTATGGAAAGAACCTAGATGTCCATCAACAGATGAATGGATCAAGAAGATGTGGTATATATACACAATGGAATACTATGCAGCCATCAAAAGAAATGAAATCTTGCCATTTGCGACAACATGGATGGAACTAGACCGTATCGTGCTTAGCGAAATAAGTCAAGCGGAGAAAGACAACTATCATATGATCTCCCTGATATGAGGAAGTGGTGATGCAACATGGGGGCTTAAGTGGGTACGAGAAGAATAAATGAAAAAAAATGGGATTGGGAGGGAGACAAACCATAAGTGACTCTTAATCTCACAAAACAAACTGAGGGTTGCTGGGGGGAGGGGGTTTGGGAGAAGAGGATGGGATTATGGACATTGGGGAGGGTATGTGCTTTGGTGAGTGCTGTGAAGTGTGTAAACCTGGTGATTCACAGACCTGTACCCCTGGGGATAAAAATATATGCTTACAAAAAATAAAAAATCATACTTAAAAAAAAAAATAAATAAATAAATATAAAAATGTTAAAAAAAAAAAAAAAAGAAAAAGAATCTTTCATCATTGCAGGTATGAGACAACAACTAAAGATAGCCACCCAAAATCTACTTAGTAAGTATAACTTCCAAATACACATACTTTAGACAGAACAAGCTATCCTCATAAACAATATTTCATCAGCATTTAGGTGAACAGGAGGTAATTTTATTACAAAGCGTGGTTTGCAAAGAGAGGGGTCTCTGAAGACGAAAATTCCCCAAACACTCCACAGCCCCAAATGGAAGATAGTCACTTAAGCTTCCCTCTACATACCTCAATCTTCCTACAGATATGTTAACTGAAAGAAGTTAAGTGAAAGTGGTTTACTATTTCTATTCTAAGTCAGCTGAAATGAATAACATCAGGTAGTGTTTACAGAGGAGGGAAATAAGAGAAAATTGATCTTATTTGTCTTCTTTGAAGGTCTAAAGATTAAAAAAAAAAAAGATAATTTGAATCAGAAAAAAATATTTTAGATTCTAATCCCTTTGAGTTCCAGCTTCTTAACATTCTGATGTAAAGGATACTTCCTAAAAAGACCTCTTAGCTAACTAGAAATATCACAAGTAATAAAGATTAATGACACTAATTTTTCCACTGAAAATACAACCCCAGATTCCTGCTTTTATCATGAAAATAACGGGGGCTAGGTAGCTCCCACTTGCTGCTTATGACCTACCCACAGAGTGATTACCCACTGATCACCACTGGAGATTATTTAAAGAGTAGGCTAACAGAGAAATGGAAGTTTGTTTTTCAGATGGTGAAACAGAGGCTCCAAAAGTAAGTGCTTCTCAGAGTTATGGGGAGCAATCAATTTCTGAAAAAAACTACCTAGCCTCGCCAGTGTTGAGGACACTGGCCAAACCTCCATTTACTCTGTGGCCAGAAGGGCTGGATCAAAACTCCCATAGGGGCCTGAATCCTGAGGGTTTGGCCTGGTATAATTAGTATTGAGTTTCGCCGACAAGACTAGAATTCTCTTTATCAAAGGCAAATAGCTTGCCAGAGGCATTTTGATAAGAACTTACCAAAATATAGCATTAGCTGTCTTCCCGACACATTACTCCACTGTTTGTTCAATAGCGGTGACATTTAAACGGCAGTAAGTGTAGAGCGGAGAGAGGCTGCCTGAGAAAAGGTGTGAGTTTCATGTGTGCCGGCAGCATCAATTTCAGCCATGATACACTTGGCAAAGACTGCTAGCAAAACATTGATGCAGAGGGTGTCAAAGCGAAGGAGGTGGGGCTCATGGTCCTGTTACCTGAGCAAATGATTCTGGGTCATCCTAGGGAACAGACACCCGCGGAAGAGAGCCAAATCTCAACTCCTTTCACCTGGGTCACCACACTGAATACTCTCGATTTGGACCTCCAAGGGGATATGGGGAGTACTTGGTACTTGATAGTGAGGATAAAAAAAGAAAACAGTAGGTTAGGAGTGCCATGTTTGGGTCCAGAGACAATGGGAGAGCCAGCACCAGAAGAGGAAAGCAAGAAGGAAATCAAAGAGGAAAGGTAGAGGAAAGCAAGAATTAAAAGAAGATGAAGAGGATGTGGTGGTGGGGAGAAATAAGCCAAATGAATTCCACCTCTTCGGTTGTCAGTAAGAAGAATCATAATAGTAATAATAATAGAGAGAAGGTCATCTCTCATCTACCCCATCCACCCCATCCACCCATCTATCCATCCAACCAGTTGTTAATTACGGATCCCCAAATATTTGCCAGATCCCCTAACATGACTGCAGAGCTTGAGGTGCACAGGAAGATGGAAAAGCATCTCAAGAAACCTATCATCATGGAGGCGACAGAAAATACAACAACTAATTAGACCATGAAACAAGACCATGAGGCATTGCCACCCACCATCCAGAATCCTATACTGGATATCACCTTCTTAGATGCAACAGAATGCTGCCTCATGCCCATCATTTAGGGAAAGAATGGCTTCCAGGCTTTCTCTTCAGAGAACCTGGATCTACTCTAACCTTCCTGATTCTAAAACTCTTCTATGTATAAAACACACTGGAAGAATATTACTATCAATAATAACAGTGAACAACAATATCAATGATTAGCACCTGTAAACCACTTATCAGACACTTTTTTCTAAGTGCTTTGCTTGTATTGACTCATTAACCTTCTTAATAACATAAAGATCATTACTATCTTCAAAGGCACAGAGCCAGTAGAATTTAAGCCCAGAGAGTATGAATCCCACGTCTATTGACATCTGATTCTGTTCCCACCAGGAGACAGCATGAAGCATGAAGAGTCACACCAAAAAAAGCTAGATGGCATGAAGGGACTGCATTTTTCTGGAACCCACGATAAGCACAGAGTAAAGCACCCAGATCTAGGCACTCCTCAGATCTGTCCTAGGTGATTCAGGAGACATACAACCGGTAGAGCCTTCATCTGTGACCTGAAGAAAAGACTAGCTTCTGTGCCTCCTATGGAGGAAAAAGTCTGTAAGCACAGACTCAGCTCTGTAGCCATCAGGTGAGCATATGCTCAGTGTGGCCCAGAGTAGAATCCAGAAAGGTAGGCTTGACAAAAAAATCTTCAAGTTCTAATTCATGTTCAAATCCACCCCTCATTTTGCAGATGAGCAAGAGAATGAGCAGTTTCCGGAGGAGGAGAATGTCCTTACAATATAGGAGAGATTATTTACTTTAATTTGATCAAACAAATCAAGAGCAACAATAGTAATGGCAGCTAAATTTTGTAGAGCACCTACTCTGGGAAGGCTATATTATAAGCATTTCCATGTATTAACTCATTTAATCTCTGAGCCAGGGACAATTATTTTACAGAGGAGGAAACCCAAAAAAGTTATATCATTTTCCTAACAAGACAAAAGTATTAAGGGGAAGGGACACAATTTTTACCCAGACCATCTGGTTCTAGAGTCCTAAAAGTCTCCTTGGACTGGTGAAAAGAAGAAGACACCTGGAGGTGCCCACTACTGCTGATGCCAGTGAAGATTGGACCCAGCCCAAACAGGAGACAATCTGCCACAGCAGGTGTTGGAGCATCAGATTCTGATATGTGAGATGATCAGGTGTCTCTGCACCCCTACCCCTTGGGACAACGCTCCTGGTCAGGCACACTCCCTTGGAGATACAAAAACAGAAAATGTACTTGCTATTCCCTCTGCTTGGAATTCTCACTCCCCTGCCCAAATAATTATATGTTACTGCCACCAAATGTTACCTTCTCAGAAAGCCACTTTTGATTACCTTATATGAAACAACATCACTTCCCTGTGCCCCCCTATCCATGTTACCCTGCTTGACATATATTTATTTATCTACTTACTTATTATCTATCTCTCTTGCCACCCTCACTTCAGAAGATAAGCTCCTTGAGCAGGAACCCAGACTCTGTGAACAATGCCTAGCACATAGCAGGTCTCTAAATATTTGTGGAATGAAGAGATATAGAATCCTTGATGAAATCAAGTGGGATTCAGAGAAGAAAAGAGGAGAGAAATCATGTGCTCCCTTTCAGCAGCTCCTAAAGTAATATAAAGGACACTGATTATCATCATTATGGAGATTGGAGTCTGAAAGAAAGATATAGACTCCTTCAAGAGAAAAGCTGAATCTAATGGTAGACATGTGGTCCTCATTTCCAAGGAATTCACCATAATGGAGAAGCAGCAACAATGACTCCTCACAGTGAATGAGGTGGAAGGATAGAAAAAAGAAAAGGAAAGGAAAGGAAAAAAAAGAGAGAAAAGAAAAGAAAGGAAACAAACAGAACAGAAAGGAAAGAAAAAAGAAAAGAGGAGAGAGGAAAGGAAAGGAGAGGGGAGGGGAGGGGAGGGGAGGGTAGAGGAGAGAGGAGAGGGAAGAGAAAGAAAAGGAAGGGAAGGGAAGAAAAATTAACAGAACTGACGTGAGATGATGAAGTAAGGTGAGAAGATTCTGTTCATTTCATGACAACACATCAGGGGTTGAAAGAGTTGAACTATGGCGCCAGAACCCAGTACCCATGGAGAAACGAAGGCAGGGCTATGTCCCCATCTGACTTGCATCAAACAGATTCTAGGCAAGTGTGTTTTGACTGGCTTCTCGCCTCAGACTTTTGGAAACCTAATTCACTCTCCTCCTTAAATATCAGAGATTCAGCTTCTCATAATGACACCTCAAGCCCACTTAGGTGTTCTGGTAAGATGGAACAACTACCCCTGCCAGCTAATTGCCTCATTAATTACAGCACCTCATTAATCTTACCATTACCCAGGCTAATTAGAGGATGCTCTCCTCTCCTTCCTCTTTCCCTCCACTGATCTCTGTTCTCTCCTTGGTCTCCTCTTCTTCATATCTCCCTTTTCTCCCCCTCCTAGATAAGACTCTCCCAAGACCATAATTAATTTACCTGAGTGCAAACTGAGATCCTATGTGTGGGCAGGGTGAAGATCACATAGTAGAATCTCAACACTGACTAATAGCTAAGATAGAGAGCAATCATGCAAGCAATGAATTACGTTTTTATTTACCTACCCAGGCTCATAGTTAATTTTCCCCTCTGCATGATAAGGTATTGGCCTTGACTCAAGCCCTTGGTATGTATGAGTTCCAAATAATCCTCATCTATACCAACCTACCAGGAACAGCATGCACTGTTTGGTCTTCGTATTACACTTAAGCATTTCCTCTGCTATCATCCCCTTTCAAACATGTTCCCTTGTACTGGCAAGGTCCTGGTTTTGTTTTATGGTTTTTATTTTAATTAGCAACCTCATGTCACATTATCCATGAAACAAGGCAGGGTAGAAAAATTAAAAATCAACATACACATACAGACATGTCACCCATACATAAATGGAAGGGTTGGGGGGATGAGGTTGAGGACTGAAGACAGTCCAGGACAAAGCAAGAAAAGTGACTAATGTAATTGAGTCCATGGGGGCTACCATAATAAGGATGGATAGAAAAGATTAGGGTTCCGGTGTATGGGAAGACGGAGCTGAAAGGATACAACTAACGTTGATGAAGAAATGTGGATGAGTGAAGGTCTTGTTCATCCAACACCGGAACCTGGAAGCCGCCCTTCAGGCTTGCAGCAATTCACACTCAAAAGAGTCAACTGAAAAACCTTTTTGTTCTAACAGATAGTTCATGATTAAAATATAAATGGACTTAAATAAATTGAGATGAATATATATATGCCAAAGCCAAGATGGATTATTATAATAAACTAGGATGTGCATTTGGGAGAAAGCCCAGAACCTCTGGAATAAACAGAATTACAAGGTTCCAGACTGCTGCTTTCCTAGAGGTCCGCTGGGAAAATACAGATTCATGGGAGGAAAATATCCTGCCTCTGGACTTGAGAGCGGCTGTTATGGAAGGAGGAGCAGGGATATACTTCACCCAGAAAGTGAGAACAATAGCTCCCTTCTGAGATTTGCAAGCCTCCATTAGTATCTGCATGGCCAATTCAGAGGACGAAAATGTATGGTAGCAGAACGGACAGAAAATCCAGTTTCCGCCTTTTTCCCCTGACTCTACATGCCTTGGAAGCTTGACATAGTGTACAAACCAAAAAAAAAAAAAAAATTAATAATAATAATACAAGTCCTTCCAGTCTCAGGGAGAGATTTCTAGTCATTTTCCAGGATCCTTCTTCATTTTTAACTTATTCCATATGCTTTGCTACCCACAGACCCCAGCCTCGGCAGCAGAAGCAATCTATGCTGCCCTGCCATTTACGTGTGAGGAGCCCCAGCTCTACTGAAGCTTGTCATCTTGCCTATTAGCTTGATGTCTTTATTCACAGACCATCTGTACCACCGAGAGATACAGAGGCAGCTAATGTCAATATGAACAAATGCCTCCTCTTTTACAAGAAATGTCAAACACAGGACAGGCTAAGAATGACCCCAGGAATACCAACAGATGTTCACTACAAGCCTCTCAAAAATCAATCCTTTCTACAGGGACTAATTAAGATGAAATAAGGAGCAAAAGTAAAGAAATTTGTGTCATATTATCAGGAACTTCATCCTTACTTTCTAGGCTCATTATGGGCAGATTGGCCTGTGCCCTTTGAAAAAATGCTAAAAGAGAGGCTGCAGCTACCAGGGCACCAGGGAGGCCTTCACTGGCCTCCAGTTCCAAACTGCAAAAAGAAAATCACTTGGAAAAAAAAAAAAAAGAGCCTTACTTACACAAGCTGATTTTTCTGGTCTGGTTCCTTTAAACAATCATGCACAGAAAGAATCCATTTTCAGAAAGCTTCCAAAAAATAAATAACAGTATGGAAAAGATATGATGGTAATGTTTTTCCACCTACAAGGGGATAAGAAGGTTTGACATTCTGGGCTTGGAAATCCAGACTGTGGGGCGATAGAATGGTGGTCATCTGCAACAAGGTAAGTGAACACCTCCTACCCTCTAAACTTCTCTTCATGAATGGGTTGAATTTTGTATATGCATTAGCCTCAAATGAACAGAGGCTAGCATTGCTTGAATTTTAAATATAGGTCACTTTGCTCCTAAGTAAGGAAGCTATCTGTCATCCAGAATAGTTGCTGTCCTTTGCTAAATTATTTGTCACACCTTCTCGTTGGGTAATAGAATGAGCACACTACATCCTAAAAGAGTGGCCCTCAAACATTTCTTTGCCAAAACATAAGGTAGATGACTCTACGGAGCCCAACTCACTCCCAGGGGATCACATAAGGTGAGATGCCATTCCCTCTGAAGTAATTAGCTGTACCCCTTTCTCTCCACTAAAGAAATTATAGAAGGCCAACTATGTGAATCTGCTCTAATTTACATGAATGAATGTACATCATTCACCAATGTCAGAACTTTATCATCAGTAGATATTTGTGGTCTCTCCATAAAATGATTCCCAAACTTTACCACTGCAGCATGGTGAGACCCCAGAATATATTTGAGGTTAACCAGCAGCAAAACCTAGAGCCACTTCCATAACACCATGGATCTCCCAAAGTCTCTACCATGAAGCAATGCACACAGAGGGAATGGGCCAACTTCATGGGGAGAAAATGGGTTCTTTCTGCAGGTTACAAGAGGTTCAATTTTTGGCATCTCAACCTATATATCAATAGGAGAAAGGCATGAGGAGTTCATGATTCATCAATTTTGATTTACTCTATACTAAAAGACTTCACCACTCCACCATCAAGACCACACCACAGTAGAACTTCTGCCAGTATACTGGATGCTACACTAAAGTCTGGCCATCATTTCATGCCATGTCTTCCAGTTTCCCCAAACCCTTTATCAGTTCATAGAAGGGTTTGGTCTTGGATGATTCCCTCTGACTATGAAGTAACTCAGTCTTCCCTATGACTCCCTGAAAGACCACAAAGGCCAATCTTCAAATAGTGCTCTTGGAACTCCAGGTCACTCTCTAATTTTCTTGGTAAAAACTGTCAGATGCTAGGTTGAAATATGTGGCATAAATCAAATTTTAGAACTCTAAAACTAATGAACATTTATATATCCATACCTGACCTCCCCAAACTGATGTGGTAAAATCTTAGCCCAGGGAGAAGCTGCCTCTAAGAGGGTTTTCCTTTTAAGCCACATGTTCCAAAATGCTGCCCCAGTGCCTCTGTTAACTTCGGGAGGGTTTGTACTTAAGATTCATGTGACGTGGATCTCCTATAGGGTTTTTCTATCAACAAGAAGAGGATATTTAAGGATAACCCACATAAAAATGCCACATAATGAACCACTTCGTGGAGACTGAAGCATTAACACGACTTGGTTGGGTCTCTTATCCAACCACTCTCTTGCTGACATAATCCAGTAAAATCCAATATAATCTCCATCCTTCCTTCTCCCTCCTGTGTGATCATGACACTGAACGTGGTTTTGCTATTAAGTCTATGACTCATTTGAGACCATCTCTTACTGTTAAGTTTGCATGGATAAAACCATACTGAGAGGTGTTCTATTTCCTACCTAGAAAAGATTTCCAGTTTATAAAATCCTGCAATGGAGATCAAGCAGATGCAGGGAGTGGGTTACTGCCCAGTCCAAGTGCCAACCTGGCCACAAGAGCAAGAGTTATCAGATCAATGTCTATAGCAGAGAGGGAATCTGGGAACCCCGGGGAAATCGTTCAAGATGAAAGTTCTTGCAGACCCCATTCCAGCCCTGGAATGACTCTCCAATATGGGTATCAAACTGAGAGAGTATTTAAAGTGTAAGGAAAGAAGCAAGATGTGCCATGTGATCTTCAACAAAAGCCAATTTTAGTCAAAATGGCCACCATCATGATTCACATTAATCAAAATGGCTGCCTTAAGAGCCCAGCCTTTCTCTCAGAGAGGATATCTGAGAAGACTGCTTGTCCTGAGGGTACTCAGTGATACTCTACTTCAACTGGGGTTTGAATCTTTTACCTTGAGGTCACCATGTCTCTGGGAAGGGAAGGTAGGAATAGGATAAGGGAAGTAAAAACCAAAGTCTTGCTGGGAAACTCACATTTCATAATAATAATAAGCATCAACAGACCTACCAAGGGTTTGCTATATGAAACTGTGAATAAGAAGACTGGGGTCCTAGTCCTGACTTTTCCAGGCAAGTTTTCTACCTTCTCTGAGCCTCGATTTCTTCACCTGTAATCTAGGTGACCTGAATTAAAGCTTTCTACAGTTCACTCCAGCTCTAAAAAGCTATAGTTCTATGAATCCATTCTAACCCTTCACATTATCTTTTCTAAGTAAGACATTCAAGATAATCTATAGGTACTGGTCTCAGAAAGCAGGAACTTGAAAGGACAGCTCTACCTGTTTGAGTTGCCCTTAATTCCCCTCGTACAGTAAGGACCTGTTCCAGTGCATCTGAAGGAACACACATGCTCACAGAGGCACAAACGAGGGCATCCCATTAGTGTCCTCAGGGCCCACAGAGTCCCCGTCCCATCCCATCCCAGCACACAAACCACCAGTGGTAACTCGTCATGTCACCCTGTGCTTTCTGCACGTCCAAGCTGGCAGTACTTGCTGCATCCAGGACCTACGAAACATCTGCAGTTTTGTGATTCTTCCTCGTTTCCATTCCCGTGATGCTCTCTGAGCCTGCTCAGATCAGAGAAAGGTCGCAGGCTCCATCTGGCTGCCCTGCCCCCCTCCATTCTCTCCCTCACCACTCCCGTCCCCCCTAAGGAGTTTCTGCCCATTTTGTCACTTCCACCTGTTCTGACAGGTTCCCCTGCCTGACCCCAAGATAGCCCTTGGGGACATTAATCATATAACAGCCGGAGCTGTGAAAGAAACAAGGGTTTGGCTGGATACTGTTACCGTCTCTGTCACCTACTAATCATGTCCTATGACACGGAGGGGCTTAATCAGATGGTCTGCTCTCTCATTAATCATCCTGGGCTCACTCAAACTTCACAGAGAGATTAAAGTTTAGCTCTGCTGGCTCCCTGTGCCTCCTCCCACTTCACCCTCATCTAAAGCAGCTTCACTGGGGGTAGGTTTCAGGTTCCTTTTGCTTTGCCAACTGGCAGGCAGGGCAACACAGAGTGTCGAATACCTACCAAGACCACAACATTCAGGAGAAGGACAATTTCTTGCCTCCTTTCTCCCCCCACCCTCATCACCTTGCAATCCTCAGATACATTCAGAGACATGGAGACCAAACACCCACAGAATGAGAAGGCTGGGAGTCACATACCTATGCCTGGACTAAACAGGCAAATGCCATTTATATCTACAAACCTTAAAGAACTTCAGTAAAGGAGAATGTTCCTGTGCTGAATCCACAGTGAGGAAGATAAAATAATCATTGAGAAATGATCCATTAAAACAGGCATGTGTACTCAACTGGCTAGACATTAGCCACCCCCCACCAAAGATGGCACTCACTCTCTAGGGAGGCCAGTCCAGGGATCACCCTCCCTTGCCACTCTGTTGAACTTCTACCTTCAAGTCGAAAATAGCCTGGATCCTTTATGACTTCTTTCCAGACCAACATAAAAATTACCAAAAGGACCCTCCGAAAATACCCCGTACTTGAGAGTCAGAATACATTTTAGCTCCCCTGATTCATTCATTCTTATTCTATTCACAATTTTCCTGAGCTTCAGAGGGGGAAAAGCAAGTCCCGGCAAAGGGCTTCTCTCCAAGTATTGGTTTTGTACTCGCTCCGGGTGCTGTTGACTTTGCAGCGCTGTATGATTATGGGAAACAAGGATAATATTTGCCCTCAGAGCCAGGAAAGAACAAATATTTTATCAACATCTAAATCATCTCTCATCTGGCAGGGGAGGAGGAGCTGAATGCTCGGCGGCACACACATAAGCTGAAAGAGGGTAAGAGACCGGCTTCGCAGGGAGTCTTCGACCTGTGCAAACCGGACCTCTCAGTACTAAAAATCCTATCCGTCACAAAGAGACCTCTCCCTGACAGTCCCAAACACTTGCATCTTCCCAGGGTCCCCCACCAGTACCCCTCATCTCAGAGTATTTGCCAGAGTGCTGCCATGCTGCCTTTCTCATATCCAAATGTGGAAGCCGGGCCAGGGTCTTGGAAAGGTGGGGTATTTCTGTGGATATTTTGGGGGGATGAGGACTTGCCCTGTTGTGATGTTTGTTTCTCTTCACTGATCCTCCACCACTAGCCTAGAAATGACAGTAGGTGGAAACACTATCTTTCATTACACAAAGTATAAATAGTGTAATCTATCAGCGCCGTCAATCACAATGATTGATTACAGGCTGTCATAGAGAAGAGTGACATATTAGAAAAGTTTTGTTAACAATGCCTATTGCTAGTCAGCCTGCCACAGAGGCTGGTGATTAATGTGTTGTCAGCCTGTAATCCCACACCCTTGGCTAATGAGGCAGGAATTTATCATCTTTACAGAGTGGCAGATGTCAGGGAGAAAGGAATCCAAGTGCTGGAAACAATATACTTTTTCTTACTAGGCCTGACAAGTCTGACAGGCCGAAAAAAACCACAAAGCAGCTTTGTATAAGCACCAACTTAAAACGAGGAACTTTTCATTTGGCACCTTCACTTTAAATAGTGCTGCAAACCAGCCTCCATCCCTTCAAACAGGAAAAAAAAAAAAAAAGGACACGAAGAGAGGAGAGCACAAAGCTGAGTTCTGTGAACTTTGCACCCCATTCTTGACAGCTGGAGACCCCAGGAAAAGGTTGCCATGGTGAGCAGACAGCTTTCGTCGGAAGAGAAGCCCAGAGTAACTTTTCACTCTTACCTGTGAACTTGTGACTAGGAGAAAAACATGGCGTCCACTGGAGACAGTGACGTCTTCCTGAACACAACCTTGGGGCAGCTATGACCTAGACACCCATTGTGTTCTCTAGAAACACTGCTCTTCCTGATAAGGATGAGAAATGGGGGGGGGGGGCAGGGAATGAACTAAGAGAAGGGGGCTCTGCATTTGTAAGAAAACGATACAGGGAGAGAGGAGAGAGGAACTTTGGAAAATGACTTTCCTAGTGTCCTGCTATGACTTGGAACTACTTTGAGGCTGTTTTCCACTCACCTTCCCTCTCATCCATCTCTCCCATTTCTCATGTGGGGTAATGCCTAAAAATTCCCTAAGCCCGGGGATATTTCAGCCCAGTAAAGAAGGGGAATTCTCTAGAAGCCCTTTTAATAAACACCTTGTCCCTCTACATTCCACCCCCTCAACTGCACCTGGCACCTCCCCACACAAATCGCATTATCAGAAGAGCCTAGACTCCTGTTCAGACCCTTTGAGGCCAGTCTTGGATCTTCTCAGACACTATGGGATGCTTCTGAATCTTGGCTGTGTGTTTTGACTTGGCCCAGATTGTCCACTGTGTTCCAAGTAACTCATAAGCACTACCTCACCCAGGAGACACCCAATCTTTTCCATGGAGTCCTGGAGACATTTCCAGACTTGAAGATCGAAACTCTTCTCACAGCCCTGATGGATTCTGCTCATGCTCGAGCTAGGAAGAGGGAGTTGAGGGAAGGCCTGTCTGGTTTGGAAACTTCTCGTACCAGTACCCCATGAAGACATAATGTGTTCCTTGTTCTCACTTCAGTCTCCAAGGAAGGGGGCAAATCTTAAGTGGCAACATTCTGACAGATGTAATCCTTTTTCAAACACAGATACCTCTGCTAATGTACACAAATACAATGCACAGAAACAAAGAGGGACACACAGCAACTAGAGGAGAAAAACTCTACCTTCTGTCAACAGCACCCTCAGGCTAGAACACACAGCAAAGCATTAAGTAATCTCCAACAGGCAGCATCCTAGCATTAAGATGCACGGGGGGGGGGGGGGGTCTCCCAGATAGGGGACACCCCCTAGTGCACTGTAAGGTGGGCTTTGTGGACCAGGAACCCACAGGGCCCAGAAGAACCACAGGGCAATGTCTAGGGCCTCTGGGGTCATTCCCAGATCTGCTGTGCTGAAGGCTGCGGGCCTGTGACAGATCTGGGGTCACAGGGTGGACAGCTGGGGGCAAAGAGTGCCGGCTCTTTGGGGGATCTGCACGAGAGGCAAGCTCAACCCTGATGCTAATCAGGCAGCCATGAGTGAAGGGTGACGAGGGCCGGCGCCGGCTCCACTCTGCCCCGGCAGCCGGCCTGGCCACAGATCTCCCTTTGCGATAAGCAAGGAGCTGTGCAGACACACCTCTGCCCTTATCCTGGACACCCAGTGTGCTGAGAGAGAGGTGCTGAGTGAGCCTCCCACCCGGGGCCTCCTGGCCCAAGGCAGGGTGCTCCGTCAGTCTCCCCCAGACTCAGGGCTCACAGCCATGTGGAGACAGAACCCCCTCGGGCCCTCCCGCCGCCAGCTCCTCCCGGCCTGCTGGCTTCCTCCTCCCCCATCCCTGTGCTCGCTCATGCAGCTTTCATTAACTCCCTTAGCTGGCAATTTCCATCCATTTGAGGACAGATTAGAAGCGGAATTCAGAAAGAAAGTCACTTGACCTCCCATAATGTGCTTCTCTTAATTACATTAAAGATTTTCAAATGCAGCCATACTGGGTTTGACAGGTAAGGTTTTAATCAACTTCAGGTGGCCACTTTTAAGCGCTGCCCGTCCTGGGGCCAGGACGGTGGCATCCCCCCCACTCCCAACATGGTTCTAATTTAAATGGCTAATTTTGACACGAAGAAAAGATGAGAGCCCCCGGAGTCCCCACCACTTCACTGGGGGTGATTCTAAATTAGGATTAATGCCGCAAGCTGAAGCATGGTTAGAGGTTTATTTTATGGAAGTTGGAGCAAGTAAATAACATTTATCCTTTGTATACGTCTGCATGTAATTACGGTAAAGTTTTCTGGTGTATTAAATTATACAAACTCTTTAAAAGTGGGTGCCTAATGTCTTTTTCTAAAGCTGTGTTATTATTTTGGTCAAAAGTTGTTTACATTAAACAAATTCAATTTACCAAACTTTGACATGTTTGCACAACTGCATGTACTTTATGCTGGAAGCCTGAGACATGACTTTCGAATGAACTCTCTCAGTCCTAACTTCAGGCATTGGGACTCGGACGTTTAGGTGTTGTGGCCAGCTCAGCCAAGTTTCCGTGGCCAGTTTCACTGATTTCACTGTCCTTTCTCAAGCCTTGTCATCACTCAGCAAATATGCGTTGAGTATCCACTGTAATCCAAGCACTGTGCTGGGTGCTGAGGGTATAATGATGAACAAAAAAAGGGTATGGTCCCTGTTCTGAGGAGCTTAAAGGTTATTCACAGGAATGGAAGAATGAAACAACACATAAAGACATGTCAAGTTGCAAGACAACAGGGCTAGGAAGGAGAGGTGCACACACCTCTTTGAAGATCCATCCAAAAAGCAGGATCTGGTCTTGCCTTGCAGGAAGGCTTCCCTGGGGAGGTGATAAGGTAGGCTGAGAACCAGAGACCTTTTTGACCATCTTTACCCATTTTGTCTGCCAACCCTCACCTCCGTCCCACTGGCGATCACCATTTTGTTGTCTATGTTTCTAGGAGTCTTGTTTTGTTTGTTTCTTAGAGTCTACATATAAGAGAGATCATAGGGTATTTGTCTTTTTCTTATTTCACTTAGCATAATGCCTGCAAGAGCCATCCGTGTTGTCACAAATGGCAAGAATTCATTCTTTTTTATGACTGAGTAATATTCCATTGTGTGGATATGTGTATGAGTCTATTATACCATTTTCTTTACCCTTTCATCCATTCATAGGTACTTAAGTTGTTTCCACATCTTGGCTGTTGTAAATAATGCTGCAATAAACATAGGGGTGTATATATGTTTTCAAATTAATATTTATGTTTTCTTTGGATATATTTATGTTTTCTTTGGATAGATACCAAGAAGGGCAGTTGCTGGTTCCTATCATATACATTTCTTCTCCAATTTCTTTCGGCCTCAGCAGTGGTTCGACCTCTACCCTGTGTAACAAGACTGCTCCTAGGACAAAGACCTAATTGTTCTAGCTAAGTCTCTGCATAGAAAAGATCCTTTTTCCATGAAAGAAGACTATCTCAGGAAGGGTCCCAGCAGGAACCAGAATGTGACACAAATTTGGGAAATGAACCACCTTTCAGGAAAAGATCTTTAAAGGACAAGGTCAGAGGAACCACACAAGCAAGTAGAGGTAGCCAGAGACTAGCAAGAGGGGTAGTTGTTATCAGTGCCAAGGGACCAAGAGAAGGAAAGAGTGTTGAGAGACACTGGTGAGGACCAGAGTCATACAGACCCCCTCACCCCAGGGGGATATGGAAGAGACCAGCATAGATATGCCACTGAGAATCAAGAGGTCCTTCACTGTGTTCTAGAAACAGGGTGCGAGTGAAGTCCTGGTCCAACCCCAAAAGGCCAAAACTGCCTTTACCAGGGTGACTGAGGCCATGCCCAGGTGGCACAGAACCCTAGAACATCATCTCTCTGCATCCAAGCCAGTGGCTCTCACCTGTGGTCCCTGCAAACTCAGCATAACCTGGAAACGTGCAAGAAATGTCAACTCTCAGGCCAGAAACTCTGGGAGTGGGGTCCAGAAAACTCTTCTGAAAAGCCCTGTAAGCTTCAGTTTGAGAACCACTGCTCTAAGTTAATAGGTTTCCTTTCAAAAGAGGTCTAACGAGCAACACCTGGAAGCACTGTTCCAGCCCAGCCAAGGCAAGTGTTTAGCTATGTGCCGTCCTCCACCCCACCCCACCCCTGTGCCCATCCCCCACCCCCCGACTCCCCCGACCCTATCAGAGAAGGTCCAGAATCTGGGAAGCAGCAAGGCTCTGATGGAAGATCCATGCTTGAAATAAGCTCTCTGAAGCTCTGAAGCTGTGTCTGGGCAGAAATAGCTGTTCTGGGACTCCAGGGGGGATATTTTAGAATGATGGAGACTCTGTTACCAGCAGCCTCTGCCTCTGAGGACTCTCTTCTCACTCTGGCAAAAGAATGGACATGACCAAGACTCTGTTATTGCTAACACCACTGGGAGATGATGTATTTCTGCTAATGGCACCTTCTGTCGCTACAGAGAAGCTGCTCCAGCTTCCTCTTGTCCCGCAGAGAATCTGGCAGCCTCCAGAAGATGTAATAGAGACCTGAGGACATTTGGAAGATGCACTACACAGGAAGGGTGTTTTCAATTTGATTTACCTTCCGTCTCCTACAAGGAACCGATAGTTAGTACCACACTGCATCACGAGCCCAGCACGCACGGCAAGTGGGCCTGGGGGAGATTAAATAACCCTTGTCAAGCCTACGAAGGGTGTTCGCATGGAGGCTAGTGACTGACTCCTCCGAAGACACAATAACAGAGAATTAGCTTAAGTACAGCAGGAGGGACTCAGGATGAAAATGGGGAAATGACACCAAGGTATTTTATGGCTAGAGACCGACAGGGGTTCTCATCCACTGCCTGAAGAACAAATAGTTTGTGAATTCATTCTCGGTACACAATTGACAGGCTTGGAAGGAAAGCAATTATTCGGGGGTTAAGTAAGACCTTATGCTTTTAAATGGAGAGGGTGAAAATATTCAGGAAACTTCGGTTTGTACTGCAAAAGTGGACCATACACAAAATTGGAATACCTCCTAAATGTCAGACTGTGCACATTTATTCATGGGCACTGATAACTATTGAAAGCAGAGGAATTATTTCAAATGGAGGTCACGGCAGTGTCAACAAGGCTCGCCTTCACTCATTCATTTTCTCATTCAACAATAAGCCCATAAATGCTTAGTGGGCACTGTAATAGCTTCTGGGAGCTGTTGTAAAATATCGCCACAGATTTGGTGGCTTCAAACAACAGAAATTTATTCTCGCACCGTTCTGGAGGCCAAAAGTCTGAAACCAAGGGGACCCATACTCTGAGAGCTCTCGCAGAAAATCCTTGCCCGCCACTTCCAGCTTCAGGTGGCTCCAGGTATTCCTTGGCTTGGGGCCATATCATCCCAATCCCAGCCTCCATCTCCCCACGGCTGTCTCCCATGTTTCCATGTCTGTTTCTCTTCTTCTTGTCTTATCACTGAATGGAGGGCCCATCCTAATCTAGGCTGATTTTATCTTGGGAATTTTAAACTGAATTACATTTGCAAAGACCCTTTTTCCAAATAAGGTCACACTCACAGGTTCTGGGTGGGCATATCTTTTTTTGAGGGTGTGGGGGGGTACTACTCAAATTATTACAAGTACTTAACTATGAACTTGACATTGTTTTAGGAGTTTGAGATATATCAGAGGGGGGGGGGGAGTAACAAAAATCCTGTCTTGGTGGAGCTTAAGTTCTCCCGGGAGAGACAGATGATAAATACTAAGCATCATATTAAACAAGTTAAATGTACTTTCTTACCAAATGGTAAGTGTTCTGGAAAATGAAGAAGTTCAGCATGGTAGAAAGGGGTCCTTGACTGCTGGGGCAATATTAATGGGGGAGGCAATTTTTAGTACTAAGTACAGTGGGTCCAGTAAGCCTCACTGAAAAATCAAGCTTTAGCAAAGGCCTCATGAAAGCATGGGAATTTAGCCAAAGGAATGCCTGGGAGACGAGATTTCCAGGCAGAAGAAATGGCTAGAGCAAAGCTCCTAGAACAGCAGCTTGCTTGGTGTATTCTAGAAGCAGGTAGGAAGCTGGTGTGGCTGGAACAGACTGAGAAGGGGGAAGTAGGAGGGAAAAGCCAGAGGCTGGATGATGTAGGGCCTTCCAGTGAAATAGGGAGTCAGTGACCCAAACACACAGTCTTTCATCTTTCTATCCATCCACTCGTCTATTCAAAAATTCAGCCCATGTTTGTGATCCTAGCCAGAGCCTGGTGAAAAACAGAACACACATTCACCTGGGGCATTTCAAAGAAGGAACTATTTGCAGGAGTGAAGCCAACACAAAGGAAACCAAGAGGGATGCTGAAGCCCTGGGGTGCGCAAGAGCAGAAGCCCACTGAGAAAATGTGGGTGAGTCTAGAACTGTACGAAGTTCTGTACGAAGAAGTGGATGGGGCTGCTGGACATGAACTATTGTCCTGGGTGGTCACAGCCAGAACCACAAACCTTCAGGTTGAAAACAGGAGAAGAGGGGCGCCTGGGTGGCTCAGTGGGTTAAGCTGCTGCCTTCAGCTCAGGTCATGATCTCAGGGTCCTGGGATGGAGCCCCGCATCGGGCTCTCTGCTCAGCGGGGAGCCTGCTTCCTCCTCTCTCTCTTCCTGCCTCTCTGCCTGCTTGTCATCTCTTTCTGTCGAATAAATAAATAAAATCTTTTAAAAAAAAAAAAAAAAAAAGAAAAAAGAAAAAAAGAAAACAGGAGAAGAAATAACCGTACTTCTCTCTCTTCCAGCCTTCTCCTCTGTGGGTACCTCTCATTGTCCAAACCCAACCAGCAGCCAGAGGGCAACGAAGCCTGGGAGACCAGGGCAGCACCTGCCTACCAGCACACAGACTAGATAAAGAAGGGCTGACCTAGACCCTTTGTGACAAACAGGGAAGAGTGCAGGGCCATCCCTGCAGACTCTGTGGAGGATAAAAGAGCTGTGGTCCTTGCCCTCATGGTTCTTGTGTTCCAGTGGCTGACAAATGTTAAACAAATACACTAAAAGAAAAGAACAAAAAAAAAAACCCCAGCAGATCCTGGAAGAAACTTCACCATACCTGGAAGAAAGGAGCCTTAGCTTCAGGGCAATCAGTCTTTACCCTGCTGAGGCAGCTAAAACTCTGAAGGAAAACACATGATCATTTTGGCTAGAATAATCTAGAGACAGATACAACTATCCTCTACTATCTGGGAAAAGGGCCTGAACTTATTCTTACGTTGTCACAACCCAAAGGGCTGGAAACATGTTCATCAGCCTTTGGAAATATGAGAAGGAGATCAATTCTATTAGCCGCCCTTGTTCAAAATCTTTGCACACAGCCCCACTACCAGAAATGCCTCAGCAGTTCTGTATGCCACACCTACAATGAGAACACAAAGGCTCTCAGGACCAGAAGAACATTAAAAGTCACCTTAGTCCCACATGTGCATGATAGAGAACCTCTTCCGTTAGCAACTAGATGCTCTCCTCAAAATAGGAAACTCATTATCTTTCAAGGGAGCTCTGGTTGTTAAAAGCCCCTTTACACTAAGTTGCATTGTGCCGTATCAAATCTTCCATCTAGGAAGATTGTGAGATTGCTAGAGGTCAAAAGGAGACCTCAAAAATCACTCTAGGAGCAGCAAGGAAGGCTTTTAACTGAGAATAGTTAAAAGGTGACCTCCATGCCTCTCTCATTTCAGTAAAACAAGAAAATGGTACACCAACAGGTACACAACCATGCAAGTTTACAGCTGGACTTTTCACAATAGCCAAAAGGTGGAAGAGCTCTAGTGTCCATAAACAGATGAATGCATAAAGAGACTGCAGTAAATACATGCACTGAAATATTATTTGGTTATAGAGAGGGATGAAGCTCTGATACATGCTACAATACATATGAACTTGAAAGTATTATACTAAGTGAAAAAGCCAGTCACAAAGATTATATATCATAAGACTCCATTTATAAGAAATATCCAGAAGTGATAAATCCATAGAGGTCATGCCTGGGGCCTGGGGGAGGACGGAGAGGGTTATATGGCTTAATGGGTAAGAGATTTTATGCTGGAATGATGGAAATGTTTGGAACTAGAAACAAGTAATGGTCACACAACACTGTGAATGCTACAGAATTGTTCACTTGAAAGTGGTTAATTTAATATTAGATGAACTTCACCTCAATAAATTTTTTTAAAAAGGGAGGAGAGTAGGATGGGTAAAGATGTAGTCACCAAACTCCACCATACTGGAACTTTTGGTAAAGCCAAGTTTTACTACCAGGTAACAAACCCCAAAACCTAATTACACCGAAAGATGGCACCGGATGAAAATATAAATTGGTTCAGAAAGTTACAGACCAGTGCTTCCTAAAGAGTCTGAACAAAGAAGAAAACTTCACTGTTGCTTTGCATTAAATTTCTATCTGACATGGACTAACACTTTAATACAATAAAAATAAATTAGTAGGATTTCCAGCCTCTTCCTAGAATATAGAAAGCTGGAAAGAGTATCACTTATGAACAACCACCAAGAGAAAACTAACTAACTTGCAAAATTGTGATCTTTATCCCCTCAGAGAACTGAGCTACATGAGGCCTTCAAACGAGTTAGTAAGAATAAGTTAAATTTTTTACTGGATTTCTAAAAGCCATGTGTGGGATAACAGAAAGAATAAACACCTTAAGACTACAAATACAAGGGGAATGCACACTATTGTTCTCCAAAAACCCACCATGGGCTTGGAGAGGGAGACTGGGGATCCAGGGCACATGTCCTCAGTGGTATAGGAGAAGGGGAATGACTGTTGCTATTAGAAAGACAAGATCTCCTTACAATGACTTCTCCTTTAAGAACAAAAGCCTTAAATTATGATTTTGTCATGCTGGGGCAGAGTTAAAGACCCATTGCATCTGGTGGGGGAGGTAAAAGACTAAAGAGTCTCTACCATTGGGGGTGTGATAGGAGAAAAAGTCCTGGGCCCAGACCATGAGAGGTCTCCCTCAGTTGGGGAGGAGTCATCTCTGAGCAAGCCCCCACCTTGTAGAGCAAAGAATATCACAAGATAAAAGGGGGGGCCTTCTTAATGATAAAGAGATCCCATAACTGAGATGACAGAACAATCCTATGACATTAGAGTTTCAATAGAGCTTTAAAATACATGAAGGAAAAATAGACAAATCTGTAATTGCAGTTGGAGATCTCATCATTTTTCTTTCAGTAACTGATAAAATAAGTAGAAAAATCAGAACAAATAGAGAAGACCTGAACAATGCTATCAACCAACTTGGCCTAATTAACATTATAAAGCTCTGTATGAAGCAAGAGCAGAAATACACAGCCTTTCCAAATGTACATGGGACAGTCACTAAAATAACCATATTTTAAGCCATTAAGAAACCTCAACATATTAAAAAGAACTGAACACCTACAAACTATGTTATGTGACCATACAAAATTAAACTAGCAATAAATACAAAAAGAGGTCTAAAATATCACTAAGTATAGGAAAATTAAACAACAAGTATCTATAGAACACATGAGTTCAGGAGGAACTCATAAGAGAATACATAACTTATTTTTTAATAGAATGAAAAAGCATAACTTTGAGGGATTCAGCTAAAACAATAATCAGAGGGAAATTGATGGGGCTAAATGTTTATAAAGAAAGGTATCAGATCCATAATTTAAGTTAAGAAACAAGGAAAATAAGAACAAATAAAATGTAAAGCCAGCAGAATGAACTAATAAAGATTAAAACAAAGGTCAATAAAATAAAAAAGAAAAATCAATAGTACCAAAATCCTGTCCCTCGAAAACATCAACACAATTGCTAAACCTCTAGCCGGACTGAAAAAGATTAAAAAAAAAGAGAGAGAGAGAGAGAAAGAAGATACAAATTACCAATATTAGGAATGAAAAGAATACATTAATGATACAGATACTAATAACACAGATATTAAATATATTAAACAGACAATAAAAGAGTACTATAAACTCCAGGCAACAATATTTGATGACTTAGATGAAGTTGACATCTCTCTGAAGACAAAAAAATTACCAAAGTTCATCCATAAAAGAAATAGATAACCTACATAGGCCTATATTAATCAAAGAAACTGAATACATAGTTAGAAATCTCACAACTAAAACAAAATCAACAAAAATTACAGGCCCAGGTAACTTTACTAATGAATTTACCAAACACGTAGATAGGGAACAATACCAATTCTACAGAAACTCATCTGTAAAATAGAAGAGAAAGGAATACTTCTCAACTTACTTTATAAGGCATTACCCTGATACAGAACCAGATGAAAATATTACAAGAGAATAAATCTACAGACTGATATCCATCATAAACATAGATAAAAAATATTCAATAAACATGACCAAATCTAAACCAGCAACAAATTAAAAATATAACACATCCTGACCAAGTGGCATCTATCTTGGGAATGAAAGGCTGGTTCAGGGCGCCTGGGTGGCTCAGTGGGTTGAGCCGCTACCTTCGGCTTGGGTCATGATCTCAGGGTCCTGGGATCGAGTCCCGCATCGGACTCTCTGCTCGGCAGGGAGCCTGCTTCCTCCTCTCTCTGCCTGCCTCTCTGCCTACTTGTGATTTCTCTCTGTCAAATAAATAAATAAAATCTTAAAAAAAAAAAAAAAGGCTGGTTCAAGGTTGAAAAAAACACGTTATTCTCTGTGTACACAGAGCAAGGAAGCTAAGGTGTATACTAACCTCAATAGATAAACATGTGCCAAAATACATTATCATTTAGGATAAAACCACTAAGCAAACTAGAGACAGAGGGAAGCTCCTCAACCTGATAAAGGGATCAACAAAAAATAGATAGCTAACTTCATACTTAATTATGACATACTAAATACTTTCCTTTTAAGACTGAGAACAAGGCAAAGATATCTACTGTCATTATTCCTGATCCACTTAATACTGTGGAATGGTCCTACTAAGGTACTGTGGTCCTAAGCATTGTTGGTTCTAAGCTGTGGTATAAAGTAATAAGTAGAAATAACATATAGACTAAAATGAGGAAGTTAAAGTAATAAGTAGAAATAACATATAGACTAAAATGAGGAAGTTAAACTGTCTCTATTCACAGATGACATGACTCTATATACAGAAAATCTCAAATAACACACAAAATTCCCCTAGAAATAGTAAATGAGCTTAGCAAAGTTACAGGAAAAGTTATATTTCTGTAAACTAGCAATGAACAATTAGAAATTAAAATTTAAGAAATAGTATGATTTAAAATAACACAAAACCCATAAAATATTTATTTATATGTAAATGAGGAAGATATACATTCTGAAATAAATAAATTTTTTAAAAAAGATTTACATTCTAGAAACTATAAAAACACTGATGAAAGAAATCAGAGATCTAAATAGATGAATAAATATGTCATCTTCATGGACTGGGAGTCCACCTGGTTATAATGTTCTTTTTCCTCAAAATGCCCTGTACACCTTCAACACAATTCCAGTTAAAGTTTAGTAAAATGTTTTATAGAATTCAACAAATTGATACTAAAATGTATAGGGAAAGACAAAGGAATTAGAATAACCAAAAACATTAAAAAAAAAAAGAAGAACTGTGTTAGCGGACTTATACTATCTTATTTCAAGACATGCTATAAAGCTACAATAACATGTAGGACATGGCAGTGTGGGATTTGTGAATGGCTGGATACATAAATCAGTGAGATAGAATAGAAAGATCATCCAGGAAGGTCCCACATATATATTCCACAGATAGAGTCCACAACTATTTTTAACATAAATGCAAAGGTAATTGCATACCAAGAGAATAACCTTTCAACAAATGAAGTCAAAAGAACAAGATACCTCTATGCAAAAAACAAACTTTGGCCTGTATTTTCCACCATATACATAAAAATTGAACATAGATTTAACCAAAAATTGAACATAGATTTAACCAAAAATTGAACAAAGATTTAAATGTAAATCATATAGCTATTTAAAACTCTAGGAGAGAATGTAGGAGAAAATCTTTGTGATCTTGCAGTAAGCAAAGATTTCTTAGATACAACACAAGTATTACCTATAAAAGAAAAAACTGATAAATTGGACTTCATAATAATTTAATAAACTTAAGAGCAAGCTACAGAGATAAGATATTTACAAAATACATATATGATAAACAACTTGTATTCAGATTATATAAAGAAATTTCAAAACTCAATAAAAATAAATCGATCCAATTAAAAATGGGCAGAAGATTCAAATAGACACCTCACCAAAGATGTATGAATTGCAATAAGTGCACAAAACGTGACCAGTATCGTTAGTCATTAGGACAACACAAATCAAGATCACAATAATATATCAATATACACCTATTAGAATGACAAAAATTTTTTAAAAATTCTGACAATATCAAGTCCTGGCAATACGCAGAACTATCAGGACTTTCATACATCGCTGGCTACAGTGCCAAATACAGCCCACCACTTTGGAATACAGTTTGGCAATTTCTTGTAGAGTTAAACACATACTTACCATGAGAACCAGCAGTTCACTCCCAGGAATTTGCCCCAAAACAATGAAAATGTATAAGCATACACACATTTTATGCTCACCCCAAACTTGTACGCAAATTTTAAATAGCAGGATTATTCACAATTACCAAAATCTGGAAAGAACCCAAATGTCCTTCACATTATGAATGGATGAACAAATGGTGGTACATCCATACAATGGGTTATGACTCAGCGATAAAAAGAATGACCTAGAGATAGGTATCACATGCAACCACAGAGATATCATATGCATTATAATCAGGGAGAGAAGCCAGACTCCATATTCCATTTGTATGATTGCATTTGTTTCTCAAAAAGCTAAAGTTTAGGAAAGAAATCCAATCAGTGTTGCTAGGAAGTGGGTATGGTGGGACTGATTACAAAAGGGACAAAAGGTAATTTGTCAGGAAGATTTAACTGTTCTTTACCTTGACTGAGATGGTGGTTACCATATGCACAGGCTTGTGCAGACTCATGGAACTCTACTACAAAGGGTGAATTTTACCCTAAGTCAGATATTTCTCAGTAAACCTGACTTTTAAATAAATCTCTACTTTATCTATGTCTTAGAAAGACATGTGAAAAAATGTGCTGGAAAAATAATATGGATTTAGTCTTCCCCATTTTTGAGAAAAACTAAGGAGATAGGGGATTTGCATCATATATGTATAAAACTTGGAATGATTTGAACTGTTGTTATTTCTGTTAAGATGAGCATTACTATGTAATTTTGCTGTATTAAAAATAGCTTCTAAAATGAAATTACTTGATATGGAAATTTCAATTTTCTGAATGCTTACTTGGGATTTCTATACTTATCTCATGGAACTTTAATCATCTGCAGACTGGCAACAGTCTACAGACAACTTGTAGAGATAGTTTCCTGGAACAAAGATGTAACATATATTTTGTAAAAAATTAAACATTTAAGAATGAGCAATATTATAATATGTAATAATATGTACTTTTATTAATCTATTCTCTTTCAGCATAGTTTTCCTAAGCAATAAAAGGAGACTATAAATGAATATATAAAATACAATCCTATTTTTGTTTCATAAATACATATCTCTCATACATGTTTACAGAAATATTCTGGCAATTAACATATCAAAACATGATCAGTTATTATTTCTAGGTGGGCTTATTATATATAAGTTTTGTTTCTTTCTGTGACATTTATTTTCTAATTTATTACAATATGCTTGTCTTAATTACATAATGGGAATATAAAAGACCTCTACTTAGTAAACCAAAGGAATCAAGGTATTTGTAGTACATCTTTCCACTTCAGAAGCCAAGCTCAGGAAAGACCTATAAACCCTTCAAAGTGTATCTGGGAGTGTTCAGAGGAGACCAAATTCTAGACTACCTCTTCTGGAAATTACTGTTCATTCCAAATTCATGTTTACTACATTCCTATTGTGTGTGAGATAAAGTATCTGTTGTTGTAACAGACACAAAAATGTATGAGATAGCCTGTGTCTTCAAAGACCTCTGAGCATTTTAGGGGCTGCATAGAGAGGAGGCTTGAGCTCCCCAAATGCTCTGTGGGAGAGGAGAACTCAAGGTGAACATCAACACTGATAAATTAAGGAAAGAGCTGAAGATATTCTAGGAATAGGGACCAGCAATAGTCAAAGCATCAGATGGGGGGAATGTGAGACCTCAGTCCATTTTAACTATGATATATGTGCCTGAATAAAGCTGGATTTGAAAGGCAGATCAAGGCCAAATCACAAGGAGCAGTAAGGGCTAGGATGGGGAGTTTGAATTTGTTGGCACTGAGGAGCTACTAAAGACCTACACAGGCAAGAAAGGTCCAGCAGGGCTATGTGAAATTATACTTCTGGTTGACCCTAAGAGTAGCACTGTGTAATCTAAGTGGGGCTTATCCAGGGATAATCTGGAGATGATAGGGTCAGTTAATTGGGAAGGAAGTAATTAGGATTTTAACTAGGACACAGTAAATGAAAAGAGGAAAACACAAGGAGAGGACCCAGAATTTATCAACTGTTTAAACACTGCAACTGAATGTATATAAAGCATAATGAAGGAAGGAGAAGGAAAAGGTGACCTGATGTTTGGGGCACAGATGAAACATCCAGATGGAGAACAATGTTCATGGAAACTAGTAAATGAGCAGTGAAGTAGTAAGAACAGTATCAGAGAGTTCTATGGGTGGACAGAAAATATAGGAAAACTTTATAGGGACACCAGGAGGCAATTCTTCAAACAAAGACTATTTGAGGGGAGTCTTAAAAGGAGTAGGACATGGGCATTTCAGGCCTGTGGCAAGATTTGTATGCATATGGGCAGTGGTGGGTTTGTTGGCTGGGAGAGGGGATCATTCACGCAATAGAAGTTGAAAGAGAAGATGAGCTCACCAACAGAGAAAAAAGTAGCAGGGAGAAGAAGGGAAGCAGAGGCAAGGAAGCCATGGAGGCTCACAGATAATCCATGTGAACAAGTAAAAGGCCAATGGGACCCAATAAAGATGCTGAGAGGTGTTCAGAAAGGTGGCGAGGATGTGGGAATAATCAGAGGGCAAATGAGGCAGAAGAAAGCTTTGGAAGATGTTGGGCAAATCAATTATGACTGAAAAGAAGCCGTATGTGGCTCTCTGGAATTTGGCAATGACATGGGGGAGAGCTGCATGAAGACAGTACCAGGGGGAAAAGCCAGATGAATTTTAGGAACATGGACATGGTGTAAGAGGTAAAGGAGTTGGATGAGACTGTTTTTAAATAAGTCTGTGAAAGAAAGAGGGAGAGGGAGAAGAAAGAGGAAGAGAGGAGCATGGAGCAGAGGGTGGTGCTCAAGTCAGGCAAGGATTTGTTTTCTTTAAAGAATCAATGAAACTTTCTCTTTCAGGTTGAAGGAGCTCCTGATAAGAGAGAGATGCAGGGCATGGGGTGTTGTGTCCAGGAGGAAGACTCTTGCTGGCAAGAGGTCTGATGGAGGCAAGGGGGAAGAGAGCTCATCTTTAGCTGAAACAAAAATTCTCAAAATTTTCAGTTTACAGTGCCTTTAGTGCCTCAGTAATGTTTTTCATGGAGAGCTCAGAGGCCAAAAGAAACACCTACAGCTCCATTTTATGGAACAACTTAGTAAGCACTTATGCCTTAACAATTTAATAGCCATTTGACAAAAATAACACATAAATTGAAAGAAAACTTTTTTTTTAAATTTTATTCTTCAGAGCCCACAGTGGTTTACTAAGGTGATGTGTGTGCCTCTTGGGACCTGCACAACTTCCCAGACCTTGGAATCATTTATAGTGGGCACCACCATCTGCACTTCCTGCTCCCTAGGATTTTCATACTGTGTGTGTATATACACACACACACATATATCATACATATATATACATACTGTATGTATATATACACAAAAATATATATTATATAACATATTTTATATATAATAATTTGTATATATACATATATACAAATTATTATATAAAATGATATATTATATATATAATAAATATATATATATTTTTTAATCACAGCAACATCTGCAAAGATACTCCTTTGCAAAGGTATGCTATAATGGAGAGAAATGTACCATGATGTAATGCTTAAAGTGGGAACACCTGAATTTCTAGTTCCTGCCATGTCTGACAGATGTCACACAATGCTGCATTGCCATCAAACATTTAGAACATTCTGTAGCATCCCTCTAAATCTGCCATGGCACTCTGGGGAGCCTCAGTCAGTTTGGCAATGACACACCTAGGAGGTTGGGGCAGAGAGGGAGAGGATGGATAAAAGGCCTCTCAATGTTGAGAGGAGGAAGGTTGAGGTGGCTCAGAAGAGCAGGCATCAAGGTCATCATCTGGTGGTTCTCCAGTGTAGCAGACATTCTCCTACAAACTGACTTCTATAATTAGGATCTAAGAGCCAGAAAGGTGTGCTAAGCAGATCCCTCACTGGACAGACTATACAATGCAGTACAATTTCAGGACGACCAGTTCTTACCGCCCCAGTTCGCCTGCAGGGTGTGAAAGTCCTCAACTAATTTGCACATGACTCATTAACCAGGGGAAATCATTTAAGTGAACACTAGCTGAACATTGACTAAGGTCACCATTTAACCTTCAGAGGAAAATAATCCTTGTCCATCTGCATATGGCCAAACTGTGCCACAGGCCCTGAAAATGCCAACAGCACACTCCTGAAATATGTTCCAGGGTTGCCTGGCTGAGGGCCTAGAGAGGGCCAAGAAAGTGTCAGGAGCCAGTGAAAGGGGAGGTGGTGGCAGGACTGGGCTGGTGGAGGGGATAATTAGGGTAGAAGGTGGTGGAACAGTGGGAGCCCCCTCATTGACTGTGAGGTATCCAAGAGGATCAGACTAACAAGGAGGAACACAAGTGCCCATACTGTCCATCTTCCACTTGGATCATATGTCCCCTTCTCTAGGGCATCCCATCTACTTTCCATTCTTTCGATTTAAGGCATGGAGGGAAACTGGGCAAAGTTCAGAGAAAAGGCCAAAGGGAGGAGAATTAGTCTTTATGAAGAGACATTAATAGAGTATAAGCTCTGGCCAGAAAGGCAGTCATGAATATCTTATCATATATTCCAAGATTTTACACACACACACACACACACACACACACACACACACACACACATTCTTCCCTCAGGGACACACCATAGACTAAAAGCAGGGACAATTTGGGGTGAGCATAACATCAAAGTGAAGGATTCTAACATTTCTTGAGTACTTGCTATTTTACCATTCTTCTTGCAAATATTGATTCGCATTGGAGGAAAGTGAGCCCATGGAGTTTACTTGTTTGTTCAAAGTCACACAGCAAGTAGATGGTGGCAACGGATCCAAGTCTTTCCCCGTTCCTCTCTAACTTGTTCCCACCTACCTAACCTCCCCATAGCCAGACTCTAATTAACATAGCCTCCAGGGATCTCAAAATCTGGTGTTCTTAAAAGTAAAGGAACGGATATTTCTTGGTACCTTATATATATGCAACATTGTATCTGTCATGTATTTCCTCCCTTTGTGATTTTTTTAAACAAAATTTTTTACATACAAAACAATTCTAAGATAGAAAAAAATGTAGATGCCTCTGTACACTCTGCTATTAAAGGTTAGTATTTTTTACCCTACTTACTTCAAATTTTCCCTCTTTCTGTAAAATATTTCCAATAAAGACACAGCCCTGTGTCTCATTCCTTCTACCTCTCCCTTCAGAGTCAGCTAATATCCCAGGGTTTGTGTATAACACCCCATGTTTGCCTGAATAATTTTACTCCATTAGTATGCATCCATAAATAATATATACTATTACAACAATTTACATAAATTATAAGAGTGGAAATATATTTCTGCAACTTGTTTAAACCCAATGTTATTTTTGAAAGTCAAAATTTAACTTGTATTATATGTTAATGTTATATGGATAGATTATATTCTATTTTCCTGCTTACTTACTGAGGGGTAGTTGAGCTATACATTGGTTATCTAAGGCTGCCATAACAAAGTATCACAAATTAGATAGCTTAGACAACAGAAATTTATTTTCTCATAGTCTAGAGGTCTATGAGGTCTGCAATCAAAGGTCAAAGCAGGACCAAGAGCAGGACCAAGCTCCCTTTGAAGGCTCTAGGGGGGGACCCTCCCCTGCCTCTTCAGGCTTCCAGTAGCCCCGGGCACTCCTTGGCTCATGGACACTTCACCCTAGTCTCTGCTTCCATATTCACATAACCTTCTTCTCTCCTTGTCTCTAGAGCCAAACCTCCCTCTCCCCCTGTCTTTTGTAAAGACATAGTGATTGTAATTAGGGCTTCCCCCTAAAGCAGAAAGACCTCACCTCCATTCCTACCTCAGTTACAAATGCAAAGACTTTTATTCCAAATGAAGTTTATTTTGAGGTTCCGGGTAGACATGAATATTTGGAGGAAATGTTATTCAACTCACTATACACTGTTTCTACTTCTTTGCTGTATTCTCCATATGCCATAGTGAACAGCCTTACACACAACTTGTGTCTCGATGGACACAGAATGAGCGCTTGTGTAGGACTGACACCCAGGAGTAAAATGGCCAGAGAACAGGTTTTACTTTATCACTTCATGCCCAAAGAGAGCTGGTACCAGTCATATGGACATGTTCTTCTCTTTGCACATCCTTGCCCAAACCTGCTGCTATTATTAATTAAGTTAGATAGATAGATAGATAGATATTTCACTACTGTTTTGTCTTTCCCCGATTATTCTATATTCATCAGGGAAAAAACTCACAGCCACCACTTGATGATGATGGCAAGACGTCTGGAAAGGGTAACGGGCCCAGGTTTTCTATGCAAGTCCTTCCTGGCCCTGGAATTCTTCTAAGTCCGTACATGAACTCTTTTCCTCCATTGGGCTGCCTAAGTCAAAGAAATCAGTGCTGGGGCACCTGGGTGGCTCTGCCTTTGGCTCAGGTTGTGATCCCAGAGTCCTGGGATCGAGCCCTGCATCGGGCTCTCTGCTTAGCAGGGAGACTGCTTCTCTTCCTCTCTCTCTCTCTGCCTGCCTCTCTGCCTACTTGTGATCTCCATCTGTCAAATAAATAAATAAAATCTTTAAATAAAAAAAAAGAAGTCAGTGCAACTGCGTTCCTTCAAGTCTAAGTCAGATGAAGTACTTCAGTGGAGACGACTTACAATATCAAGGTGAGAAACAGCTGTCGCACACATAACACATAACACATCAAAGAAACAGTGTAGACAAAAACTAGACTATGATCTGCTGGAGAACAAGGACTGGGTTTTGTTCCCACTGTGTTCCCAACATTCTGACTCACAGCAGACCCTCAGCAAATGGACACACGTGGCGTGTGGTTGTTTGAACCGTTACATGAGCATGGGCTGGAGCAGTGACATCGGATCTCACACAAGGGGTGGGGTATGAGGCTGGACCCTGTTGGATGAGAAGGATCTGGACGTAGAGAAGCAAGGTCATCTGGCTAAGAGGAGTGGAGCTTCTCAATCATGTCATGATAGAGAGTATGCACCAACAAGGTTCCCTCTCCCAGGCAGAGAAGAGAAGCAGCAGCAGTAACAGCTAAGACCTATTAGAGGTCATTGCTATGTATCAGATACAAACGTACAACAAACATTATTCCATTTGATCTTCACAACAGCCCAGAGAAGGAGGTTCTATTATTAGCATCACCTTCTGAAGGCTCAGAAGGTAGGTTCAGTGCCCTCCCCGTGTGTCGCCACTTATAAGTAGTAGCTCCAGGATTTGCAGGCAAATCTCTCTCCCTCCCCAGACCATGGTCTTAACCTTTCTTTCTCCCATGTTCCTTTTTTTAAAAAATTTCTAATTGTGGTAAAATACCTGTAACACAAAATTGATCATTTTAGCCACTTTTAAAGAACACAGTTCGGTAGTGTTTCATACATTCACAGTGCTGTGTGGCCAATCTCTAGAGCTTTTTTCATGTTCCAAAATTGAAACTCTGAACTGATTAAGTAATAACTCATCATTCCTCCCTCCCAGCAGCTCCTGACAGCCACCATTACCCTTTCTGTAGTACAGTAGGAACTAATACAAAAAATGTTTAGTGTATGTGGAATGAATCACAGGGACAAGAGAATTGGCCTATCAAGTTAATGAGAACAGTTAGGAAGACTTGTGTCTTAGAAAGAAAGTCAAAGACTGAGAAAGGATCCCATCAGAATCGATAGAATCACAGCAAGGATAGATTAAGACATTGTTCATTTCATCCTAGACTATGGGAAAGTGGAAGAGAATCTTAAAGATTAGGTAAAGGAGTTAATTTCCAGATGATGGTGATATCCACCGTTCTACTTTCCACTACTTTAGTTATCTCCCAGAAATGGAATCACACAGTATTTGCCTTTCTGTTATGGGCTTATTTCACGTGGCATAATGTCTTCAAGCTTCATCCTCATCACAGCATATGTCAGAATTTCCTCCCCTTTTCAAGGCTGAGTAATATTCCACTGTGAGCAGAGACCACATTTTATTTATTCATTCATCTGTCACCAGGCAGCTGGCCTGCTTCCATCCTTCAGCTACTATAGATGGGTGCACAGATATCCTTTTGAGACCCTGATTTTAATTCTTTTGGGTCTGTACCCAGAAGGGTAATTGTTGGATCATACCACAATTCTATTTTTAATTTTTGGTGGGACTATAATGCGGCTTTCCATAGCACTCTGCATCCCCACCAAGACCACAAAGGTTCCAATTTCCCCACATCCTTTTAACCTCTCTTTTCTACTGCCACCCATATGCAACCTGACTATGAAACAGCTGCTGAACAAACCATACATCCTCAAACCAAACCTAGCCAAAGTGAGACTGGCTTCCCTTCAGCTGTCTGCCACCAACCCTTGGCGAGATAAAGCTAATACTTAAGAAAACAATCCCATCCTCTAATGCAGGGAGGCATGCTGGGTAACCGCACCCAAGTCTCCAGCACTTGGAGGGGCTGCCCTGCTCCTGGAGATGAGTCACAGTGGCCAGGGAGAGCTTAGCAGGAGCCCATGCCTCTGTTCTCCGGGGATTTCACGACCTCCCTCCTCCCCCAGCGTTCAGTTTGCTTTCCATCGCCAGTATTGACAGTGACTACGCTGAAAAGCTGTGTCAATCGCCTCTTTGTCTGAGGGAAGGACATTTATCATTTGCTGTTCTAAATCTGAAAACATCATAACCAACCAGTGGGCGTTGGCTCACATTACACTCTGTAATTTCAGTGAGTGAGTTAATGGGAAAGATGCTTTCACATTCTGTTTGTGGTTTAAAATACATATTTACACAGTTTGACTTTTCGGATCCCCAAACTTATAATTTATCCATCATTATGTTCCCTATTCTCTCCTCTTAAACATGAACTGCCCTCATTTAGGTGATGAAAGATGGGGAGGCAAGCTGCGGTGGTTTCGTGCAGATGGAAAGCCGATCATCTCCATGCACAGTCGTGCGCGGTCGGGGAAGGAAAGAGCTTTGGCCGAAATCTCTGAGTTAATGGGTTCGTGCGGAGCCATTGCCTCCAAACATAACAGACAAGGAAGACTAAGCTGGAGCCTTGAGTCAACTCTACCATTTTATGTCCGGGGCCAGACAGAGGCATGACTCTGACTGTGCATAACAACAGCTCAGATTCCCACCCACAGTGGCTGCTGGGGATCCCAGGACATTGGTAAACTGCACACTTCATCTCCTTATTTATTTTATTATAAAATATCTTCACTCTTTACCAGCACTTTTAACTGCTTGAACTCATTCTTCAATCATAAATGTTCCCTTGCATTTCTGCTCACAGATGAACTCAGGGAGGAAGAGTTGTCCCATGGACAGGATGTAATCTTTGGAATCAGAATGAAGTTCAACTTCCACCTGCCAGTGGTAGAAGCTTGGGGGAGTCACTGAAATTCTGAGAGTCTCAGTGGCTTTATCCACAACAGGTGGGAGAGAAAAGCGACCTGTTGAACGACGGCTGGTGTTTACGGTGCATATTCTCTGGACCAGGGTCCAGCTCTCTGCCCATCGCATCTCATGGGGTGCTGCTACAGTTTTGTACCAAGCATGGCAAGCAAAACATCTTTTTCATTTCCAACCTCAATGTCTCCACCCTCGATGGTATCCTTTGAGTAGGAACTAATACAAAAATGTTTTGTGTATGTGGAATGAATCACAGGGACAAGAGAATTGTTCTATCAAGTTAATGAGAACAGTTAGGAAAACTCAAGTCGAGAAAGTCAAAGACTGAGAAGAGATCCCATCAGAAACGAAGAATCGCAGCAAGGATGGATTAAGATATTGTGCATTTTATCCTAGACTATGGGAAGGAGGAAGAGAATCTTGAAGATTAGGTAAAGGAGTTAATTTCCAGGTGACAGAAGAATTACTTTATTGATCTTGTAAACTTACTGCCCCAACAGATGGTACAGGCCAAAATGACCAACATATTACAAAAGGGTTTAAGTAAACTCACTGACAGACCCAGAAGGGAAAGGAATTGACTGGCTATTTACAAAATAAATAATTAGGAAGCAAGTTGGGTGCCCACCAGACTTCCCTTTTAAGGGCCGGTGCTTACCCCTGGCCTGGCTTCCCATTCAGAAACTGTGTGTTGGTTCCTAGTTTACATTCCTTTCCCCTTAGGGCCATCTTGCATGTTCGCAACCAATTAAATCCCCACCCTCAAAGTCATAAGATACTCCAAAGAGAACACAGATTTTAATGGAACTCTCCCGGAGGAAAAAAAAAACTTATCCTGAATCAGAGGAACGAAGTTTTGTGGGGAAGAGGAAGATACATTGGGACAGGGAGCTTCTTCTGCTGTGGTCACGCAGCCACATCCTACTCCAGTGACTGAAAACAACTCTGGAAGGGGCAGAACCAAACATCCTCTCTGCAAGATTGCAGCAGTGACAGATGGCTCTCTCCTCCATCAGGCTTAGGTGGCACTGTTAGACAGTTCTGATGGTTAAAGAGTTCTCTCAAATACTGGGTAAATCAAAGTCTGTGTCTTAAGCAGCACGATGGTTCCTAATTTATCTTTTAACTCCTTCAGGGCTTTGGCTCATTGGTCCTCTTTCTGGCCTCTGTAGTGGAATTCTCCACCTGAAGCCCTTCAGATACTGAACACAGTTCTTCCGGTATCCCCTTAAGTTTCTTTCCCAGGCTAGAAGCTCTTACTATAGTTTCTCTGATGACCTAGCTTAGAGGATTCCCCAGGCATCCCCCTAAAATGACTTTCTGACTGATTTTTCATAGAAGATGGAGATTTTTATCTTCCATGGACAATAACCAGAGTGGGAGTGAGAGATGCAAATGCTTATCCTATGCGGAAATTATAAGAAAACATAAGGGCATAAGAGAAGAGTCAGAGTCTCTAGAAACCTTAGAGAAAATCCAGTCCCCATGCTATGGTTTAAAGATCTCAGGCAAAATCTGGTTTAGAGTCCCATCCTTGCAATTCCTAGGCCAGAACAAATAGTTCTTTCTGCTCTATGCTGCTTTCCTGGCGGAAGGCAGCACCAGACGGTTCTCCAGCTACCACATGAGCCTCCCTATGTAATTTCTCCACCTGACACTGGGGTGCACTGGCACGCCACCCGCCCCCAGGCAGATCCCAATGCCCGCCAGCACTAAGGATTGATTTACAGGGCCTGGGAGATGATTTTCCAAGAAAACACTCCATATAATTGGCTTTTGGTATATCTCCTCAGGGTTGATTTATTTGCCTAGGACAAGCCAAAGAACATCTCTCCCCACCTCTGCAAAGCCTCCAGTCCCTGGCCCTCCAAGTTCAGCAAGTTTCTGGCCAGGGAATGTTCTTCCTCTCTGCCCACTCAGCCTTTTTTTCTGTGGTTTGCAATCTCATTTGCTAAATATACTAAGGTGCCCTGTACACAGCGGTCTACAGTTCCAAAGTGTGCCTGACTTCCTTTGGCTGGGTACATCACTCATAAATCAGTGTGCTGGCAGCTGCCATCCATTTATATCTATGACCCACCAGGACTGAAAGTTCAAATTCTTCCACAGTGAGGCCTTTTTCATTCAGGACCCTCCATGAGACTAGAACCTTCTTCCCTCAAACCCCCCTCCCCCAACACAAGAACTCAGCGGCGTGGTAGGCACAAAGAAGTCACGCGGTGAACACTTACTGAGCCCAATGCTTAAAAAATATTCAAGACAGAACTTTAGACTTGGCCATGTCCTTAAAGAGTGTTGAGTGACAATGTCAGGCTGAAGCTAAATTACCCCGAATGCAAACCCAGATGAGGAGCGTGACGAAGCACATTCTGAGTGCGAGAAGCCAGGGCCTATTGAAGTAAGAAGCAGTAAAATTTCCCAGCCAGGTTTGCAAATAGCTTCAGACTTTCACCAGCCTACGGCCACTTTCTACCAGTGCCATGGACACAGCCCACGGCCAGGCAGTTCTTGAAGGATTTCCTGAAAGGTGAGGATCTCCCAGAGAGGGAAAGGTAGAAAGTGTGGCTTGGCAAGAGTAGGACTCCTTTATAAAGGTTTGGAAGCGAGTTCCGGTCACCCCTTTGAACAGGTCCTACATGTAATGAAATGCTCTGAGCTCATACAGTGCTATGCTTTCTTGAGGGAATGGGGTGTAGGTAGGGGCTAGAAGAGAATCAGAATATATCTTCACTGGCCCCCTTTAGAAGAGTCTGGTTTAGTACATGCCAAGGGCAGTCTTTAGCTCAAGTAGATGAAAAAATGGGGGCAGGCCAAGTGAATCATAAGAAATTGAAGGAGGAGGTACTGGGGGTGGAAGGGGGCAGTTATTGACCCTTATAGTTGGAACAGTTGCTGAAGACAGAAACTTGTGTTTCCTTAAACATTCCTCTGTCTGCAGACAGTCTATCTTCTGGTGAGATCCTTCATGAGGAGGAGAATTTGGTGGGAGAGGGGGAAAGAGTCAGGAACACTAGGAAAGGTAGGACATGTTTGGGTGACATGGAAACAAACGTCTGGAATCAAGTCTTCCCTGCAGAGCAGAAGGCTGTCCTCTAGGGAACCGTCTTCCCTTAGTTCTCCCCAGAAAGCACATCAAAAAGATGGTGGGTGATAGGACAGAGAGCTGGATTCCCAGAATACTGGGCAGGGCTGGAGCTAAGAGAAAGGAAGTTACAGTAGAGGCTATGAGGTAGTAAAGGGGCCTCTGCCTCCACTCCAATCCCAGGCCCAGCAAGGCCATTCTTCAGGAGTGCATGCGTGGGGCAAGCACACTTGATCTTGGCGAGCAAACGAGGCTTTCTCCTCCCAGCTGCTCCAGGGGACTGTGGAAAATACAGTGCAAGATTGCATTACCAATTTCTGTTGGACTAACACAATGAAAACCCATATCTAATTTGCTGTCCACTATCCCCCAGGTCCCCTTCAGCATTTACTGCTTTCCAAATATCTTCTTCCCATTGAATATCTGTGTTTCAGATTATTTGTCCCCAGATGTATTAGGATGCATTTACTACAGCTGAATCTCATCTAGTGATTTCCTGTCCATATGTCTGACAGCTCCAGGTCCCTTTATGTCACATCTTTGTCATTGGTGGGGTTTGTAATACCTCTCCATTTAGGGCAATATACAGATTTAATTAGCATATTCTTTACAACCTTTTTTAGGTTATTAACAAGGATGCAGAACACAACTGACACCACAATCCCTGTGGCTCCCCATGACCTCTGAGTCGCATTGCATGTCTGTCTCCAGTGCCACAATGGAGTGGTCCGTTCAGCACACCAAAGAGCTTTGGCCAAGTTCCTCTGATCATGAAATAGGCAAAAGGATTCTCAGTACAGTGCAATGAAAATTACACTGAACCAGGACCTTTGAGAAGGAGATTCTGCTAATAATTATGAGCTACGTGACCTTGAGTTAACCGCTTCTGTGTTCATTTAGTCAACAGTGAATATGTTCACAATTAATCTTCACAGGAAATTTAAGATATTAATAGTTCTGGTAATAATTCTAACAAGAGCTCATTTTTATTAAGCTACTACTATGTTCCAGATACATGATTTCTAACCCTTACCATCTATCTATGAAGTTTTATAAACTGAACTTTGTGGATGAGAACACTGAACTAAAATAGTTGAAAGGACTTGCTAAAGCCCACAATGGTTGGAAGGTGTGACTTGAACTGCTATCTTTCTGACTTGGGGGAAAAAAAATGTATAATATCCTTTTTGAGCCCTCTGAATGCTGAAAGAGGAGGTACTGAAGTCAAGAGCTCCTCTTCCACCAAGCTTTCTCTTTTTCCAACTGTCCCTCCAGGCCATACAAACATGCCTTCCTCTGGTCCTAAATACTGTTTGGAAACACACCATGTGCCATGCCCTGTGCTAGACAAAAAGGCTTCAGCCATGTTTGCTTCAATGTCCTTCTTGAATCTACCAAACAAATTTGGGAGACAGAGTTCAGCAAGGTTCAACCAACTTCCCACAATTCTCCCTAGAGCATTTGATAACATCCCAAGGTATATTAAGGGGAGAGGGATGAAGCACTCCCACCTTTTGTCATTGTAGGAATCTTTTCAGTGTAGCATCTCAAAAAATCAGTCCACCTTGGAACAGACTTGGGGAAATGCTGCAGTCATGGACCTGAAGGGGACTGGTGGCCTCCAAAGCATGCAGCCTCCAGCAAGCTCCTGCCTACCCCTAGATTCCTGGAGCATGGGCTGTCCAGAGAAGGCCCTGGGCCCATGGACTGACTACTGTCCAATGTTAGTAGATAACTGCATGTTTACAGTCGAACTGAAAGCTCATAGAAGTCAGACAAGGTGTGTGGTTCATTCTCCTTAACCAACCCCAAGGCTACGCTTTTATTTATTCATTTCTTTTCCTCCTCTCTATCCCATTTTAACTCCTTGTTCCACACCACGCTCCCACTCTGATATTACAGTGAGTCCTTGTAAAATATGCTTGTGGTTTCCAGTGTTTCAAGATATTTAATTGTTTAAATAGTATTGTGCATGTATTTTATTTTGATTCTTAGTTTTTAAGTTAAGCACTATTTTTTAACATCAGTGTTTTAAAATGTAGATTTTATTATCAGGTATGGTGAGGCCATGAGATCAGGTGAGGACGGCCACCAAAAAGAGTTTGTTATTTACAGTTCGGGAGAGGAGGGTGCACACCCCACCATGCAAGGTCACGTGGGGGAGGCACGGGGGTCAGCCAGGAGGCAGAAGGAGGGAGGGGAAGTATGGACAAGAGGCTTTACTGTGGTTTTTGCAGGAAGGAATGGGGCGGGGTAGGGGGAATGTGGAAGGAGGTAAGCAGGCTCAGGGCTGACTAGTTTGAACTATGTCAGCAAGCTCTGAGGCAAAGGGGCTGTCCTGGGTTGCATGGTACTTGGCTCTGGGATGACTAGGGTAGAGGAACACTGCCCTCCTGGAGAGCAGACAGAGAAGGGCACTGGATTGGTCAGTTTTCATATGAAAGTCATGCTACCTTTTGTGATCTCTAATTGGTTAGCACTGGAGGCGGAGTCTCCAGAGTCAGCAAGGCCCCAGACACCATAGCATCAAGGATACAGAGAATAAGAAAGTAAAATTGATAGAGTCCAGCTCACGTTGCCATGGATCCACTGAATCCTCACTTCTAACTGAGCACAGTTCTCCAAGGCAGGCCTCCCCCACCATCTCCCAGTGGTACCTCCAACTCAGTTATCTGCAACACTCCACCACCCCAAACGACACTGTAAGGAAAATCCTCATCCACACTTCCTTATGGTCTTGTGTAAGAATGGCATTGGAATATGAATCTTAGAATGGAATTCCTGGGCTACACTCCTATCAGTAGCACATGGAGATTCCTATAAGCCCATATCCCACTAGTATTTGCCATTAGCTGGCTTGATTGTTCTAGTCCAACAGATGCAAAGTTAGACTTTATTCCTCTGATTTCTAACAAGTTTGATACCCTTTAGCTTCATTCCCTGTAACTACTCAATACATGTTTGCCAAACCAATTCTACTCGAGCAATAAACCAATGAAAAATGCTAGATAGATTTTCTTTAATCATAGGCATAAAGGCTGCCTAGCTTTGGCTCCTCATAACAGGAATCAGTGATAAAAGACACTAAGACACAAAGACACATAAGTCTTTGTTTTAGACTTTTATGAATGAGACCAGGGACCAATACAAACCTCCCCATTTTGGACGGCTTGCCCCAAAGTGGCAGGTTAGGACCATGGGCTAGGGATGGGGCACAAGGCAAACCCCTACTAGGTCAAGTCAGGAGTTGGAGGCTGAAGCACTAGGAGTCAGGAGTGCAAAAATCTGTATCATTTTCATGCTACTGCATTCTGAAGTATGATGTCCCTGAAGTCTTTAGACAAGAGGAGATGTGCTCTATTAAGTGTGAAGTAATCAAAGCAGAAATCTATACAATAGGGTAAGTGAGAATACTTAATGCCCCCATGACACAGCATGCACATAATGTGTATATAACTCTATATGTAAATATATGTGAACATACAGATGTGCTCATCTGGTAAGCATTTACATTTATACAAACGTGCCTCATAGATGAGTGTTTCTCTAGAAAACTTTTCTCCCTCCAAATAAATTGCAAACTTAATATCTAAGTTGTAATCAGTGTTGTCCCTAGTCTCAGATCTGCTTACATGGATGGATTGCTTTAGTCCCATCTTAGGCAATCAGTAGTATTAAAAAGAAAATGAAAATGTAATATGTTAATAAACATACATAAATATATAAAACATTTATCATCCTACACATATTCTGTGACTGTATCTGATTTTATATAAACAAACACACCATAGGCCATCTAATAGTGATACCCGTATTTTGACAACAGACAAGTGTTAGGTGTGAATACTAGAGGCTACTAGAGACTACGAGATCTGATGCTCAATATCTGGGAAACACAGAGGGGCCACCAGGACCATTCCAGATACTTCTCTCTCAATTTTATTCTCTGTCATCAACAGGAAGTCTTTAATGGAACAGCTAAAGGGAAAACTGACCACTACAGCCATGTTTCCCACCCAGGGGGCTTGGGTGGAAGTGTCATGGCAAAGAGACACAGCCCACCTTGCGAGAAGTTATCCCTAACCTGCTCTTTTAAGGCATAAGCAAGCCTTAACTCACCACAGGCCCTTGGAAGAGGCATTTGCTTCTGAGTGCACAGCGCATTCCACTCTCTGACTTATGTAGATGAGACAAATGGTGCCCTGGGCACACTCATCCACACATTGGTCTGAATTAGCTAATAAATCATAATGCAGTAGCTAATAAGAGCTATAAAGCCTTTTGAGTTTTACAAGGTGTTTATAATGGGCAACTCACTATGATTTATATGAAAAACATGAGTCAGCTCCTGAGACAAAGCTGATATGTGGACAGTGGCCTTGTGGTGTGACCTCTAGCAGGCATCCAAATAAATCGCAAAATTTCCCTCTGGCCCAAAGCAGGCTACTGCCTCATACACATATGTCCAGGATTGCAGTTGATAAGAGAACTGAGTGCTGGGCGCATCCTGGACCTTCCCTGGTACCAGATCAGTCACAAGGAAGAAAGTGATTATCTCAATGCAGCCCCATGTAGTGAGGGATGATAAATATTGAGACTAGTAGTTTAGGACCACCCCTATGTTTGGGCCCAGGATGTAGAACAGAAGACACATTAGGTATATTCTCTACCCTGCCAGTTGAGAAAGAAAGATGGATACGCACAAATATTAGAAAATATAATATGGTTTACATGGGAGTAAAGGGAATTAACTGAGGCCCCGATTTCAGGAGAGAGTTTCATAGAGGACGGGATCTGAATTGGACCATGAGGGACGGGAACAGTTTATAAGGGGGAGAGGATGGGAGAGAGATTCCCGAGAAGGAGAATGACTGAATAAAGATGCCGGGTCAGCAATAATGATAGCATGTCCGTTTTGAAAGAAAGAAGGGAGGAGAAAGAAGAAAACTTGAGACATCCTGACCTAGGTGAACTGAAAAATACACTGAAGAATAGGAAATGAGTTCAGAAACTACAATGCAAAACTCAGAGCTGGCACCAAATAACCATGGGTGTCCAACACAAAAGGCTTTGTGCCATGAAGTTCACGAAATTCCTGCCAGGTAAGGATCAACCGAATGAAACAAGATCAGGAGGATGAAGTCAGTCCTTCCCCTCACTCCTTACCATTATAAAAACTGACAGGAGATGACTTATCCAGAGCCATTTTTTTTAAAGGAAACCCATCTCCATCATTACCAGATGATTCTAGATTTGAGTCATAGCCTGGTCTCCGTGTACTCTGATGTCCTCGGAGATAATTTTATTCACTTTGTTTATTTTCTTTCTTTCTTCCCAGAGTTCTTGGGTCTGTCCCTTTGATTTACATATAATGATGTCAAGACTGATTCTCTTTTCATAGTTTTTTTTCTTTTAATTCAATTAATTAACATATGATGTATTGGTTTCAGAGGTACAGGTCTGCGACTCAGTTTTATATAATGCCCAGTGTTCATTGCATCACATGCTCTCCTTAATGTCCATCACCCAGTTACCCCAGCCCTCCACCCTCTCCCCTCCAGCAACCCTCAATTTGTTCCCTATGATTAAAAGTCTCTTATGGTTTATTCTTCCTCTCTGATTTCATCTTGTTTTATTTTATCCTCTCTTTCCCTATGATCCTCTGTTTTGTTTCTTAAATTACACATATCAGTGAGATCATAGGATAATTTTGTTTCTCTGTTGACTTATTTCACTTAACATAATACCCTCTAGTTCCATCCACGTCATTGCAAATGACAAGGTTTCATTTTTTGATAGTTAAGTAATATTCATATATATATATATCTCATCTTCTTTATCCATTCATCTGTCAATGGACATCTGGGCTCTCCCCATAGTTTGGCTATTATGAACATTGATGCTATAAACATTGGGGAGCAGTTGCCCCTTCAGATAACTACATTTGTATCTTTAGGGTAAATATCCAGTAGTGTGATTGCTGGGTCATAGGGTAGCTCTATTTTCAACCTTTTGAGGAACCTCCATACTGTCTTCCAGAGTGGCTGCACCAGCTTGCATTCCCACCAACAGTGTAGGAGGGTTACACATCCTCGCCAACATTTGTTGTTTCCTGACTTGTTAATTTTAGCCATTCTGACCAGTGTGAGGTGGTATCTCATTATGGATTTGATTGTATTTCCCTGATGCTGAGTGATGTTGAGCATTTTTTTCATGTTTCTGGTGGACATTTGGATGTCTTCTTTGGAGAAATGTTTGTTTATGTCTTCTGTCCATGTCATGACTGGATTATTTGTTCCTTGGGTGTTGAGTTTAATAAGTTCTACACGGATCTTGGATAATAGTCCTTTATCTTACATGTCATTTGTAAATGTTTTCTCCCATTCTGTCAATTGTCTTTTGGTTTTGTCGACTATTTCCTTTGCTGTGAAAAAGCTTTTTATCTTGATTAAGGCCCAGTAGTTCATTTTTCCCTTTGCTTCCCTTGCCTTTCAAAATGTGTCTAGCAAGAATATTCTGGAGCCGAGGTTGAAGGGGTTTCTGCCTATGTTTCCTCTAGGATTTTGATGGATTCCTGTCTCATATTTAGGTCTTTCATCCATGTTAAATCTATTTTTGCAGATGGGACGGTATAAGGAAATGGTCCAGTTTCATTCTTCTGCATGTGACGGTCCAATCTTCCCAACACTATATGTTGAAGAGACTATCTTTTTTTCCACTGGATATTTTTTCCTGCTTTGTCAAAGATTATTTGACCATAGAGTTGAGGGTCCCTTTCTGGTTCTCTATTCTGTTCCATTGATCTATGTGCCTGTTTTTGTGCCAGTACCATGCTGTCTTGATGATAACAGATTTGTAATAGACCTTGAAGTCTGGAATTATGATGCTACCAGTTTTGGTTTTCTTTTACAATATTCCTTGAAAGCTTTTCCCCTAAGGTCAGGAACATGGCAGGGATGTCCACTATTACCACCACTGTTCAACATAGTACTAGAAATCCTTGCCTCAGCAATCAGACAACAAAAAGAAATATGAGACTAGTTTTCTAATGGAATATTGTTCTTTTTATATTCAGCTAATCAAAGCTGCAAGATTTCACCAAACTGCCCCAACTCAATGGGGACTTCACCGTAGAAAGGCACTTAGGATTTTTACATAAGGACCCTGGTACACCTGAGTAGACCTACTCCTTTGGGCTGGGCTGTATTCTTTCCCTGCAGAGGCTACATGGGCAGCCCAGGGAGAGGCAGGAGACATGCATCCTGCCCCATCTTTCTGGAGGTGTACATAGCTACAACCCTAACTCTTTATGATACAACCCTAACTCCTTATGATTCTTTCTTCCAGAGTCAATCTGAGATTTAAGAAAAGATCTGAGATTTTTTAAAAAAATCAGTTTAAAAAGTTTAAAAAGCCTTTGAAAAACTCTGTCCATCTGACTCTAATTGTCAGAATGTGGTTAACAAAAAGGGATGAGATTCTAAGGCATATAAATCACATTATTTAAAATAGCCAATCTCTATTATGCATATACTTTATCAGATACCCAGAAGAGGAAAAATCTGAAGGCTCCTCACCACTGTAGAAGAGACCAATGTAGAATAAGATAAAGACTTAACTCCATCTTCCCTAGAAAGCACCTCCAGTGAAGGTGGAGACTCTGTTTCAGTAGCTTTTATGCCCTAAAGAATTCTGAGGAGCCGTACACACTTAATAAATATATATGGGGGAGGGGAGTTGGAGAAAGAACTGAAAGTCTGAGGCTTGGGTGTAAGGGAGTAGAAACTTTGGTAAACGAATCAAGAAGAAGGTCGTCCCAAAAGGATGTACTTGATATCCCTTTTTGGTTGTTTGATGGCATGAGGAGAAAGGGAGATAACTCTTTGCATCAACGCCCTCACATATTTGGCAAATATCCTATGTCACCCAGTGCCAGTTTTCCTCCTTGCAGTAAGTAAACAGCCCAGTAGGATCCTCAAGACCTCAGAATTTCTGGTCCACTCTCACTATTAGAGTAGGAGGTACAGGTAAGAGGACAAGTTCTATATACCTGAACCAAGTATACCAGCATGTACGTCCTGAGAAATAACCCAAACCATCGTATTTTTGTATCTTAGTAATACCTATCTTGGATTTGGGAGCTTTAATTTTCATCCTGGCCTGAAAATGCTTCCCCTTTTGAAGGTTTATCTCTGTCTCTTTCAATCTGAACCTCTGGGTGATAATGTTATCCCTGGTTGGCAAAGCTGAAAAGCATCCCATTTTCTGAAGAAGAGGATCCTGAGCAGCTACTTTTACCCTCAATACTCCAAATTTTCCTTTTTAAAAAACTCCAGAATTCCTCCTAATCTTGAAATTCATATGATAAGATCATAAATAAATGGCAACCTCCCAATAAAGGCTGAGAAACCATGACCTTGGAAAGTCTATTTCCTTCCTTGTAGTATGATCATGACCCTGATTGAGGACAGATTTGTCTCAATGCTTTTTAAAAATATGAATATTTTTCCTTCCCATTGGTCATAGATAGCATAAATTGCCATTAGTCATGACAGAGACTGATAACCTGCCCTACACGAGAGAGACAGCAGAAAGGCTGAATACATTGTCATTTTCCTGTAACTTGAAAATCTCCAGCTCTCTGTAGCGCATCTCAAAATTTGGGGCGCCTGGGTGGCTCAGTGGGTTAAGCCTCTGCCTTCGGCTTGGGTCATGATCTTGAGGTCCTGGGATCGAGCCCCGCATCGGGCTCTCTTCTCAGTGGGGAGCCTGCTCCTCCTCTCTCTCTGCCTGTCTCTCTGCCTACTTGTGATCTCTGTCTGTCAAATAAATAAATAAAATATTTTTTTTAAAAATTTCACCCTGCCAGAAAAGCTTATTTTAAATAAAAGTGAAGTGAAATATAAGTTTCCTGTTAAAACACTTCTGGTCATCATGAGTTCTGAGTATGAGGATAGTGGCCTGGCCCCGAAGCTCGAGCATGGTATAGACACCCAGAACAGAACAGAACAACCAGAATATACTTATCTCCTCCTCACCCTTCCTCTCTAGTCTTGCCCTCCTTCTCTAACCCATGGTTTGTCCTCCTCTGCAGTTTACAAAAGCAAACACTGCTGGTGTGAAGATGTGAGCTGCAGCATGCCAGACACACAGGAACAATGGTGATTCCAAGACGAAATCCCTTCCTCCAGGAAGTGTGGAGAAAGCCTCAGAGATGTGGAGCACAACTGAAAGTGAACTGTGGCTCTAAAATAGGTCAAGTCAACACAGTCCTCATCAGGCAGATTTGGAACCATCTGGAAGCTAAACACATAACCTGCTTTTCTTTCTACTCCTGGGTATAGGTAGATCATACCCTTTTTTGCACAATAGACCATAAAAGCTGCACTGACTGTCCCTTGAAAAAACAGTGGCCCACTCTGGGAGGTGTGGGCTGGTCTGAGTTCCACAGTGGAACCTCTGGGAGAGCTATCCCTGCCATTCTGTGCCCACGGTGGGAACTCTACAGACAGCAACAGGATTACTTAGGTGTTCCTTTCCCGAACCATGTCTTCATATCATCAGTCCAGAAATTATCAGAACAGCCAAGTTGTACCCTAAGTAATGGCAAAGTGCTGGTCCAAGAGGATATGTGAGAGCTGATCCCCCATTTTCATTTCTTTCCATAATATCCAGTGAGTCCTACAAGCGCTCTATCTCTGTATTCCATGTGTGTAAGACAAAGTACCCCTCTTCTTCCTTTTATCAGTATTGTGAGGATCAAATGAGATCATAGGTGTGCAAGTGCTTTCAAAATTAATATATCTCCATCTTCACATTCAGGACTTTGGAATGAGAACAAATAAAAAGAACATCAAGACAGAGAAAGGAAAATAAGAGAAAAAGAGAGAGGGAGAGACAAAATTGTATTGCTCCTTTACTTTATATCATGCCCTGGGATAAGTGCTTTATATTCACCATTTCCTTTTATCCAACAACCCATGTTTTATAAACCTCATTTTAAAAATGAGGTAACTGAGGTCCTCATTTACCCAAAGTCACATAACAAGTAGAAGAACTAGGACTCAAATCCAGCTCACTGAACTCTAAAACCTGGGTTCTATAGCATGTCACCAAGGTATTCCCCTGAAATCCCAGAGGCCGGCAGCTTCAGGCACCATGGACCTCACACAGACCAAGACATCAGCTTGAGCATCTGCATACGTGGCTGCATCACAAAGCCACAGGGAGACCCTCAGAGATGCTCTAAGTTTCTTCATCCATTTGATAGATGAGGAATCTGAGTGCTGGAAGGAGAGACCTCCCCAAGAGCAACCAGAGGGCTGGCTGAGTTTCAGCTCTCTCAGAGCGGTGGAGATTGGTTGCTGTTCAGCAAAGGCATTTCCTGTTCTTTCTGGAACTCAGCTAAGCAGCTGTATTAGTTCGTGATGGCTGCCATAACAAACATGACACCAGGTGATTTAAACAACAGAAGCATTTTTTCTCAGTTCTTGAGGTTGAAAGTCTGTGATCAAGGTGACAGTGGCTTCTCTCTTTGGCTGGTAAACAGCAGCACTCTGGACATGGTTGTCCCTCTGTGTCTTCCTGTGGATCCTAATTTCCTCCTCTTATAAGGACCATGGTCAGACTGGATTAGGGCCCACCCTGATAGTCTCATCTTCATTCTATCCCCTCTGTAGAGACCCTATTTCCAAATAAGGCTAATCTGAGGTACTGGGAGCTAGGGCTTTCACATATGAATTAGGGTGGATGGTGGGGGGGACAATTCAGCTCCTAATAGCTGCTTTTCCCAGACTCCTGCAGTTTTGAATGTTCGTGTAACAGGGTTCTGGCCAGTGGAATGGGGGTCTTAATGACACATGTTATCTCAGAAGCAGGGCCATAAATCATTCAGACAATTCCCCGTACTCTTGCTTTTGCTCCATGCATTGGCTTCCATCCTGTGAAGAACTCCAAGACCCAAGAAAAATGTAGAGCCATTGGATAAAGGGAGCCTAGGCCCCTGACTGCGTGGGCATCCCTCACTCTCTACCCAGACACTTTCAGTGCACTGAGAATGACTAAACCACCAGGATTCAGGGGCTGTTTGTTACAGCAGTTAGCCTTCTCTGACTAATATACCCAGCCTCTCAACCAGTATCCATCCCATTACACATCAAGGGTCAGTGACTATTACCCAAACTGAGAAATAAAATAAAAGATTAACACAAGGTCTAATGTCAATGAGCAAACCAGGTAGGCTGCAGAAAAAAAATGAGGGGGGAGCACTGCCCTTTCTTGGGGTACCAGGCATCTCAGTGAGCATAGCTCCCTAGAAAGTCCTCTTAAAGACTCTCAAGGGGTCTCCTGGCCCCTCCTCCCTGCAAAACTAATAAATGAGAGGGGGAGGTAGGGTGCACATGACAATGATCCCTTTCTTATTTAAACAGACCATTTTTCTCCCCAATAAATGCTTTTTTTTTTTTTTGTCAGCTCAAATAGTCCCCTTTGATAGAAACCTGAAAATAATTAGCCTTAATAGCTCTGCTGTGAATAATGCTGCACAAGAAGGAGGTAGATGTTAATAGGAACCTTCCACTCCAAAACTAAGTCACCCTCTCGGCCTCCCTCCCCAAAAAAGAAATGTAACAAGAAAAAGATTATAGGTTTAGCACCACTTGGGACGAAATGTATATTTGAAATAAATGCATGAAATCATTTAAAAACAGCGCACACTGAAAACTTCATATTTAGTTTGATTTGCTTTCCAAATCACACAGGCTGCACAGTTGCATACAATCTTTAAACAAGTACAACCCCTGAGAAGTGTGGATAGATTTAAGAGAAATAAAAGCAAGATCAGCCAGCTTGTAATCTTCTTTTCTCTTTTTCCCTCCCCAAAGCTGCATTAAATTGCCTATTGAGAACAATAACATATTTGTGCTTTTATAGGTAGATGATTGGTATTACACAAAGATTTGGCTAACAGTCTAAAGGCACATTCACACTGATCAGGGATTGCATGCTGCTAATAATTTTGGGGATGCTCTAGGGAACCCATAATTCCCTGGGACTATAACTAAGCAGGTCAATGCATGCTTGGTGGGAGCTCCTAGAGATTCTAAGCTTCTCTTCCAGAACCATACCAACCAATCTGACTTGGGGAATCCCATTCCCAAAGAAAGCCTTGGAATTGTTAAGTATCCTTTTTGACCTACATTCTTCCTCTGGTCAGGGTAGGTGGGATGGCTCATCAGACTGGATAGCCAACTGGAAAATGGCAGCCAGGCATTTTTTAGGCAGAACCTAAACCTGGTCATATACCCACACCCTGTGATCCAAGAAACCCATCCCTGGAAAATTATTCTAAGGAAATAATTGAAAAGAAATACACTCTTAAGACACACTGACACACACCCACACCCACCGAACCACACACAAGCAACAGTATTTTATACCTTAGAAGTAGTAAGGGAATGGTTTGGTAACAGATGGTACTTAACATCAATTTGATGAAGAATTGTACAGTGCATAAAAGAACAAATTTGAGGACTCTGAAGTAGCACAATACAATAAAAATATTAGGTAAATGCACAGAGCATCAAGTATACATATAATACCGACAGAAAGGGGTAAGGTTTAGAAGGGAACAGAGCAAAATGAAAAGTCATAGAGTTAGCGTGTAGGGAATACAGTTGAAAGATTTTCTTTGTTAATTTTCCTTAATGGGATCATAACATTGTTTTTAGAAAACATATAAAAATAAAATAAAATGAAATGGTCCCTGGGCCTTTTAATCTTTGATTACCACACACACATGTCTGAGCCCCGAGATTCAAAAGCCAAGCTTAAATATAATTTATAATTCTCCTTTTAATAAATTCGGGAACTCATTCCTAAGGAAATTTGTGAACAGTAGTAATATTTGGTTGCATGGACAATCACAATCAGACCATTGTCAGACTGGCTGTTTCATCAGAGATACAGAAAAAGAAAGTTGTACTGAAGCATCTAGAAACATGGAGTTTGGGAAGTCCCTTTACAAAACTACTCCATAGGGAAATCTGTTTATACACACACTCACACTCACCCTCACACACACACTCACACAGCAGCATTCAGAGAACTTGTGTTGCCATGCCATACAACTTACAAGAAAAGCTCCCATTTTCTACAAACTGGAAACCCAGAGGAAGAGACTGCTCTGCACACCTCATGTCCATCTCCAGGAATAGCTAAGTGACACTGGCCACTAGCACAGCTCCTGCTCTCCCTGAGCCAAATATGTCTGTTATTTCTGACATGTTCGTGACTTAGAGACATGAGGCAAGGAGCATCCCATCCTCCGTGAAGCTCACACTGATTTCTGACTAAGTGGCTTACCTTTTCTGAGTGCTGTCCTAGAAAAATCATGGAATGTCAGTGCAAGAAGGGACCTGGAGACCTCGCCTGAATTACTTTTTTATGAAAGAATTTTTTCAAAAGCATTGCTTCTCTTTCCTGAGCACCTACTATGTGCTGGGCATGATCTCAGAAGCCTAGCATGCATTTGTTTCTTTGTGTCATAACCAATCGGTAGGGCAGGTTAGGTATTGTCCCATGACATAGACTGGGAAAATTGCAGACATGGAGTGACTTGCCCAGGGTCATACTCCTTTAAGCACAGAAAGGGATTGGAATCCAACTCTTGGGACCGCTTGTCCCGAGTTCTCAGAGAAACCATTAGGCCTCCTTGGCACTCTCAGGGGGGCTCAGCGTGAGTGGCCTTTGTGCGGGGGTTATAATTAGTTGTCTCGTCCCAGTTGCTTGCAGGGTAAACAATGTCTGATAAACCCACAACGCTGTAAGTATTTATTACATCGCAAACCAGCTGCCAACTGTCTAACCATTTTAATAAAAAGCTATTTTCTAAGGTTTATGTTTTATTGCATGTATGACTCCCTTATTGGTTAGCATTTTGGAGTTGTGGAAAAGGTTATGAATTTAGAAACTGGCTGCATTCATATCATATTTAAAACTTAATGCTATTTTATTAAAGACATATGGGCCTCCAAAGTACACATATTAAATGTCATGTAAGAAAAGTAGCAGTTTAAATCATGGTCAAATTCATTTTTGACGTGACTCCTGAGGCTTCCCAAGATCTGAACTATTTCTTTGTAAATCTGGCAGTTTAACCACACTCATAAATCACTTTCAAAGCATATTATTTCTTAATTTTACTGCATTAGAGAGCGTTTGGCCTACACAGTGAACTGTTTGTAGCATTTATGTGAACAAAGTTGCACATTTAGTCATATAATGTGCAAAAGCAGTGGGGAGAGGAGCAAAGAAGGAAGAGCTTTTCATTCTTCAGTCTGTTTCACTTACTCCACCCATTTTTACCTAAGCAAACATGATTCACCGCGTTCAGACAAGGCCTCTGAACGGCTCAACACGCACAAGTCACACGTTGGTACCAAAGGCTTTCTGAACACAAGGAAGACAAAAAGACTTTGTAACTGAATCTTTTCCAAAACATCCCACAACTAAAAATTAGAATGGGTGCGGACATTAGACATTTTTTTTTAAATATTACATTGAAACAGATTTTTATTTTCCTTCAAAAGTGTGTGTCTCTGTGTGATACAGCTCCTGACTGCTTTCTCTAATTCTCCAAAGACCCAAAATCTCAACCTGGCGTTTTCAAGGCCCTTCTCATGATGAGATCATATTCTCTGGACGTGTATAGGGACCCCTCGGATTCCACAGCCCAGTGTTCTCCATTTTACTATGGGGTAGAAAGGGTTGACTCCAATGACAAATTCCAGGATCTCACCATCAGCCTTGATTTCTAGACTTTTGCCAAGGTAGTTGGAGAGGGATAAGAGAGGTGAGTCCAAGGTCACCCAAGTGAAAGGACTTAAGGGCTTATCTCTGCACCAAGCATCCTTTTCCTCCTCTGCTCCAGCACTGTCCACTTGGGGCCCTGGCACTGCCGTCCTCTTGCTCCCAGCGATGGCAGGGTGGCCCCATTCTCCAAGCTATACTCACTTCTCCTGGGCCTTCTCCTTCCCCGGCTCTCTACTTCCACCATCCCCACAAGAACAAAAAGGCCCCGTGCAGTGCCTGGGGAGGCACTTCAAATGGAGGGACCAGGGTCTCCCCAGGATGAACATGGGGACTTCTTTCTTCTCCCACATTCCCTCTTGATAAGTACTTTACTCTCTTCAGAAGGTAGGTGCTTAGCAAAAGTCTCAGAAACATTTAACTTAAAATTCAGTGAAGCCACCAGGAATAGCAGGGGTAGCAGTATCCCCTTCTTTGCACTGAACTATGTCTCCCTAGAATTCCTATGTTGAAGTCTTAACCCACAGCGTCACTGTCTGGGGAGATAAAATCTGTAGGAAGTAATTAAAGTCAAATGAGGTCATAAGGGTAGGGCTCTGGTCCTACAGGATTGCGGCCTTATAAAAAGAGGAAGATCAGTCCATTTGCACATTCTCTCTTTTTCTCTCTCTCTCTCAGCATTGTGAGGACACAACCAGGAAGTGAACCATCTACAAACTCTCACCAAATCCAGACCATGGTGGCACCACAATCTGGACTTCCAGCCTCCAGAACCCTGAAAAAAATGCATTTCTGTTGTTTAAAGCCACTCTGTCCACAGGGTTCTGTTTTGGCAGCCTGAACTAATATATCCCCTCCCTCAAGCCCAAATGACCTTCTCCATGTTCACCCACACAAACCTAGGACACAGTGATACCACAAAAAGGAGCTTCTTTGAAATTACACAGCTAACACCACTAGCTACCCCTGCTTCTACACCCCAAAGACAGTGTGAGCACCTTACACATATTATCTCATTTAAATTTCACAACAAACCGGGAAGGAGGCATTAGGCAACCTCTATTAAGGATGGAGAAACAAACAAACAAACAAACAAAAAGAATGGAGAAACAGAGCAGAAGGTAGAAATTCAGCATTGAATCCAAACTCCATCGGAAACGTGGAGCGGGACTGGCCTCTAAATGGAACAGCAAATCTGAGAAGAGCCCAGGAACAAAGTAAGAATCGTGTGTTTCCCATGGGAGACAATAGCCAGTAAATCCAGATTTTAAACCTTCTCCAAAGAGCAGCTGGAGGCAACTTCTTGAATCGTGTCAAGAACAAAAGTAAAGGTTGGGTGGTGGAAAGGAATGAATAAAATGGGCCAAATAAAGTACAGGAGAGGTCCCTCCCCCAGAGAGCCTCTGCGACACTTCAAAATGCCAACAAAAAACAAGTGATTTACTTCTAAATTTCACTTACAAGTTAAAAGCTTCATGGAGTAGAAGCCCCACTTAAAATTCCCCATTTCAAAAAAGGGGGAAAAAAAAAAATTACAGCTTTGGAGCCTAGACAGAGAGCATTAGTTCACTGTTGAAAAGAAATAATGAGTTCTAATTCAGGTAATGTAGCTCAGAATTTACTGCCATATTTTAAAATGCACATGAAAAATAAAATTATCCTAAAATGTCCTTGGTGAAAAGGCTGAGTGTAATTGCTATCACTGACAATAGCATTGAACTTAGCTAAATTAACATCAAAGGAAGCCCCAATTACAGAGCATCTGTGCATTATTGATGGTGCCCTGTCTGTTAATCTAAGACACTCTACTGTAAGGAGCAGAAAAGCAAATAAAAGAGCTAATTGTACCACCAGCCTTCAGGCATCCCAAGGGCAGACCTGACCTATCAGGCTTGTGAGACACCACTTTGCCTGGTCAGAGGGCCAGTGAGGATTCATTTGGAGCCAGACTGAGTACACGGACCCCAGAAGGAAGCCATGGTGACCATGGGTGGACAGAACAATGGAGAAGCAAAAACGTGCTTTCCCCAGAGTTGCGCCAGGTTCACAGGCCTGGCCCAGCAGCTACCTGAGAACATAGATGGCCCTGGAGGTCTGGGCAGGGGAGAAACAAGCCCTCTGAAGACACAGGCAGGAAGCAGTGGAAGTGGGTCTTAATTCATCTCCCTTCCAACAAGAAACTGCTTCCTTTGACTTATCAAGGAACAGTTTAGGGCAAACAGCACCTTCTAGGAGAAAAGTGAGAGGCAGAGGGAGAGAGAGAATATCAAGCAGACTCCCCATTGAACACAGAGCCTGATGCGGGGCTCAACATCACAACACTGAGATCACGACCCAAGCTGAAACCAAAAGTCAGACACCTAACTGACCGTGCTACCCAGACGCCCCCAAAAGGTGACTATCTTTTTTTTTTTTTTTTTAAGATTTTATTTATTTATTTGACAGACAGAGATCACAAGCAGTCAGAGAGGCAGGCAGAGAGAAGAGGAAGCAGGCTCCCTGCTGAGCAGACAGCCCAATACAGGGCTCGATTCCAGGACCCTGAGATCATGACCCAAGCCGAAGGCAGAGGCTTAACCCACTGAGCCACCCAGGTGCCCTAAAAGGTGACTATCTTAAATGCAAAGAAGCTCTGCTGAGCATTGGGTTCCAGAACCTATTGCGTTGATGTAGGAAGTACCATTCCTGGAGCTCATGCTGATACTGGTACTTACCTATTGTCCCTGGTTGGCTCTCACGTGGATGATATCCAGAAAGTACGTACGAGCCACATTCAGACAAACAGATTACATTTTACTGCAATGAGACCTCATGAAGACTTCCACCTGTGTTCCAGCTGAACAGCCTAAGAGTATCCCACTACTTTATCCTAATCCATGACCAACTTTGTTTCTTAGGCTTTTGGGGACAATAAAAACACAAGTAAATGTTAAATGCCAGAGACATCCCTTCCATCACTAAGCATAAGTGAGTTTTCTTTTATATCTTCTTGAAGTTCACCCTTCTTGTCTACTGGGAGGAGCTGGATTATACCCCTCCCCATTGAAATGTTTAAGCTGGAACTCCCAGTAGCTCCGAATGTGATTATGTTTAGAGAAGGAGCCTTTAAAGAGGTGTATAAGCTGAAACGAGGCCATTAGGATGGGTCCTAATCTGATACGACAAGTGTCCCAGTAAGAAGCTGAAATCTGGACACACGGAGAGCTAGCAGGGACATACACACGTTTCAAGAATACCATGTGAGGGCCACCTGGGTGGCTCAGTGGGTTAAGCCTCTGCCTTTGCTCAGGTCATGATCTCGGGGTCCTGGGATGGAGCCCCGCATCAGGCTCTCTGCTCAGTAGGGAGCCTGCTTCCCACTCACTCTCTGCCTGCTTGCGATCTCTCTCTCTCTGTCAAATAATAAATAAAATCTTAAAAAAAAAAAAAAAAAAAGAATACCATGTGAGGCCACAGGGGGAAGGCAACTATCTGCACGCCAGGGAGAGAGGCCTCAGAAGAAACCAATTCCCACCAACACCTCGGTCTTGGACTTAGAGCCTCCAGAATGAGAAACGAATGTCTGTTGCTGAAGCCACCCAGTCTGTGGCATTTGTTAGGGCAGCCCTCGCAAACTAGTACATCTGCTATTAGTTGTAGGCAGTTTGGAAATAACCAGAACTCAAGAATAGAAATTAGGACCATGCCATCTTCATTTTATCCTTTTTCTTTAGCCATAGAATTGCAAATACTATTAACGTAAATCAAAGTTAGCTTCAGAACAATGTTCATGATTTTTCCCCAGTGGGCCATCCATCCAGCAGCCTTCTCTGCCTTCTAGGATGTCTACCTGCCTAGGGGTTCAGTCCCCACCATCTGACGTTTCCATGTCCCAGAAGGGACTTTCGAAGCAAGGCAGAGCTTCATGAAGTCATGGAGTTCACAAGAATCGAAAGCAAGGCCCTGAGCTCACTTAGGGGTAGGGACACTGATGCTTCCCTGATGTTCCTTCACTCAGACCTCAGTCACTAGCCTTTTTTTCTGCTCCTAAACAAGTTGCCTCTGTGTTTCCAACCTACTCCTTCCCTTCAGTGGGCTAGAATCACCAGGCTCAAAGCAAAGAATCAGTGTGTGTGTCGAGGGGGAAGGGGTAGCAAGTGGCATAAAGAATGTTACGGCTAAGGTGTTGTTCAAGCTGATGGATGGACCTGCTGGGGGGAGGGGGTAGCCCCGCCCAACGGCTGCATATGGAATGCAGGGTAATATTAGCTTGAAACATGGGTAACTTGAATGCAGGGCCTCAACTTCATTCTATGAAAATCTACTTTCTTAGGGAGGGATCTTTATTTTTCATTTATCTTTCCTTTCAAGCTAATTTTTGAAAATAACAGAAAACCTAAATTGGAAAAACAAAATACCAGAATCTGTCTTCTCAAGTGAATCATGAAAATGTCAAGCTGTAAATGCACCGTTTATAGATATAATCAGCTGTAAGGGCTCCATATCAATCATTACCAGAGATCCCATGAGGAAGGACTTTTCACAGCCCACTTACGAGGCCTTAAATCCACTCCCTCAAACTGCAGCAACTACACCATAGCCGACAGAGGTTTCTGAGGTAAGTAAATGTCAAAAAACTTCTTTAGTAAGCCAAGAACCCATTTCCAGGGCAGTTATTCCTGGGTCTTTGACAGCCATCAGCTTCCTCTTCATTCCAGCAACAGGGCTGCTTGCTACCACCCAGATCTTTCCCTGAATTCTTGGGGACAAGGCTCTCCACCCTAGCTCCTTGACCTCTCTGGCCAGCTGAGCACCAAAAGGGGCCTGAGCACTTTGAATGCTGGGAAGCCCCAGGCCAGCAGCTGCCTCTCACAGATTTCTGCCATACCCACTGTGCACAGAGCTCTATTACTCCCTCTCCCAGCAGAGACCTCCCGTACTTTCCTCCCACTTCAAACCTTGCCAAGGTTCTCCTAATTCTTGCAAATTTGGCCTAAGAAACAGAGCTCTCCACAGGCCATCTCCTACAATTCTCTGCCTCAACCACGCATTTCACCAAAATGGGTTGGGGGTGGGGTGTAGTCAGAAGGTCAAAATGGAAATGACAAAGTTACCTTTGATTCCCTTCCATATCCTCACCTTCCTACTCTTTTACTCCTGCCTCCCATCATATTTTCATGCGTGTTCATGTAATTTAAAATACATAAGGCAAAGAGAATGAGCTCTGGAGTCTAGGCAGACCCCAGGAAGAACCTGAGTCTACGTTGCTCTGTAATTTTGGGTAATGTACGTAAATTCTCTGCTCATCGGTTTCCTCATAGGATACATTCAAGTTCAAGGAGAAATTCAGGGTAAAACTGTTAAGTCACTGATTCAATATCTAGTACACACTGGACACAATACATGCGAGGCACTCTTTTTACTCATATATCAGGAAAGTGTCAACACATCTAATAATGTACTACAGAGCAGTTGATCAGCCCATAGTCTGACCTTGCAATCCTCATTAGTTAAGCATCCAAAAAGCCTAAAGAAGTTGATGTCATGACACTGAAAACTAAAAAGTTGTGTCCTAGTTAAGAGCCCTGGTTTAAGTGGCCAGGACCAGAAGGTGGGATGTATGGACGGATAGCCTACCTTTTCGTCAGGCTCCTGCAGCAACACTATTCAAAATCCTAATGGCTTACAACAAGAATTTATCTCTCATACAGAGGTCTGCTATTGGCTGGGGTAGATCTGCTTCAGGCTTAGCAGGTCAGCTTCGGGGCTGCTCAATGTGTATTTCGTGTTCTTTTCACAGCAAATGGCAGACACGCAGGAGGAGTGAATGGAAACCCATAGGACCTCGTAAGGCTGTGGCCCAGAATTGGCATGCTGTCACTTGCAGTCACATCCCATTGGCCAAAGCGTCAATGGCCAAGGCCAAAGTCAATGGGATGGGGAAGTAAAAAGAAACACATCACTTTAGATACACAGTGAGATCTACCACACTTGCCCCAGCTATGGAGTTCCAGAAGCTGTGTGAACTATCCTAAGGATCGAATTCCCTAAAGAGTGCCATTTACTTCCATGGTTCTCTAGGCATGTGGACAAAAGTGAGCATGGTGGAGGGAGGCCAAAGAGAGGAAGAGTGTGGAGCTGGGCCACTGGGAAGCAGTGAAAGCCAGTGACTCCAACAGAGACACAGCAATCTCTCCTGGAGCATTGGGTCTAATGGAGAATGACACCTGCTCTGTGCTCAGCACCTGGCCAGGCCCTGGGGCTTCTGGGAAAGGCTGTGAGAAGCTGCCTTCAGCACCAACAGTTCTGTTTCACTCTCCCTCTCCCTACTGTGGATTTCAATTCTCCATCCATAGGGCTTTGCTCGAGAGCAGGAGGTACAACTTTCCTGTCTCTCTCTGATTTCAGGCATTTGCCATGCAAAAGCAAGACAATGAAGACATACCAAAAATGTCTCCAAAGAACAGTACTCTGAAAGCATTTACTCGAGACACACCATGCTGCTAAAAATGGAGAAACACAAAATCCTTCCCCCCACCTCTAAGGAAAGTGGCAAGCTGTGAAATCAGGAAGAAGAATGAAAAACAAACAGACTGCAAATTGTTGGCTTCCAGAGTTGTTTCCAAACACATCGCCCAAGCATCTTCCAAAAAATAAATTAATTTAAAATTTTTCCTCCCTTCAAAATTCACTATAAAGTAACTGAAAATAGAATCTGAATATGTCTGTAGACAAGAAACATCTGTATAAAAACAGAAGAGAACCACAAAACACTAACATATTCAGGTAATTAGAAATATCCAGAAAATAAACTGACATTTTCAGTTTTCTTCTGAATGTTTGGCACGGTAAAGACCTCACAACACGGATTAACTTATCACCTCTTTAATTGCATGTGTATGTATGTGCTTTAGAATATCTACTTAAGGGCATACCTACATAAAAATATTTTATATTTATATAAAATATATATTCCTAATAAAATGTTAGTAATTGCAATCAATTTAGAGGTAGTTTCTGATAACCTGCTACATGTTTGCTACTGATCTAGATTGACATAACAGAAGGTACAAAAGTTAAACACACTGTGCTTCACAACGAGATAGCATGTACCGAAGAGCTGGACGTGGCTTAAAACAGTTAAGTAAACCAAGCATGCCACTAGGCAGTGCTCTTTTATGGTATAGACAAAAAAAACATAATGGCAGTTAAGACCAGGAAAATCTCATTTAAACTACACACAGATTTGTGGAGCACCCTAATATGTTTGCTGAGAAAAGCTAGTTTTTATTTCCCACAACCTCTCCCGTGAGCAGGTGGATTCCGATAGAAGGCTGCAGAGAACACTGTGCACAGTGACACGGAACATGAGCTCAGATCCCACGCTCGCCTTCCCCAGCAATACTACCTGATGGAGAAGCTCAGCGATCAGGGTGGCCGTAGGTTTTGCCATCATAAGTAATCCTAGGGGTAAACCTTTTGGAAAAACAAATAGGCAACCCCAAATCTCTCCTCTCTGCCAATGCACAGATTCAAGTTATTACATTTTTTTTTTTTTCCTTAAGACAGAGGTCCCTTTCCTGCTTTTCCAGAGGACCATATTGAAGCAATTTAAAAAAAAAAAAAAAATGGACCACCTTTCACCATGGATCTACCAGACTGTTCTGTTGTTCCCAGTTCATTCTTCTGACAAGTACTGGCTGAGCCTGTGCTGTAAACCAGGCCCTGGGGGTGGGGGGGCGATAAACACAGGCCAGGTCCTACCCTCATGGAGCTGACATCCCAGTACGGGAGCAGCTGCTTCATCCTGACAAAAAGCTGGCTTCCCGATGCTTCCATTCCCTATCTTGATCCTAGGTGGCCGTCTGTGTGTGTGTGTGTGTGTGTGTGTGTGTGTGTGTGTGTGCGCGCGCGTGTGTGTGTGAATCCAAAAACATATGCACGATGAAGGAAACTAAAGGAAACAAGGGAGTCGGGTCCTGACGCCAACGTCAGGCACAGGACTGTGTGGTGTCGCCATAGAAGGAGGTGATCTTCAGACTCCAAATGATTTCCAACTTTCAGTTTAAGGTCAGGAATTAAAAAGACTTCCAGAAGGTACTTGCACTCAGAAGTTTATTCCTTTAACACATCACACCTTCCTCTCCCTCTCCTTGCCTCTTCCTCCTCTCCCCTTCCCTCCTTTTCTCTCTCTCTCACACACACACCAGGAGAAAAAAAATACCTCAAAGACACTCACACAGACACAAATATACAAAACTACACAAATAACGCCAACTACCCATGATAGGAAACGCAGGCATGCCCACATAAAGGCACGCACCACACATTTTCAAGGACACACTGACGCTCACAAACATGCCTGATACCTTCTCTTACCTATCACAGAATGGCCACCATTAAAAGCAAAAGTACACATGTCAAAACACTTTCTAACACAGGCTGCGATTCTCAGTCCAGCTGTCCCTCGAGCTGCTCTCCCCACCGCTTCTATAAGGTTCTGAAGATTACACAGTTGGTAGCCAACTTCATATACATGCCTGTAAACAAGAGGGCTCAGCTTTAAATAATTATGTCAAAGAAATGACAACTGTGCTCTTTGCCAGAACAGGGATGAATAATTACAAAGCCAGGACATAATTAAGCAATTCTGACTGTCGGATTCTTGAGCTGTCTGATGCCTAGGGCTGGTATGCCCTCCATGCATACCCTCCTGGACAGGCCTCGCACCCCTTTGATTTATGTTTCCTGATGTGGCAAGGGGGATCATGCTCTGGTCGTCACACAAGTCTTTCTCTGGGGGCCTCCCCACCTTCTCTGCATCCAGCTTTGTGCTTTTGGCATTGGCAATAGCATGATTCCACGGCCAGCATTTGCAAAAGTTACAGCATTTCTTTAAGATTCCAGGAAATGAGCAAAGCCTAGTTGTTGTAGATTCATTAACTAACAAGACAAACACAGCAGTCTAGAAGAGTCCATTGTAGGATTACCTATCACTTCCCTAATGAACGATGGCATCTTCCTAAAGGACAATCAGGGCTCAGACAGAAAGCGGCTTCCAACAACAAAAGCCAAGAGGCAGCAACGAAGGGGAAAAGGTGTCATCATGAGGGGAGGCTAGAGCGAACTTGCACTCTGGCGCCGGGGGCCTACCAGGTACGTACGAAATCAAACCTTTGTGACATAGGGGGTTTATTAGTTCCTGGATGATTTTGCATTTGCGTCAGCCCAGAACACCCAGACTGCCTGTTCCCTACCCCCAAGGCAAGGGCTGTGATTGGAGAGGCATTTTCCATTCTCCCAAATACTTTATGTCAGGAATAAAATGAAAACAGCTCCCCAAATCACGGCACCCCGGATCATCCATCAGAGCATTCCGCTAAATAAGCACAACAGGCCACTGCTGCCTGAGAAAGGACAGGAGCCAACTTGAGATTCCGATTCTGGGATGAAAAATAGGTCCTCACCAAGTGTGCTCAGCACAGCGTCGCAATTCACAGGGAGGAAATTGCTCTCCACTTAGAAGCCGACTCGGGTGTACACAGACCTCCCAGAACATACATATGTATACACACACAGAGATAGCATATATACACACCTGCCCACGAACAAACAGACGTCTGCACACACTGTGAGCAGGCGAGAACCAGCCTTTTTAACGCCCATTTACTAATTCAGCAAGAAGCTCATTTGGCCTTGTTCTGCTTCTAGAGAAGTACCAATGCGTATCTCTGAAAACAGGCGGGGGGAGTTGCCTGGCACTGGGGAGACGCATACAGTGGGAAGGAGAAGCCGGGGCACAGCGAGGTAAGTCCTATGCACTTGAACCATCAGGACCTAGATATAACCCTTCTCCGAAAGCCCGGGCCCCTGAGTTCTGATTCCAGCTCTGCGTGGGGGCCTCGGGAAACAACATCCTCACTTGGATCCCTCCCCTGATCAAACGACGGCACAGACCAGGTGATTTCCAAAGTCCTTTCCAGTTAGGAAATCATGGGACTCTCCGGAAAGATAACCGCTGAAGATCCCCATGCTTTGTCAGAGTATTTTCGTCTCTCCTCAATGAATTAATGGGCATTTTTAAGCTTAACACCATTAGTAAAGACGTGGGCGTCAATCACACAAATATAAGCTAATTCTACAATTGATTAGAAACTGATTTGGAGCTTTGAAAAGCATTTCTGCTGATGTTGCTTATGAGTCCAGAGCCGGCTACGGTGGGTTTTAAGGAGGCGTTCCCACGTGCTTTCAAAGGCTAGGCAGGATTTCAGTCCCCGCTGCTATTTTGACCCCAAGAGAGCAGTTTAGCTTTAACCTGTTGTTGTTTTTTCTTTTGTTGTTGTTGTTGTTGTTGTTGTTGTTGTTGTTGTGTTGTGCTGTTTTCCTTTAGACCTTCTTAGGAGGTTTTTATTTGGAACAGAGAAATGCACTGGGAAAATGTGTGGCTCACTCGGAAAAGAGCCGAGTTGGAAGAAGTGGCTTCTGTGGGTCAGACACACGGGTCAAGCTCCAGGCCTGGCTCTGACCAGCCAGGGCTGCCCAGTTAACACCTCTAGGCCTCAGTTACCCCACCTGCAGAGTCCGCCAGTGCCCCTTCCTCCTACAATTTAGGGTTGGGTGAGGACTCACAGATCTGAATACAGAGAGCCTTAGGGCAGCGATGAGCACACATGGTGGGTATAGGTGCCCCCTCAGAGTTCCTGGGACAACGCAGCTCTTCCCCCGTCAGGAACAGGGAGAGCAAGAGAAATACTGATCTGTCCTGTAAAGTGTATGCATACATGCAGGTGGAAAATGTTGAACAGGCAGGAACCCAAGATATTATAAACAGCTCATTTGTTGTCCTTTGTTTGGTGATGTCGGCTGCCTCTGGAATCTTTTAACAAAAAAAAAAAAAAAAAAAAAAAAGGAGGCCAAGAAATAAATTATTTCATTTGGACAAAATTACCAAAGCTGGAATAACTAAAGGCAGTCATAAGCAATACATCAAATCCGGGCCTCGATAAGGAAAACTGTTAACACTTTAATAGCTATGAAACGAATCACTCAATTAATTTCCCACATGCTGAAACAGGTAACAATACATTTATCTGCCAGTATTATACCCTCCGTATCATATATTTCCACAACTGTTAGCAATTTTATTCAGCATAACGGGAAATAAGTTGCACCTCATGGATTCAGGAAAAGAAAGTGGCCTGAGGTCTGCCGCCAGCTGAGCGACTTGATGGAAGAGGTCTCGTTTTTTTCTGCTTTGGTCCTATTTGTTTTTTTGCTTTTTTGTTTTTTTTTTTTTTTTTCTCTTTCCCTCTTAATCATCTCCAATGCATGTACAAGGTACTCTAAGTCAATAAGCGAGGACAAACTAGACCTCCAGGATTTCTGGGCCAGTGTTTGCAACACACAAGCTAGGGTCCCGCAGGAAGTGACAGGGTAGCACCACAGGGCCCTGGGACAGGGGTGGACCTTGAAAGGGATCATCAAGGGTCATCTGGTCCATTCCTTGGACTTGGGCTTCATGGAAGGACCTCAACTCCTCCCAAAGAGATCATTTTTCACATCCTTAAAAATCCCCTGGATTCTGAATCCAAGACTCAAAGCCACATCTCCCCCACCTCATCAATGCTGTCATTAACTTGACACCATGTTCACTTCCATGGCGTCGATGCAGACTCAGCCAATAAAGAAAAGGTCAGTAAGACTATTCCCATGAACTCTGGAGGGCTCTTGTAGGGAGAATATGTTAGCCCCAGGCCACATTGTCAGAAAAAAATGGCCTTTCCCACTAACAATATCTCTGAGACCTACTGAGCCCTCATACCTGTGAACAGAAGAAAATCACTCTCTGCTGCCTCCACTATGGCCCCAAGAAAGGTGAGCTCCCTCTGGGTCATTAGAGGAATCCTACACACCTAAGGAAAGTAAATGCCCCAAGCTTTCTTCCTTCTCAGCAACAGACCTGCAGAGGCCCCACCTTGTAAACAAAACATTTTCAAGGAGGAGACCAGAAATCTGCTCCCCAGAACATGACCACTGGTCTGTGTATGATGCTGCTTTATGGGTGAAAGAGCCACCTGGGTGAAATCAGTTACAAATAAGGTCCCCTTAGATGCATCCCAGGAAGATCCAATTTATTCCCAGTCCTACTTCTTGCTAGGCCAACAGTGTATGCATGGATAAGACCTTGGTTGGACATCTCTGCTGTGTTCCAAACACAGAAGAACATCCTCTGTGCTCAATGAATAACCAGTGAGGCAAGACATAGACCAGAAAGTAAGCAGCTTACCTTGGGCTTCACCACCTTCATGAATGACCCTCTGAGCAAAGCTTCCTCTCGTTCTTGTCTGGTTACTTTCCGGGCATCCAGAAACTTCAAATTGGGCAGCTTGTGCAGAACAAAGCATCTGAAAGAAGACAGTCAGAGACAACTCAGGAGGGTAGGTGGTGGCCTCAAAGACCCATGCAATTTGTCTCATGCTCAGGGATCTACATCATTAGGTCTTCAGAAGTTTAGATCTTGGTGCTGCTTTTCTTTTCTTTCACAAAGAATGAATAATCACTCTTTGCAGAAATCCAAGTAATTATATTTTACACACACAACTAATTCTTAACAATGTGCACTAATGATTGCTCTTAATTCAAATGTAGATACACACACATACACACACACACACACACACACACACCCCATGAGCCATAAAGATCCTGTCAACGTATTTACCCCCGCCCTTCCATTCTAGAAATGGACCCAGCTTCAATGTTACACAGAAAGTTCTCAGAGAAACTAACCTAAAGCCTAATTGTACCATTTTGTCACTGCCATTCCTGTGAGTCATCTGTGTAATTCTCATCTCTGAGATAAAAGCAGATCTTTGGGATGCCTGGCTGGCTCAGTCAGTAGAGCATGTGACTCTTGATTTGGGGATTGTAAGTTCAGGCCCCACAATGGGTGTAGAGATTACTTGAAAATAAAATCCTTAAAACAAAACAAATCTTCAATTTGAAACTAAGACAAGAGACATTGACTGGCCATCCAGGATAATAAACTTGAGGTTGTAATAACATAATGACTTTGGGACAGAAGTAAGAAGCACACATACTGAAAAATGCTTCCTTGAGGAATTGAACAGGGGTCCTGAGGATTTTCTCATCATCCCTGAGTTACTTCCACACTGGCACTATGAAGATTATTTTTAACAAGGTGAAACAAGAAGAATCAGTTTAGAGAGCATACGGATTTAATAGTCCAACAAATACTAACATATATAGATTCCTCCAGAAAGAGTCTTTGGTGTCCATCATGGCCTCCAAGGATAAGCTAATGACTACTTATGTGATGAACTATCCTCAAGCAGCTATATTTAGAATTAATGAGAAGATCCACATGTCTGTGGGATTGGTGGATAAACATAAATAAATACATAAAACTTATAGACACCTGCCTATACTTCTTCCTCAGGACAGTTATCAACCCAGATGCTTTCCACCGAGCCCACATACTTGATCACTATTGTTTAGACCCTGTCCTACTTAGGCAGAAGCAGTAGGTATCCAACGTCAAGACCAATAGATTATCTCCATAGGAATCTGTCATATCCTTCCTGTATTCAGCCTCTTCACTATTCACACATCTTTCAAATCCCAACCCACATGAACTTTTCTTCTGCATCTCCAGACCACATTGTTTTCTTCCTTCTCTGTACTCCCAGGATACGCTGTGAGCACCATACCACCTAACACCTGGTTGTTTTTTAATCATCTTATTCATGTTCAGTTGATGTCCTCATGTATAATAAGCTTCTTAAAAGCAGGGATATTTTTTTCTCACTCTCGCGTTATCTCAAAAACTAACATTACAATGGACTCAATAAAATACTGGTTTATTTCAGTTGTATGAGTATTGCTTGAACACCTACCATGTTCCAGGTCCTAGGTTTACAGAGGTGATTATAACGTGACTTCTGCTCTTAAAGGGATTCTTGGTATAATGGGGAAGATAGACTCACATGGAGAAATTAGAAATCCAGCTAAGTGCTGAGATTGAGATTATGCACAAAGAAATTCTGGGAAGCACAGAGAAAGGGACCTAACATTACTCACTACATGACTGAAAACTAGTGGCTGGAGGAGAAAGAGGAGAAACAAGAAATCTCAAGTGATCTTCAAAGAACCAAACCCCAAAGCAATCCTAAGCACTGAGCTTTTTCTCAGTGCAAATATAACCTGGAGTAAATAACATGCCCCCCTCCTCACTGGAGCCTTGGGTTGCCAAGGCTAGCTCCCACCTTCATGAGATGAACTCATATCACCAGGTGGCCTCCATACACTTGCCCAAAGATTTGGCTGATTATTGAAATGCCAGAGAAAACAGCATAGAGGTTTCTAGTCAAAATACTCCTTAAAGTGAAAATACTCTGAGTTCTTTTGAGGCGTACTTTCCTTCCCCAGAAGTGGCCACCCCACCATCTGAGGTCCTGGAAATGTGACTATCCACTTCTGGCTTCCTCCCTGGTCTCCATCTATCATCTTCTTTCCAACTTCTCCCTGAGCCTCTCCCTTCCCATCCCAAATGCCCTCTCACCCGATCCAAAATCAGTAAGTTTCCACAAAGCCTCAAATGAACTTCCATCCTCCAGTAGAACTCCCACTGGCCTCAGTCAGTGTCAGAGAAAACTTCCATCTTCTGCGTATAGCAGGAAAGTCTTGATGACAACAGATTCTTTCAAATAAAGACACGTACAGATGGAAACAATATGTCAGGAGTGACGCTCAGAGGAGTAAAGACACCCACTAAGTGTAGGGTGGGAAAAGATGAATATTCAGGTGAAGAAAACATCAGTATTAGAAAATCAGCCAATGTTTAATGATGGAATGAAAGATGTCTTCACGGGGCTGGCAGGAACCATGATGACAACAGACAGCACGTTGTCATTTTGCCCCACTTTGGATCACAGCCCTGAAATCAAAGGAGAGAGAGAGAGGTGCTGGCTTTTAAGCTAGTTAAAAATTTTAGATGACAAAGAGCTGCTGTTTTCAGAGCACTCATCTTATACAATCGAAGAAACAGCCCATGAAATAGGCTGCCAGTCATCCCTGAAACTAGGGCTGACTTGACTCCCAGCCTGACGGCCAGCCAGGGGTTTCTACGTGGTGGGTGCTTAGAGTGGTTTGAGGGACACTAGGAAGGCTTGCCCCCAGATAATTTGGCCTGAGACAGCTCTGGGTCTAAAGTTCCTCCCTTAGAGACGGCTTCATACATTCACTCCTACAACCAATAATTAGCGAGCGACAACCACCTGTCACAACCTGTGCCAGGTGCAGAGAAGAAGGTGAGACATGAAACAAAAAAGGTCCCTGCTCTCAAGGAGCTTGTATCCCAGCACAGTCATTCTCAAACTTAAGAGGGCACCAGCATCCCCCCGGATGACTTGTTGAAACACAGATCACAGGACCCCTACCACCAGGGTTTCTGGTCCCCTACGTCCAGAGTAGGTCCAGGAGAGTTTGTTTCCAGTAAGTTCTCAGGGTGGATGATGCCAGCGATCCTGCTGCAAAATGCTGTCCAAGTGAAAATAACATCATGACGAATAATAGCTTTGGAATCACGAGGTTGGCGATGTGGTGAAGACTCTCCCTCCCAGTTCTGCTCACAGTCTGCCCTACCCCAGCATCTGTGGTTCAAAGCATCCCAAAGGCGGCTGCAGCCCCCAGATCTCCCTGCCCTGGGTGGTTTGGAACTAGCTCCAAACATTACTGCCAAGTGATAAGTCAGTGGGCTTTCTGCCCGCCTGTCCCACCCCAGTCTTTGGAGATCTATTTCCCTTTGTTCTAGGTCATGTCAGGGTGTCAAAAGCTACAGCTTCAATCCCGAGTATAATACCAGTTTGCCATAAAAATACAACCGAGGATTCCCGAAGCCACAGAATGAAGGCTTTTACAATATCAATTTGACCCTTGTAAATTTAATCCAGGGTTATTTGTTGCACCAAAATCTCTTTACCGTGATGTATTACTTAGTTACTGGGGTTATCACAGCCGTATCCTAAAGTTGCATAGTACATAAAACATTTCAGTTAACAATGCGGGAAGGTTAACTCCCCCAGATAACCTGCAATCACAAGGGCTAGTCCGGATGACATGCCTCTGTCAGCTTCCACGAGCTATTGATGGTTCAATCAGTTTGTTTTGAAGGTAAAGTACAACAAAAGGGCAGTAAACTTATTCAGACTGTCAACAGGGGCTATCGGGAATGGGGCTTGCAGGTAAGTAATTCTGGGTGTTTTAAGGCTATTATCAAACAGCAATGGTTGAAGGAAGAGACAGCTACTAATAACACAGAAGGCAGCCATCATAAACCACTTTATGGCAGAAACCCCCGTCTATAAATCCTGTGACACCCGGAGACAGCTTCAGATTTATAAAACTGCTTGTTAAGCCAGGGCACTCCTTAATGAAAAGAGATCGGTCTAAGTTCTGAGTCTCATGTCCCTAGCTCCAGAGGGCAACTCCAATTTTCCTGACCTTCCCAAGGTGGCTGGGCGAAAGCCCTGGGGCTGGGGGCGGGAAGTCAGGGGCACTCTCGGCTGTGATGTGGAAGGTGAAGTTATCGAGAAGAAATCAGGGATCCCAGGAAGGTGTGTAAAGACCCATTTGTTTCTGTCTGAAAGCCCATTCTCAAAAAGTGAGACCCACACACAGACCTTTTCAGGTTCTCTCTCTTTTCATAGTCAATGCTGCGTTTTCTTCTAGGACTCCTCTAAGGAGACACCTAAAACTGGCAGGGGGAGGAAAGGAAGAGCAGAAAGCCTTCTTTGTTTGTTTGCTTTTTGCTCCCAAATCAATTTTCTCTGTCCGAATCCCAGAGCTCTGGCATTTTTCATCTAGACTTCAAAGAGAGAGGAGGATGCTCTTTGCTCCTGCTCAAACTGCTACCCCAGGGGTGGCTGGCTGCTCCCCAGTAACATCACGCAATCACAGAAACCCCAAGACCATTCTCCGTTCTCTGCTCCTGTGGTTGGCTACCATGTTTCTTTCTCTGAGGAGACTCCAACTCAAAGAAATACCAGGTTTCTAGATCTTAAGGGAATCAGAATGCAAGGTCACCTAGAGTTTCTTCCTACCTCTTTCCATTTCTGGCAATATAGAATGCCCATCCTTCCCATGATCACTTGCTACCTTACTGCTCCCATTCATGGGGGTGGTGGGGAGACATGGTGCGAGCTACTGATGCTCTATAGAGGCCCCCGAAGTCAGCAATGGGTGACCCAGGAATGTTCTCAGTCTTTCACAAAGCCTAACAGAATAGAATGAGCAAGCCAACAAAACAGCAAGCTTCTCTGCTTTTGCCTAGATGACATCAACCCCTTTTGGTAACACTGGTTTCCTCATGCTAATCAAAAGCATTCGTCAATGGACTAAATGTGTCTGACTAACTTTAAAAAGTGAGTGATGGCTTACATGTCAACTTGTTGAAGAAACCAAAGCATATTAAAGAGACGAAAGGGGCAGAAAATCAAACAGAGGAGAGGTCTTCATAACAAAAAGTTTTTTGGGGGGACTAACGGGGCAGAGGAAAGGGTCCAGACTGGGGGCTTATTTTGCTGTGTGATCTTGGTTCGGTCTCTGCTGCCTTCCTGAGCTTCGCTTTCCCATCTGCTCGATGAACAGAATGGACTTGATGGTGCCTAAGCCTCTCTTAAGCTTCTGCCTGCTTGAATTCTGTGTGCCTCCAAGTTAATTTCCAATAAACACATCCATAGCCTCCTTTCTTATTACTCCAATTTCCTTATATAACCACCCCCTCACACCTCCAGGTAAAGGAGGGCTGTGAGAAAAAGTCAATAAAGACCAAAGAGTAATGAACAAACACTGTGAGTGGAATCACTCCAGATGCTCAGAGAGATGACAATGATCTCACTCTAATGAGCCGAGGTGAGTTCACCTACAGCATTAATGAACGCCTGACAACTGGCAAAGGCCAGCTGATTTTCCTCACAGTCCACCGGCAGCATGTTTGAAGTCTCCGTGCAAACAATACACCCACAGGACAGAGCAAGGCCCTCTACAGAGGGTAACCAGCAATTACTCTGTGGGCTTCTGTCACTTTGATCTCTGGGTCGTGACCTTTGCTTTCTTGTGATCTTCAAAGCCCAGATTGTAGATTAGCTGGAGAATGCTAGCTGGGTTATGTAAGCCACAAGTTTTACAGCTCCTATTTGGCTGGGAAATGGTGGCAGCCCAGGGACGGCCAACAGACTGCGGAGGGTCCCTCCCTCCTTCCCCTTGGCTGAGTGCTGCAGACACTGGGCAGGCCTCGGGCTGCTCTCTGTGAGGGAACAAAGAAAGGGTGTCACGTTTTCAATAATTTAAAGTCGTAAGAAATACAGAGGGGCCTACGGGGGGAGGCAGGAGGAAGGAGCAAACCACGGAGCGACTGGAGTGGCAGGAGGGAGTGAATGGCAAAGGATTCTGTGACAAAAGTGCGGCTGAGAGGCCGTGAGACCAAACTCCTTATTTGACAAGCCAGGTCTGGCTAGCTCTTTGCGCAGTTGACTTGCATTCTGTTGTCTTTCCTCCAGGAAGGAGAGAGAAAAGAATTGAGAAGGAAGACAAGAAACAGACCACTCTGGGCACCCTGGTCTCCCACAGTTGACTCATTGTTTGGCTAGTGTTGAAGACCTCAGGAGGCCTCAAGTGGTTTCCTAGTAGGACCATGGCCTTCCAAGTCCCTCCAGCCCTGCCACGCCACTCTCTTCCCTACCAAAGCTTGAATGCCGCTTGTTATCCCATTCACCTTTATTCAACATTCATCCCCAAATAGTAGCACAAGTGTGTACACGCAGCAAAGCACGGGCAGGCTTAAGCTCCTATAATAACACAGCAATGGACATTTCTCAGCCATGAACCATGATGGATGGCAAAGGAAAAATCCAGGCCTGGTTCGCTCCTGCCCCAGCAGGACGACGGCACTGCTCAACAACTCGGTAGTATGCTCATGCTTACATACAGATTTAATGAGCCCATTTTACTACGGGGATATGGGCCAAGAAAATCCAACTGTGTGCACAGGGGGTAAGGAAGGAAGGAAGAGGGGCGCCTTGGGGGGATGGGAGGAAGGCATCAGCAGAAAGTGAAGCATCTGTGAAGCCATTTCCAATAACTTCATAAATCCTGTCACTTCCCACCTCTGCTCCAGTGTTGGCCACACCGTGACCTAAAAGTGGGCTGACCTCTCTGAAATCAACACCTCCCCTAGAAATGAAACAGACGTACTTGTTTTGATGTATGGCTGGGTGACATATTATAAATATTACATCACATAACCACAGAGGATGCCAATCAATAAGAAATTTTTTCAGACAGCACTAAATGAGCCATGGGTTCTTGCTTCTGAATACACTCCTTTAAGGCTCCTACTATTGCTTAAATGATTAATAGAAGACATATTGTCAGAAAATGTACTTAAAGTGAAAAACAGTAAACTGTAGAAATATCATTCATTTTTTAAGCAATTTTCTAGTGAAAATGTCACATAAATTTACATAGAGGCCCTACTATTAGGCTCTGGGTAACAGCTAGGAGGAAGGCAGACCTCATGCTTTGTGGATGGAGTGCCAGGAAAATATTTTACCAAAAGGAAAAAAAAAAGGAAGGTGGCCACATTGCTTTGTAGAAACCCAAACACTAGAACCCTGGCTTCAAAAGCCTTATTGTAAAACGCTAAGATTTCTTAGGGGTAAATGAAGCACAAACTCCAAGATGAACAAAGCAGAACTGCTTACAGACCGGAGAACAGAGCTACATCATATATACACTCATCTCATCCAAATGTAAGTGTGAGAGTGCTTATCAACCAGAAATAAAAAATTAAAAAAAATAATAATAAGATGAATAAAAAATTTAGAATTGCTAGAGAACAGGCCTACCCTTCCACTCAACCCTCACATGCCGTGCAGAGAATGTGGATGGATGGGCACACATTTAATGTTCCTTCCAGTCTTCTTAGTTCCTATTTCTCTCAGAGTGTAAGCATCTTCCCATCGTTGCAAGTGACTTGTGGGTTTTCTAGGGTTATTTTGACTAGATGTGATTTCAGCTGTGTGTGGCCCTCAGAATAAAGCTCCTCACGGCCACTTTGCCATATGTGCCTAAACAAACAACACACCTTGTTTGTGTGTCCTCGACACACAAACACAGGCCCATCCCTCAACTCCCACAGTTGTGGCATTGGGAGGGCAGGGTTAGTGGACACCAGCGCCAGCCCATGAGACAAATCACTCCTCTAGAACCAAGCCCTCCCTGAAGGACCAAGACCCAATGACCAGGACTTGGATTGGGTCTGAAGGATAGTTCCTTGCTTGTTAACTGTGTGTGGACATCAAATGGATCTGATTCCAAACAGGAAGCAGGCATCTGAGATGCCCAGGGGGCCATACATCTCTTTGTAAGCACTCAGCTTCTCAGAAGAAAATAATTTCCAAGAAAATAATTTCCAAATGTTCCAAGGGGATATTTACGTGGCCCCTGTTGCATGGCCAGCGTTACTCTAGATATTGATGTGTCTTCAAAGAGCAAGAAGATGCAGCCTTCCCTACTAGAAGCTGCCCTCTGGATGTGGACATATATGAAGTAGGGAGAGAAATATATAAGCAGAGTATACAAAATGGCACAAGATAGTAAAGGAAGACTTGTAACAGCTTAGAAGTGGAGTATTTCAGAATGCTAGAGCCAACCGGAATTTTCAACACTACTTAATCCAATAGTCAGGTGAGCATCCAAATACCTATTGACTTCTTTGTTGCATTTGCCACTAAGTTAATCAAAATGTCTTGGTGAAGGGTCACTGATCTAGACTAGCCTCCCCATTTTAAAGCTAGACCCCACCTCACATCTTCTAATCTGACCCTTTTATGGGTCTTATTATTTTTATACTTCTGTGAACAGTTAAAATAACAACCACCAAAAAAAAAAAAAAAAAAAAAAAACCAGTATTAGCTTTTTTCCTTCTGCAACCTCATAAATTTTCTATTCTGAGACTAAATGGAATATGACGCAATTGAAGATTTTCATCACTTCACTTCTCTCATTCTAGGGAAAAAAGACAACAAAAATGTGCCTACAGTTTGTCTTACCTACAGCTCCCTGAATGAATGAATGAACATCTGTGTCAATGCAAACACACACATACACAAAGACACATATACATGGATGTGCAGAGGCATATACATACATATATAAAATTTATTGGGCTATTTTAAAGACTTAAACACATGGGGCGCTTGGGTGGTTCAGTCAGTTAAGCATCCAACTCTTGATTTCAGCTCAGGTCGTGATCTCAGGGTCATAGGATTGAGCCTCGCATCAGGCTCCCTACTCAGCGAGGAGTCTGCTTGAGATTCTCTCTGTCCCTCTCTCTGCCCCTCTCCCTGCTTCTGTGTGCTCTCTCTCTAGTAAAATAAATAAATAACTTATTTTAAGAAAAAAAAGAATTAAACACAGATATCTAAAGAAAAAATGCAGAAAAGAAATGAAAATTTCCTAAATTGTGCTTGGTTTACTAAAAATATTGACTGAAAGACCTTTCTTGGACTCGTTTGACAGTTCCAAGACATGTCTTATAAATTGCTAGAAGAAGATAAAATATGTTTTAAGAGACCCCTTCATACCTGAAATCAGGCTGTTAAGTGTTTCAGAGTTGATAAGAATGTTAAAGAAGCAAATTAAGTTCTAAGTGATTAAGCAACTTACAGGGTTGATTTAGAAATGTGTAACTCTTCACCTGCTGGATATTAATCATAGCTCCCCTAACAGAATTGACATTCAAATCTACAGGATCACATCCACATGAAAATTTTCATACTGGAGAAAGACTTACTACATTTTTTTAAAAGTAGGGTTGGGGCGCCTGGGTGGCTCAGTGGGTTTAGTCTCTTGTCTTCAGCTCCCGTCATGATCTCAGGGTCCTGGGATCAAGTTCCACATTGGGCTCTCTGCTCAGCAGGGAGCCTGCTTCCTCCCCTTTCTCTGCCTGCCTCTCTGCCTACTTGTGATCTCTCTCTGTCAAATAAATAAAATCTTTTTTAAAAAATAAATAAATAAATATAGGGTTAGAGTTTAATTCTAAGATGGTTCAAAAATAGTCTCAGACCCCTACAACATTAATCTAGAAATCCAGAAAACGAGGTTAAAGGTACACAATGTTTCCCAATAAGGAAATACAATAGGATTCCTGATGTACCTTTATGTATCTATGTGTACGTATATTGAAAATATTGAATATTTAATAGCCTTCAATATTTCTTACAGCTTTACTTTTATACAACATGAACTCCCCTGATTTCATTCCTTCGTGCATCACCACTAATTTTTATAGGAGTCCGAAGAGAAATCATTATCTTCTTTCCCCAATCCTTCCAAATCTATTGTCCAGTGGCCTTATCTGTCTTACATTTTCATTCCTCTTTCCTTTCCTCTTCCCACATTGATTCAGGTAGGATGTTAATGAGAGCTTATATCATGAGAGAGAGTCTACACACATGAAAAGATCATCTAAAAACATTTGCAAAACATCAAGAATAAGGATACACAGAATTCAAAATAAAGAAAATATAAAATGAGTTTAGTAAAATAGATAAGATGAAGGAACGTCCCTAAGAGAGGTGGATCAGGTATTTCAAAGCAGATGGTTTAGTAGCAGAGAGGGGGAAGAAAAGCATTTCTCCTTAGAGCCCATCAAAGCACGTGGTTGGTAGACAGTAGGGCAGAGCATTGTGGAACAAAGTTATGGGCCTTCAGGGACGTCCTCTTGGGATTCTACATAAGCTCCATAACTTTAGTGAGAACCGCTTTCTCTGTAAAATGTGACCCTGAGGAAAATCTTAAAACATAGAGTAGGGGTAAACAAAATACAAGCCATAGGTCAAATCTGGCCTGCTCCCTGTTTTTGTAAGTAAAGTTTTATTGAACCATAGCTGGGGCACCTGGGTGGCTCTGTTAGTTAAGTGACTGCCTTCAGCTCAGGTCATGATCTTAGGGTCCTGGGATCAAGCCCCACATTGGGCTCTCTCCATAACAGAGAGCGTGCTTCTCCCTCTGCCTGCCCTGCTGCCTGCTTGTTCTCTATCTCACTCTCTGTCAAATAAATAAATAAAATCTTAAAAAAAAAAATAGCCATGTTTATTCATTTACAAATTGTTTATGGCTACTTCTGCACTCTATGAACACAGCTGACTAGTTGTGACACAGACCATATGGCCTTCAAAGCCTAAAAATATTTATTACCTAGCTGTTTAAAAAAAAAAAATTGTCAACCCCCGACCTAGACCACCTAGCAGCTTTTCATGTTTCTTGGCTCCTGTGACCTTGATGAAGGGAAAAGATGGCTTCAGGTTACCAAAAAGATGAAAGTTTAGTATTATCACAGGAAGCCCACTAATAACTTACCTAACACCTACTGTGCATCCCATAATACCACCCTCCCCCACTCAAAGATGCTACTTCTCCATTTCCACCATATTCCAACCCCTGGATACTCACCTGTATCTCTTGTAGTCTTCCTCATCCTTTTCCAAGCTGACCAGCTCGTTGGGACAGGCCACATTGCCCAGCAGGCTGAGGTACTCTAAAGCTGGTGTCACTTCTGCCAGGTGATCAAGCAGACACTCCAAGTCAGTGATGTGACAAAGGTTAAGGATTTGGGTCCAGGGAGACAAAAGGCCTCATAAGGAACGTAGATGATAATTGGCAGACAGAGCACAACACCTGACAAGTCCCGTCTGCTCCGAAGAGATGATGTGGGGGGAGGGCTAGAATCAACGTAGCTGTGAGGTCTCTGGCATGGCAAGTTTTTCACTCCTGCTCGGGACACAGCCCAACTTTTCTCTGGGCAAAACTGGATCCATATCCCTTAGAGAGAATGAATGAACTTAAGTGCTCATCACAGTTCTCTTTCCTATAGACTTGTTTCCATGTGGTATTTGTCAACTCATAAAACTGAGTTTTTTGTTTTTTCTTTTTTTAGTAATAAAAGCAGGACATTATTTCCAATGCCCTCATTAAAAATATCTTCCCCTTTTCTCCTTTAAGGGGTAATTTATCATTAAAACATACAGGAATGGGACGGATGCAAGCAGGGACTGCCACTCTTTTAGGGTCTGAGGACCTAGGGCATTACTCAGTAGATGCACTGGTGACAAGAAAGTACTGAATTGGGGGAAAAGGAAAACAAAGCTAGGTGAAGACAAATGGAATAAGCTAGGATATGTTTAGTCAAGCCAGGCAGAGCAAAATGTATTTACGGATGAGAATCTGTTGTGAAACTAATATTCTATGAAAGAGAAAATTCCAAGGAGGGCATGGTGCGGAGGTTGTGCCATGATCCATTCCCTCAATGGGATCCACTGTTCAGTCAAAGCAAACACTGAGACCCACCCAAACCAAATAAGTCAAGAATCATATAGGTTCAGGTGATTACAGATACTGGTAAGGACTTAATGACAACCTAGCTGTCACATCAATACACTTGGACTCCTGGCTTAAGCTACATGCAGAAGATCTGAGCCCTAGGCAAGGTGATGACTAGACAGGCCATGAGCAGAGGCCATGACTACCAGAAGCTTATGGAAGCGAGGTGTCAGCCAGTATCACAGATGGAACGGGGTCTTTGCCAGGGAGTGACAGCAGAGCAAAAAGGGGCTAAGCATATAAGGATGAATGCCCATGTAAAAATCAAAGACTCAGAAAACCGTGTCCAGGAGTAAGGTCTCCTTAGCCTAGGAGAGGAAGGTGAAGCCAAAGAAAAGGGACCCCCTCACTCTATCAGAATGTTATCTAACCATGAGATGCTACCCCCATTTTCTCAGATTTCATTTCCACACCAAATCCAAACAATGTCAAAATCCATTCCCTAATGTATGTGTTGAGGGTCACCAAAAAGTAGCTCATTCTGTCACAGACAACCCTTAGAAAGAGACTTTCCCCTGGGACAGAACCTTCCACAGATTCCTTCCCGTTGGCCCAGTTTAACAGCTTGGGGTCTCAAAGAATAAGGTATTCTTCTCTTCTGCATGATAACCTTCCAGAGAGGTGAAGCTCACTATCTACCTTAAATCTTATATTCTCCAAACTAAGTTCTGTTGAGCCTTCTTTATACACGGGCTCTGAGAACAACCTATGTGAGGACAAGTGCTATCCTCTTTAGTACTGTTTAAAATACAGTTCAATCATCAAATTCTTTTTAAAAAATCATTTAAATAAAACCAATTAAAGTGACAATGCACAATTTCAGGGAAAACTTGGCTTTTCCTACAAGTTCTAACTCTGTAAGCTTCTCAGTTTGCTACACTAGAAAAAGCACTGCCTGCAGATGCTGGCAAAGGTACCTCATGGGGCCCTACGCTTTGAAGGGACCTCCTCAAAATGTCTTAAGTCTCTGTCTGGTATCCAGAAACCAACAGGGAGCAAAATGGGGTAACCCATGCCTGGACATGGACCTGCATGGGCCTCAGAACCAGTCCTGTTTCTCCCCTTCAGGGTTTGCTCCAACTCCACCCCTCACAGGGGACCCATCAGATGTTCCAAGGAGCAGTAGGACTCATGTCTATCAGGATGTTCTGAAGCCTCAAGGCCAGGCCCTGATGCCAGAAAGGGGGTTGGGGGCAGCTAGAAAAGCTAATCACTCCCACCAGCTGGCATAGTATTTCTTTCGAGGGACCGTGAGACAGTGGGATGCCGAAATGGTGTGGACATATTGACCTGGGGTGATTCAAATTATTTATGTAGACAATGGCCCTAGAGCTTTTAAGGGAAGCCCTTTCCACTGTGGATGAAGAAGTCCAACCCAAACCTATGGCTTTTATAGGGACAAAGCCCTTAAACTTTGGTTATTTTTCATCTACTGTATGAAGTAGGAATATGAAGGAATGGAACTCAAAACTGGCAAGATTTTTAAGTTGAGGAAATACTGGGCACCTGAGCTGGGCTGAAATCCCAGTTATGTCTCAACATCAAGTGAGCAGTGATGGGAGGCATCCCATACCACTGTCCAGGGAAACAGGTTTCATAGGTAAACTTACCACAGAGCTAATAAAGCTTATGTGATTAGGGCTCCTTGCTTACATGGGGTCTTTGGGGGATAATTCAGTCACATGGTCATATATTTTTATAAAATTTTCAGAAGTAGGTTATTTAAACTGCAGTCAGTTCAGATCACTGTCTCTCTCCACTAAAATGGGTGTGTATATATATATATATACTCATATATATATAGTATAATTTCTGTATATATATGTGTATATATATACATAAAGTTATAAAATAATTATATAATAAAGTTATAAAAGAATTGGCAAAAACAAAAAACCACCCCAGGAAGAAATTTTAAATGTAGGTATGTCCAGTATAAAACAATTACTTTTCTAAGCATTTTTATATTTGTGTTGTCAACTTAAAAGTTTTTAATTTGCCTTGATATATTGTTATTCCAAATAAACATTCATCTTTCAGCCTAATTTGGCATTCATAATTACGTAGTCTTTGCCTTTAAGAAGGCATCCCCAAATTTATAAGTTTCATACTCAACAAAATCTGAATCCAGCCCTGAGCAGGAGGTTGTGGAGAGTGAACACAATCAAATGTCTTTGTCATGGAAATTTCTTGGGAAAAGAGTCTACTGTCCTCAAGAAGCTTTAGCCACCATGTGCCAATGAACCCAAGGAATGGAGCCTACCTCATTTAGGGTATTTTGAGTGGCAGAAACTACCCCACCTCTTCAGGCCTTTCAGCTACCTGCTAAATGCTTCCCCAAACTAAGTCAGGTGGTCTCCCCCAAACCCACAGTAGTCAGAAATCACTAGCACCTACTCCATGGATGCTCTGGACCAGAACTTCTCCATTATGTTGATACAACTACTGGAGGACAAGAGACAAGAGGAGTTTCGATTGGTTTCTCAGTCTCCTGGGTCAGCAAGAACACACACAGCTCTGCCCTATCTGGCTGGGAGCTCTGAGATAGAATTTGTTGCAGTCCTTTTTGTCAAGTTCATAGAAAATAAACAAGAGGCAATCAGCAGTGGGAACTTGGTGTCACAGACTAACAAAGACCAGGGCCATAGAGATCTTTCAGGAATTCTCCCAAGGGTGACATTCCGCCCCCCCACCCCCCATTTTTAAAATGTGAAGCTATCTGGCATAATTTCAAGTTTCTTCAGCTGGATTCTAGCATACACCTGGCTTCCTTCATCAAGTCTTCTCTAGAGTACTTGACATTTATATTTTTTTCAGCGTTGTCTATAGAAAGTTGCCACTGCCGAGTCCAACTGTCATAGGTATGCTTGCCAAGGGAGACTTTTTGCAGAGGGCCCAAGATCAAAGCAACATCTTGCCTTGAGAGTTTGGAGCATGAAGGAGTGGGGGGAGTCCTTGGGTATCATGTGCAGCTGTACAGGTCTATAACTGTTTCCCAAGTAAAAATGGGAATGAACGCTCTCTCTGTGCTCAGGTCCAGATCAAAGGGCAGTACCTATACCACCCAGGTTTCAACCAGTGCCTAATATAGGGTTTCTGAATACTAACTACACATTCTGCACAATATACTCTCATTTTGAGTCACACACACACACATCAGAATTATTGCATCCAAACAATAATTTAAGAAATGGGAGTCAAAAGTCACACAGTCAGTGAATGGAAGAGTCGAGATTCAAACCTAGATTCTAAAGACTTTGCATTTCTAGGAGACAAGTGACTCATGATTTTTTAACACTTTAAAAAGGAATTTAAAATACTGAAACATGAAGAGTCCTATATGCTTTTGTGGGAGACCATCCAGCTGTGTTCTGTACCTCAGTTATTTACAATTTGGGCTTATTCATTTAGAGCACTGAGACGCTAAATATCAGTAAAAAGTGCCAAGAAGGTGTAAAGACTTTGGGCGTTAACAAACTTGTGTCCCATGTACACATTATGCCATTTAAATCTGTCAACAATTCTCCTAAGTGTCTATCACCCATTTTATAAAGAAACTGAGGCCTCAGACAAAGCACAGAGAATTCCCTGATTAAGATAGTAAATTGCTGTGGGAAATCTAGTTTGGCCTTGGGCTCGGCTCACTGGTCTCCTCACCACAGTCCAGCTGTATGACACATCACTACCCGTTCTTCCTGTTGGTACTACAATCCATACTGTCTCTTCATATGTATGCTGAAGCAAACAGGGAGATAGAAAATGAAGGAATTGAGTGTGATGTAAAATGAAGTCAGCTTCTTACCCTTCCCCCACCCACCCCAAAAGGAAGAATGGGAAGAATCATTTGATTGTCCAAAGTATCTATATTTTCCTGACATCTCAGGTGTTCTTCTGTTACTTGGGGTTTGGTATTCATACATGATATGGCTGAGAGCATTACCAAGTACCCAACCCTACTGGAGAAGAGCCAAGCATAGTGTGTGTATGCACATGGGCATCTGTTTAGGAGAGAGAGAGAGAGAATATGAGCACTGGGGGAGATAAGATCAACTCCATGTGGCCAGTGTGGCAACTGTGGCCAGTGACTACCTGGCCAGTCTAAATGAACCAAAGGAAGAAGAGTAAGACAAGCTATAAACCCAGAGATGAAGAAGTAACATCAGCACTGACAGTGGAACAGAAGTAGAACAAAGAGCCAGCAGAACAAGGATGGGAAGTCAAGTAGGAGGTACGCAGCCTGAAAGTGAGGCATTGGTAGGCTGAGAAGAAATTTTCCATATGGTGGATCTGGGCTCTGAAATCCCTTTTATGGGCTCCATCATCAGCTGGGAGCAGGGCTGGAGCGAGAGGGGCAAGAGTAGGGCAAGCACAGGCAGATGACTTCTCTCCAGCATCTTATTTCCTCTTCTTAAGCAGTGATTTTCCCTCACTTAAGTTTCAGGGTCTGGAATTAGGAATTAACACGTCTGGGTTCTAGAGTGAGCCCTCCCACTGACCATCGCTGCGACTTCAAAAAGTTCATATTCCCCCAGTTTTTTCGTAAAAAATCAGAGTATTCACCAGTGGTTCTCAATTCACAGAATGACAGGCAGGTGACTTTAGATTATAAAAATCAAAGACGCATTCGAAATCTATACTCTGGCCATGGTTAGAATGTGGCCCAAGTAAAATCAAGTAAGCTTACATAATTCTCTAGGATAATAATAGTAATAATAATCACCATAATCACCATTTGCTAATTTATTAGAAATTTAGAAAAACCCTCACAACAACCAGTGGGGTGGATACCATTATTGTCCCAGTTTTGCAGAGAAAAGCAAAGCATCAAGATGGTAAGTAAGTAGCCCAAGGACACGCAGCCAGTGGCAGAGCCAGAATACAAGCCCAAGAAGCCTGGCTTCAGAGCCTACTGTTAACCACTACAGGACACAACCTCTTTCCAAAGGATAAAACAACCCGTAATCCACGTTCACAGGGTCCAGTAACAGAGCACTGGACAGTCATGCCTACCTGAAAGTAAAAACAAAATGGAAAACTCTACATAAGCAAAAACCAAAACCAAAAAACAAAAACACCAAAAATTAAAACCAAACCAAACTTTACAAAAGAACTTCAGATAGAACCCCATTTAATAGTAAGCTTTCTCATATATTTAAAATAAGACTCAATTTCTAAGAAAGAACTAGTACTTACCTTTGCAGAAGGTCAACAGTTACTTGATTCTGGGTCTATTACAAATGTGAGATAAATTCTTAAAGAGATAAGACATCAAGGTCCGTGTGTAGGATTGTTATAGGAATGAGGCATGCCTCTTTGTATACACATCTGTATAGTCCCCTATCACACTGTCTCTACATTTAGTATGTGACTTGCTTTGGCAATAGGGCAGCAACACCCAAGATGCAAAGAGGGCTTGAAAAGAACTTGTACATTCAGGCTTTGCTCTGGGAACACCTGCCCCATGTAAAGAATCCTATGCATGCCTACTGGAGGCATGTTCAGCCAACAACCAGGACCAACTTCCAGACATATGAGTGAGCCCATCTCAGACCACCCAATCCCACCCAGTCCTCTAGATAACTGTAGCTGCCTAAAAACGCAAAGCAAGATCCACAGAAGAACCATCCAGCCGAGCCCTGACAAACAGGGCTGACATGCAGCTGACATGCAGAATTATAGACAAAGAACACAGTTGTTGTTTTAAGCCACTAACTTTTGAGGTAGGTTATTATTCATCCAGGCTGATAGAGCCCAAGTCCAAAGCATTTCATGGAGTAGCAATAGCAGTTTAAAACACAGTAACTGTTAGAAGATTCCGCAGTACTTTCACAAGACAATAGGAGAATCAGTTGGCTGAAAAGGTACAGTCAGAAATATTAGGTTAAGAGAATTCCATATGGTGTTACTCCTGCTTTTACTTGGCTTGCATTCTCTAGCTTCTGGGTCAAGTATGTGGGGAAATTAAACCAATCTTCATGATCATGCAGGAAGACCAGAGGAGAGATAAATCATGACATCCTGAAAGAGCCAATTAGTATCTTATTTTAATCAGTGGGTAACGAAGTACTCTCCATCAGCACAGCACTATACCTAGCCAGCTTTAAAGCTACACCATGGCCTTCTGCTTCAGTTCCTCCCCTGCCACTATCATTTCTCCCTCAGCATTACCACTACAGATTGAAGAGGCTGAGGATTGGAAAGGGAAAGGCACTCAACCAAAGACAAAGAAAATCCTTCAGATCTGTAGAGCCAAGAAGCTTGCTAATCTCTAGTGATAGCAACACTGAGAATTCAACCATCCTCTGGCCCAATTCATTCCTTTAAAAATAAGAAACACATATACAATGGAATATTACTCTGCCATCAAAAATAATTAAATCTTGCCATTTGCAACAACATGGGTGGAGCTAGAGACTATAATGCTAAGTGAAATAAGTCTGTCAGAGAAAGACAAACACCATATGATTTTACCCATATGCGGAATTTAAGAAACAAAACAAACAAACATGGTGGGGGGGAGAGAAACCAAGAAACAGACTTTTAATTATACAGAACAAACAGATGGTTACTGGAGGGGAGGCAGGCAGGGGGATGGATGAAACAGGTGATGGGGATTAAGGAGTGCACTTGTGATGAGCACCAGGTGTTGTAAGTGATGAATCCCTAAATTCTACACTTGAAACTAATATTGCATTGTAAGTTAATTAGCTAGAATTAAAAAACCAAACAAACAGACAAACAAACCTTGAAGGGAAAAAAATGAGAAACTTCCTAAACAGCAAAGGAAACCATTTAAAAAATAAAAAGGCAACCTACTAAATGGGAAGAAATGACTACAAGTCATATAATTGATAAGTAATTTCTAAAATATATGAAGAACTGGGGCATCTGAGTGGCTCAGTCAGTTAAATCAGTTGACTTCTGATTTTGGCTCAGGTCATGATCTCAGAGTTGTGAGATGAAGCCCAGCCTCGGGCTCCATGCCCAGTGGGAAGTCTGCTTGAGGATTCTCTTAACCTCTCCCTCTGCCCTCACCCCTGCTATTGCTCTCTCTCTCAAAATGATAATAATAAAAACCAAAATAAATGGAAAACTCACATAACTCAATAGCAAAAACCAATCTAATTTTAAGATTTTTTATTTATTTATTTGTTTGTCAGGGAGAGAGAGCGAGCACAGGCAGACAGAGTGGCAGGCAGAGTCAGAGGGAGAAGCAGGCTCCCTGCAGAGCAAGGAGCCCGATGTGGGACTCGATCCCAGGACGCTGGGATCATGACCTGAGCCGAAGGCAGCTGCTTAACCAACTGAGCCACCCAGGCATCCCCCAATCTAATTTTAAAATGGGCAGAAGATCTGAATAGACCAAAGAAGACATACAGGTAGCCAATAGACACATGAAAAGATGCTCAACATCTTATATAATATATATATTATATATAATTTATATATATTTCTATAATTTATATAAATATATATAAGTTTATATAAATATAATTATATGGATATATAATTATATGGTTATATAATTATATAAATTTATATAAAATATATATATAATTTAGCCATAAAAAAGAATAAAACCTTATCATTTGTCACAACATGGATGAATTTTTACGGCATTATGCTAAGTGACATAAGTCAGATCAAAATGAATATCATATCATATATTTCATATGTAATCTTTCAAAAAATATCCAGAATGAATTCCTATGCATTTTCAGCATATTCAGTGCCAGTAATGAAAATGAGCCCTCTAAAACGGAAGACAATAATACTTAGCAAATTCACATGAAGCAGGAATCTTACTTATTAGTCTAACCTCATGAGACTGATGAGGTATTCTGTCAATCATCAATATTTACATCAATATTTATCCCATGTCTCTTCAAATGACAATAGTAACAGAGGAAAGCAATACTATAAAGTACACATTTTGGACACTTAATTACCCCGAAAATACTTTGCACTGATTGATTATTATACAAATCAGAGGTTGATGAAAAAAAAAATCACCCAGGAGTTCCTCTGCAAACTGGGATTATGTGAAATGATGTTCTTTCACAGTTGGCGTGCTCTTCTTTTAATTGTTTTTCTCAGGCTTGTGCTGAAATAAACTTACATTTATTAGTATGCACCAATTAATGTGACAGAGAACTGGCCAGGAAGTGTGCTGAGGGAGAAGAGGAATTGAGTTTGGGATTAGCAATTGTACAGCATTTACCAAACAAAGTCCTTAAGGGTTGGTGTGTGGGCTTTTCGGGAAATCTTTCTCCTGTCACTGTTTCTTATATTGCAAACGTGACAACATCCCAGGGCAGAGGCAGCTGCTTTTTTACCCAGAAACCTGTGTTGCTCACATTATCATAGCACTTTGATTCCAACATTCAAATAAGTCTTTCATATATTTCTTTTTTCCTTTTTTCCAGTTCTCTTAATAGGCAAGTGAAAGCCATGATGTCACACATACATACAAAATGACAAATAGAGGCTTCCAGACAAATAGAGGCAGACCTGCCCACAACCACGTAGCTAAACGTGATTAAGCTGACTCATGAACCCAAGTCCAAAGGCTAGTACTTTACATCAGTGTGGGACACAGATATCAGCACTGGGGCCCAAAGAAGGAAACTTACCATCCAATTCTATACTAATAATCCTTCTGTTCTTGACTGATTTGACAATATCATCCAACTAATCACTTAAGACAGTCAAGGGAGCCATAAGACACACTGTAATAATTTTCGAACAGTGAATAGGAAAGTTGGTTGACCAAAGGATAGGAGAAGAAAAAAAAAAATCCATCAATATTGCATTATGGTAGGGGCATCTGGGTGGCTCAGTGGGTTGAAGCCTCTGCCTTCAGCTCAGGTCATATTCCAGGGTCCCGGGAACAAGCCCCACATCAGGCTCTCTGCTCAGCAGGAAGCCTGCTTCCCCCTCTCTCTTTCTGCTTGCCTCTCTGCCTATTTGTGATCTGTCTGTCAAAAAATAAATAAAATATTTTTTAAAAATTGCTTTATGGTAAAGACTAATACTAACTTGTCAGCTCTTTCCTTCAACTTCTAGTAAAGTGCCAATGTATAATGGCCATAGTAGTATATTTTACCTAATAAGGAAAATACTGTCTTAAGACTTGAAATATAACCAGAGGGTAATAAATGGTCTGGCCTAACATTCTTAAAGCAAACATACGCATACACAGTAAAGGTAACATATATATCTGGGTGTTTGGTCTTTTATTTCCACACTCTACGGAAAATGCCCTGATCCATTTTCTACTTCTAACTTACCATGTGAACAGGAGCAAGTGATTAAACTATTCTAGATCTGAAATGTTCCACTAATAAAACAAGGTGAGTGGACTTCAACTCCGAAGCAACAGAACATAATAGAGAGAATTGTGGATTTGGCCACAGTTGAGACTAAATCCGGGACGTAGCATTCTGGTCAATGTCCGGCTTTGGGTTTACAGCTCACCTCTTTCCTCATTCAGACAAATGGACATCTTCTGCCAGGGTTTGGTAAGAACAAAAAATAATATGCTTAATATTACCCAGCACCATGTCTGACCCACAGGATCAATAAAGAACAGCTCAATAAAGAACAGCTGATGACAATCATTCTTTCATTTATTCATCCCACAAACATTCACTGAACCTCAGTTCCATTATTCTAGGTGTGAAGGATAAAGGAGTTAACAAAACAGACAACACTCCCTACCTCTCAGTTCACACAGTGGTAGCAGGGAGACCCACACTGTACAGAAGAGCTAGCTGCCTAACGCCGCAGAAGGCTTCTGATTCCATTTTCAGCCTGTCTGTAGAACCCAGAACCCTTCATCCCCCTGAGCCTCATCCCAGGCTGGCTAGGTCCTCACCGACTTCAGGAGAAGGTACGCAATAAAACGGCTCTGACTTCTCTCATCACCCCAGTACAGGAAACACCACAGAGGGCAGGGCTATGCCTGGACTCACACATATCTCGCATCTTTGCCCCTTCCCCCTCTCCTGTGCCAGAACTCTTCTCCCAGCCTGCACCAAAGCCTTCCAGAAACCTCCGTGAAGGCGAAGTTCTCTTAGAGGCACCACCCTGGACTTCCCACCAGAGGTCGCCCTCCCACACAGGCCCAAGCAAACAGAACCCGGCTCTGCCTTCTCAGCAGCAGTGACATTATTTTCTTTCTCTATTTTTATCTATTAAAAAGATTTCTTCACAGCCATAACTTAGATCTCTACACTAAAATGGAGCAACAGGAAGATATAATGGTGCATTTCATTTATGAATGACCTATAATAAATTACTCTGAAGTGTCCCGAGTGCCAGAAGACAGAACGCTTTGTCTGCCCATGGACTGCATTTCACATACTTTAATTTAGCTGACACATAAAACTCATTTGACATTTTGCAGGTATTTGTGTGGGGCGGGGGAAGGGTAAAAGGGGGGGGGGGGCGGTGTGTGCCTGCAGGGACCACTGCGGGCCAGGGCGGGGAGTGAAGGCAGCGGACAGAGCCAAGGATATCTGGTTCTTGTTGAGGGTTAAGGTATGGAGCCTGGGTAACCCTGGCAACACGAGGTCGTTCCCGAGCAGATTGTTGTCCAAGATGAGTTCCTCCAGGCTCCCGAACGCGCTCAGTCCTTCCAGTGACCTGCAATGACAAAGGCAACAGGAAAAATGATCCTGCACTAAATCAGGGAGGCCATTATGAGCCGAAATAAATATTTTAACCTTCCCTTTCAGGACTGGGAATAGTTTGGGCTTGGTGCCTGTCAGCAAAGTGAATGACAAGAATTAGTAGCGGGAGCCGGGGTGGGGGCGGCGGGGGAGAAGGGGCCGCTGGCACTCACCGCATCCTTCACGCATTGCCAACATGAAGGATGAGGGTCACTTAGTGAGTAGCCAGGATCCAAAACAAAGGGCTTCAGATACGGCCTGCAGGATAAATTTGTCAATGTCTTGTGCCTTCAGGCACCCAGCCTCGGCTGACCCTAACCTCCATTCCCAAGATAAATAACTCTGTCACAGTTCACCTTCATTCCCTGGACACAAATTTAAGTTGTCATCCATCATTCCTGCCCAGAAATATCATACCCCTCTTACAATAATAAATATAACTTCAAGTATCATTTCTTCGCGGTTCTCCTCTGCACAGTCCAGGAAAAGGCGAGGAAGGCTTCCTTTCTTTCCCTTCGCCGCCTTTTTTCTTTACTAATCACTTCATCTGCTTCTGCCCAGTGTCCCTGTGGCTGCCCCAAAAGGCAGAGGCATCTGCTGAAGCACATGATCGCTCCAGCAGGAGAGGGCTGTTTCTTTTTCTTTCATGATTTTTCTTTCTGTTTTTGTTTTTGTTGGGAGGGGTGCGGGGGGGGGGGGGGGGTTTCAGGAAAGAGTTGCGGGAATTTCTGTTTCAATGCTCCTGGCTTGAAGTTACGGTTTTAATTTATGGAAAGTGGATTTCTCACTTTATTTTTGAAAGAAGCGTGGAATGCAGCAATGTAGATGTCAAGGCAGTAAATAATCAAGCATCTGAAAGAATTAAGTACCCAGCTCAGGGGAAAAAAAAAAAAAAAAGTATCAGAAAGGGAAAAATAGCCTTGTTTTTACATTTAGCTCAAAGTTAACTCTTAACATTATGGACTAAGGAGTGTTGGGGGGGGGGGCAGGGGTGGAGGTGGGGTGGAGGCTGGGAGGGGCAGTTGTGCGCATGTGCTGCCCAGGCCAAACGTTAATTAAAGAAAGCCGCCTGCCCGGTGGAGGGACTCGCACAGACACATGTACTCCCAGCTCGCTCACCTGCCAGAGCCCAGAGCTGTGCTGAGCTTGCACAGGCTGACAGCTGAGCTACGGCGTCGACCAGAGGGCCGACTCGCCTGGGATCTCCTGGCTATGCTATAAAATGTGACGAATCAGGGAGATGTTGTCCACACTATTTATTCATTTACCGATAGCACTTTCATTACAGACCCTGCTGCTTGTGTGTGCAGCACCTGCACGTCTGATGGGAGTGTGAACTTTAGCACTAAGGCTTTCTCAGGACAGTTGCATCTCCCTTGAGGGACCTCAGCCAAGCGGACTCCAGAACAGGGAGTCAGTGCCTGGGAGGTGGAACGGGGATTGGAAGACATGGAATCCCCAGACCCCACCAGGCCCAGAGCCCCCTCAGCATGTCCCATCCTGCCTGACTCACCCCCAAAGGACACACCCCCGCCTTGTGGGGCCCAGCACCCTGACCAGCCCTAACTCCTCAGACCAGCACTACCTGCTCCATGGTAGAAGGCGACACCACTTAACATTTGGGGATAAGGGTCAATGGAATCATTGTGTTTTATTTCTTCCTTTCTCTTCTTCCTCATGTCTCAGGGAGGCAAAACACAACTCACACACATGGAGCTTGGGACTCTGGGACTTTACCTCAGCTCTACCATTATACTCCAAGTAAGAACGTGGGCTTATCAACAGCCCAGTGGAGCTCTCTGGCTCAGGGCTGCTTCCAGCTCTCGGGATCTTAAGGAACACAAGCCAAAGAAGACTAACATGTCAATAGCAGATGCTGGTTCCTTTCCACACCTTCCTCCTTCCATTCTTTGATTTTTCTGGTAGCTGTGACCTTAGCAGGCATGGTGGGGGTTGGGAGGAGTGTGTTCTGGATGCAGGGGAGGGGGGTGGAACAGAGGAGCAAAGAGGCTGAGGTTTGAGGCCAGTCTGGCTTCTGCAGGGAAACTTCGGACCTTTCCTGAAGTCCCTTCCCCCATGGGGGTTAGTGAGTGATGATTCAAAAGTGCTTTTCAGGACAAGGAGGCCCTGTTTACCACAAGGGGAGTTAAGGCCACCTCCCTTCAGGGCACCTTATGGATGGCTAATAAGTCCTTTGTCCACAAACATCACTTGGGCTCTGGTCAAAGGCAGCATCCAAATACACATTGTTCCCGAGTTATGTTATGCAAATATAATACTCTTATCATAAGAATCAGCAAATGGTTGGCAACTGGCAAGCCAAAGAAAGCTCCCTTCCAAGAGTACTGGGGGGAGGCAAAACACAAAAAGACGCAGCATGAAGAGGGACAAACAGGAAGAGGGAGAACACCCGAGGGAGAACACCAGAGGGAGTGCCCACAGGCGCCTTTCTCAGGGGCAGCCTCTGGGGCAGAGCTCCATTCTGAGGGAGACCTCACAGAAGAGCAGGGCAAGTTCAGGCTCAAATCCCCTGTCACCTGTCTGGTTGTAAGATTCCTTTTGCGGTAATGTTATTAGCTGCTCAGTTAAAAGGGAATCATGCTATGTGGGGGTTGCTAATTAATAAATCCCTGTCTTCATGTCATCGGTGTAGTGTGCACTTGGTGATTTAATCAGCTAAATTCAGAGCTGAGGGACTGGGGACAGGAGACAGGGTAGAGAAGGGTAAAACTGGAGAGGGCAGGCTTTCTGGGGCTTGGCTGGCATGTGGAGGCCAACAAACACACACTTGGGGGAGGCTTTTTTGTTGTTGTTGTTCTTTGAAAGTGTGACTTTTGTTGTTATGGTTGTTGCTCTTTTCGTGGAAGGAGTAAAGAAATTTTTTGCATCAGTCTTTGCATTCACAGCCCTATATACAAGACGCCTGTGCAAAGAGTTGTGTGCTGTTAAACAAAATGACAAGGCAGACAAGGCTTTAAGGACCCACACAGGTCTATGCTGTCTAATGGGACAGCTATAAGGAAAAGATGACGAGACAGCAATTTCTCGGCTATCACCTTGTGTGTGGACAGCAAAATGCACTTCAGACCCAAGAGCTCTGGTGGGAAGTGGCGGGGGGGGGGGGGGGGGGGGCTGCCACTCCAGAGTACTCGTCCTCCGCCTGGTTTACAGTCTGCAGATGTTTGAGGGCTGGGCTGGGAAAGCCAGGCAGGCACATCTGCGGTGGTCTGAGGCCAGAGTGGGAGGACAAGTCTTCCCCCACTAGCTCAGCCCAGGGAGCTGGAGTCAGGTCTCCCCAGACCAGTGAAGAGATGCCAAGGGCAGGCAGGAGACCAGGGTGTGAGGTCTGCCCTGTGGCAGGTGGTTTGCTCGGGAAACCTAATCAGCACCCCGGAAGCCCATCGCAGGCTGCCTGCCTCCTGCTTCACCAGCAGGAGAGCTGCCCGTGATCTCACCCACAGGTACCATCTAGGTTACCTCACTCACAGGGCTCTATGGCTGAGCTCCCCGAGGAGCTGCTGCGGCTGCTGGGAGCGTCCCAGTGCCTTTTCCAAAGTCATATCAAAATGACAAAACATCACAACGCATTCAGCTCTAGCGGATTCAAACAGAGAGAACTTTTAAGTTTCCACTGTAATTAACCCTATCCTCGTTAAGATAATTATGATCAAGCTTCCTGTCACAGTTAATATCCCAGCATCATTGCCTGTGGCTCACACTCTGCCCTCATTAGCTTAAAAAAACAGCGGCACTAACCAGGCTGCCTTGGCCCTTTCCAAGCTAGGCCAGTGGTTGTGAGCTGCTGAGGAGGGGTCCTGGGCGGGGCATCAGGCCTCACAAAGGGATGAACCCCAAACTCTTCTGCTCCTGTGTGGGCTCACACTCAGCAGCCTTTACTCTATGCCCGAAAGTTAGCCACTCATCAGAATGCGGAAGGAAGCGGCGCCTGGGTGGTTCAGTGGGTTAAAGCCTCTGCCTTCGGCTCGGGTCATGATCCCAGGGCCCTGGGATCAAGCCCCGCGTCAGGCTCTCTGCTCAGCGGGGAGCCTTTCTGCCTACTTGTGATATCTGTCTGTCAAATAAATAAATAAATAAATCTTAAAAAAAGAAAAAAAAGAAAAAGAATGGGGAAGGAGAAGGGCCAGGACCAAAGCAGAGTTGGTGGCTTTGGGATGGATGAGCTATGAAACCATAGCAACCCCTTCCTGCCCCTTACTCAGCAAAAACCCAGCCAGAAAAGTCACCAGAGGACACCTCCAGAACCCTCCATTCAAGAACTGCCAATCTTATCCCTGCGGTATAAGCTGTGGTAAAAATTAGATCCCTCTTTTCTCAGCTCTCGGCCTAATCCAAGGATGATGCTGCGGCCCGCCATGACACAGGCAAGAAATGCGAACACAATTAACCACAGACCCGAAGAAGAAATGTCTCCCTCCGTGGAACCAGAGCTCGCCTCAAACCCAGAACCAAAGGTCAGGAGGATGTTCTCAAACCAATGAAGAAAATAAGCTCTGAACTAAGATCTTTATCTATCCCCTCTACTCTATCTATCCAGATATCCATATCCATATTTTTAACTGATAAAATGGGGAGCTATGGAGATTCAAGAGGACCTACCCTGTCTGTCTGCTGTTCACCACACTGGCTAGTCCTGTGGACCTGCCAGGGTTGGCCAGTGTCTGCTCAGTAATGTGTCTTTCGGGATGATTGCCATCTGCCCAGCCCCTAACAAAAAGGGATCTCACTGGAACCTCCATAATACCCAGAAAGTTGTCCAATGCACAGGGAGGGCTCAATACCCCCTTGTTGAGTGACTATGGCTCAGCCAGAGCCTATGCCCTGTGTCCTGCTCAGAGGAAAGCAGACAGTGGGATCCCAAGGGCAGGACAAAGAGCAGGCCTCGGGGCAGCTGGCCAGAAGCTGGGAGGGCAATCCCTACCGTCCCATTGCTTCAGAGGCCAGAGTGCCTCCCTCTGCTTACCTTGGGCCCAGTATCTATGAACAGGCAGAAATGACACCCAAGTGAGTATGCACCCAGACACCAGAACTGGTTATTATTTAAATACCTTTTTAATTAAGATTTTATTAATTGATTTGACACACAGAGAGAGAACACAAGCATGGGGAGCAGCGGAGAGAGGGGGAGAAGCAGGCTTTCAGCTGAGCAGGGAGAACAATGCTGGGGCTGGATCCCAGGACCCCAGGATCATGACCTGAGCTGAAGGTAGATGCTCAACCGACTGAGCCACCCAGGCACCCCTATTTAAATACTTTTTTACCACTTGGAAATAATTGCAGCTCTGAGTATCCTGTACATTCCTCCTGTTACCCTGGCTCCTCCTTGGAGACCCCAGACCTTTCTGCAACGTAACAACTAAGTGGTTAATGTCCCCGCCCAATATGGAGCCCCTAGGAACCCCTGTTCCAGCCAGGATCTTTCTGCCTGATTAGTGTAGCTATTAAATAATTTAAATATCACCCTTGAGAGCAGAACAGCAACCTGTACCTCTCTTACGAGCCCCATCATGCCAAACACAGAGCGGGGCACATAGCAGGTCCTCGGGAAATGTCCACGAACTGACTGGCAACCGAGGCCATGACCAAAGCTACAAGGACAGGACAGGCAACACAGAGCTATACGCAGGGGATGAAGGAAGGAAAAAGGACAGGACAATTATGATATGACTGCTCACATCCCAGAAAATGGCTCATAGCCAGCATTTTAGAAAATACCATTAATCCAACTACACGTGAGATATTCTTTCTTTCTGCCATAAAATTCTCTTTATATCCCATGTAAATGGTTATATATATCTATAATCTATTACTAGAGATAGCATATTATATATAATATATAGTACAGTACTAGACTTAGTACTATATGTACAGTTGGATCTATGTTCTACATATTCTTCTGTCACTGAGGTCACTTAGCCAGGAAGATATGTCCAACTAATAATATAAATCAGCTAGACTATATGGCAAGTATATGAACAGGGGATGAAAGTGTCTAAAACAAATGAATATGGAACAGGCTCATGGCTATGTAAGACAACGTATACTGACACCATAGGCTGTACATCATATGGAATTTGTCAAAGTCACCCCAAAGCCCTGTTAAGATCCCCATCGGGATAGATGATCCCTCGGCTGCACAGAATACCATTCAATACTGCTGAAAGAGACCTGAATCCAAGACCAGCCAAAAATTGAAGGTAGTTGACTAGGTGTTTGTTAACTCTAAGCCAGGCCAAGTCTGAAGCTGTCACACAATGAACCTAAATAATACTAAGGAAAATGTTACTTATGATCCCTAAAGAGTTATGGAGGATGCGTAAGGTACTGGAAGCCCAGAACTGGGTACTACAGTGGTGGTTATCTGAAAAGGGAAAGAAGATTCTTCACACTTTGGATTCATAAGCTCACAGACTTATGATATTCTAGTCCGGAACTAGTATTTGGTTGCCTTAGGACAATGTAAATCATGTTTCTGGTCATGTTATCCTTTTTACTTTTACCACCAGAAAGCTCAGAGAAAAATTGTGACTCAGATGTAAAAAGGCAACACCCCATAGTTTCTATATCTGCTTTCTAACTTCACAGATGGGGCTTATTATTTTTTTTTTACAATATTTATATTTTATTTATCTATAGGGTGTTTTTTAAATTTTTTTGTTTTATTAATTCTAATAAGCTAGTTCACATCATTTGTAAAATCAAACAGGAGATATATACATACAAATTTGATACAGCATTGAGCATCAAACAGGCAGTTTCTATACATTAAGACTAAGTTCTTTGAGACCATTTTATCAATGTGGACAATTGACTAGGAATAAAGATATATATTGCATACAGATTTCAAAAAGGCTTTGAAATAATTCTAATGATATCCTTGTGACACAAGAGCAAAAAGTGAGCTAGAAAAGGACAACTTTAAGTCAAGCCATAACTGGTTCAAAAATATTCCTGAAGGATACCAATTAACATCCCAGCTTGCTCCAAGGAAAGGTTCTGGAAAGGATTTAGGTCCTGTTTTTGCCAATAACTTGGTTAAGGACATGTTCATCACATTTATGGAGTTCAAGATCCAAGAAAGCCATTCAAGAAGATACAGTAGGATCCAAAATGACCTTCTTGAAATCCACCCATTATTTCAGCCCAACAAGATGAAACTTCCCATTATCTAATGTAAAGAGCTGTATATATATTTAAAGTCCAACTAGCCCAAAATAACTATTTGAAAAAAAAATTAAAAGACAGATGTAAATTGGGGAAAATCTTTGCAATCTAAGGTTTAACATCCTTAATATTAAAAGAGCTTTTGAAAAGCATTAAGGAAAGCTGAAAAACCTCAGAGAAAAACAAAAGACATGGAAAGAAAATTCACAAGGAATATATATTGTCAATAATGGAAAGCTGGGATAAAATTTCATCTTCATTAGGAATTTAAAGCATTCAAATTAAACAAGATATTTTCATTTAACTAGCAAGTACATTGTTTCCTTAAATGTTAACATAGTCGTGTTGAAGTAACAGACTAACACAACTCTAATGGAAGAGAGAAACTGTTATACTCTTTCTGAAAGGCAATTTATACTAAAAGTCTTAAAAATGAAAAAAAAGGAAGAAGAAAAGTCTTAAAATGATCATCTTTCATCCAGTGAGTCCAATAATTTATTCAATAAATATCAAAGAAGTGTTCCTGGTTTAAGTATGTTCACTATAGCATTATTTATAATAAGAATGTAAATATGTTTAAATGCCCAATGATAAATGATTACAGGAAGCTCAATATATCTGTATAATGAAATACCATGCCATAATTAAAAATTATATTATAGACATATATCTACTGATCCAGTAAAATTATCATGCTATCTGTTTAAATACCTAAGTTTAAAATACATATAACACATGCACATACAATCTCATGCATTCATGCATGAAAATTAAGTCATCTATGTTTCCCCTCCATTCCCTGCACAAATTTTAATTTGTACCATGTTTTCCATAGTGATGGTTAAGAGTCACTAAAGTAGTCTGATGTTTCTAGTTTATAAACTACTGTTAATACACAATCTTGTACATAGGGACTTTATGACAATTATATACATATGCATGTATACACCTCAGTCCATACATGTATTTATATACTGCATACTGATTAAGTGATCCAAGATATACACCACTAACTCCTGAGTTAAAGACATTTATCTTCTCTTTTAATGTTTTCACTAGTTACTAGATTTTCTATCGTAAGTATTTTATAATCAGAAAGAAACTCCAGCAACTATTACTTCAAATAATTCCCCCAAACACGAGATAGGGAAGCCTTGGATAAAAAGCAGTGTGTACAAAGAAGGTTTATATGAATCAGAAAAGTGGGGTTGCCTCCACAGAAGCAAATCTGATCCTACTCTACTGACCCTTAAGTAACTCCACCTGGAGCTTTGTTTCAGTTCTGAGTGCCAGACTCAAAGAGGCATCAGTACTCAGAAATACCACAGAAGGGGACTAACCAGCTGGTAAAGGGTGTTAAGAAACAGTGATGGAGACAGTCAAAATTATTTAACCAAAAGCAGAAGAGACCTCGTTGTTTCAAAGTACTAAGTCTCTGGCATTCCAGAAGGCAGAATTAAAAGCCATTTGGAGAAAATAATGTAAGTTGGAAGGAGAGGTCTTGAATTAATTTTTTAAAACTTACAAAAACAGAGAGCTGTTCACCAAAGGATTGAGCTGCCTTCTGAGTATATGAACTCGATCAGAGGCTAGAGTCATGGAGAATGTTTAGAAGAGATTTCTGCATAGACAATGAGATTTGGGGGTGCCTGGGTGGCTCAGTGGGTTAAAGCCTCTGCCTTTGGCTCAGTTCATGATTCCAGGGTCCTGGGATGGAGCCCCGCATTGGGCTCTCTGCTTGACCAGGAGCCTGCTTCCCTTCCTCTCTCTCTGCCTGTCTCTATGCCTACTTGTGATCTGTCAAATAAATAAATAAAACCTTTTTTAAAAAAATTAAAAAAAAAAAAAGAAGATGAGATTTGGTGACTAATATTCTACCCAGATTGTGTGCCTCTCCAACTGGAGCTCCTTCCTTGGTAACTAACATTTACAAAGGCTGCCAAGAGCTGCTTCTTCCCTGCTAGACAGCCTCAATGGAAAGAGGGCAGCAGAGAGTTCTAGCTCTGTCATTCTCTATCTTGCTAAACTCTGTGTTTTTTCCTGATCCTCTCACTGGGACTGTGTAAAGCCTCTTTAATGCTTCCTTAACTATGGGGATACCTCCATAATTAAAAGGCACATGTCAACACACTGGCCTCTCAACTAAATGTCAGAGCTGCATTCTAAAATATGACTTGTCATGGTCTTCTTCTTAGACTCATAGACTTGGAATTCCAGGGAAAATTTAGGGTGTTCTATCCTCTACAGAAGGTGACTAATGATTAGAGAGGCAAAGTGGCTTACCTAAAACCATATATAGTAACCAAGCCATGTTCAGAACCTTTAGACATATAGGGCAGTTCTCCCCCAACTGAACTATGCTAACATGCTAACACACCTGTAAATAATTTGTAGTGGAGATCTAGAAAGAGAAATTCATCATGGCCACATCCTTTATCCAAACACTGTGTACAGCTTTGTGATCCATAACTTGTACGTCCTCAGTCATATTGATTGAAGGAGATGGTCTTCAAATTCTTTTGTCCTTTATCTACTCTCTCTCCTGACCCTCCTAGAATAATTCCCTAAAGAACTAATTCCTACCTTTTTTTTTTTTTTTTTTTTTTTTTAAGGCGCACTTCACGAGATGAAGGATGCTTTAGGCAGAACTGGGTTGAAATTCACCAACTAACAGTCCACCCCTTGGCATGTGCCTCTACAGCTCACTCATTCATTTCACTTCATTCATTCATTCGCAAAAAGGTATTGAGTGCCAATTCTCTGCCCCGTACTTGGCTAGTCTCTGGGTCTATGAAGAGGGCTGTGGCATGCTCCCCGACTTTAAGCAATAGAGGTAGGCAGGGAAGGAGTTACCAGATAACACAGGGTCATGGGTTAGACTGGGATGGTCAACAACATTCTAAGGAGGGGGAGGGTTAGGGAAGGTTTCAAAGAGGAAGCGGGCTTGAGCAAAGTCTCAGTCCAACTGAATTCTCATTCTGTGAGCATCTTCTTACACTTTATGCCAAATTTGGTGGCAAAGGAACCTAAGAATAGATAACCAGTCCTGGCGTTCAAGCAGTCACCCCTCCAAAAAGCTAACCTAGCACAAGAAAGCCCATATGCGATATACACTTCCGGCATGGCAGGTTCTCAGGGAGCACCTACATCCAGGGCTACAAAAGATGCACAAATCGCGGTGGCCACTCCCAGTGGCTTCATTATCTAGGGGAACCGAGAAAAAAGCTGGACTTGAAGCGAGAAGAAATCAGAGAGGACAGCACGTTATTAAGAAGCATGGGTAACACGGGCTCTAGAAGTGGAGAGGAACGAAACGAGGGCTGCAGTGGTCACCGTTTTCGGCGCACCCCTCCCCTGTTTGTCCCAAAGTTATTTCAGCAACTGAGTCCCTACAGACGGAGCCGAGAACCAGGCACCCTCCGTAGGAATAGGCTGGATGCCTCCATATCTGGTTGTCACCGCTCTGCCCATCTGGCTGTCCTCCACGCCTCTCAGTGAATCTTTCCTGCATTTCTCCCTCCCTGGTGATAGGGTTTGGTCTGGGCTTTGATTATGTCTCTAAAATTATTTTGATTCACGGCTTGAGATTTTACAAAACCACACATGCACGCATGGAGCCTGTGGCCTCGGGATCTTGTTTGTTTTTAAGAGTCTAAAGAGTGAGTTTGTTTGGCGGGTTCTATAAATGGAGGTTTTCTTTACTAGAGAGATGTAAGGGAGTGGACATGGTGTGCTGCAGCCGCGGTATGTGTGCATGTCGCCATGGGGCGGAATTCAGCGCCTGGTGGGGGAGGCGCCCACAGCCATTGGGCAAACATATGTTGGGCCAAGAACACAGCTCTTCAACCTCATGAACTGTTTGCTTGAAAGATAACAGTGTCTCTTCCACACAAGCCTTTCACCACCCTCCATAAAGGGAATTTTTAATTCAACAGATGGTGTCTACTCATTGCAAACCAACCAGAAAGGGAGACATTTACACGGCTGTGCCTCAAGGCCCTAGGGACCCAGAGGGGCCCTAATCAAATACTTGTCCAAAGACCAGCTCCCCATGGGCAGGGCCCCCTGGAATGGAACCAGGCCAGGAACACCAGTGAAAATATGCCAACTACTGATTCTGTGAGGTCCCAGTTGGCTGGAAAAGGTGAAAACATGTTTTCTGTCCCAGACTACAAGATAGCTTTACATCTCCTGAAAGAAAGAAGGCCCTCGGTGATATGGTGACCTCCAAAACTGGCTCACTATTGGAGACATTTCCCTTCTTTCAAAACAGCCCTCGCTCTGTGCTTCACAAAACCTTTCAAAGAACAACTTTGTTAGGTTTGCACTCCATCTCTTATAATGGCATGTTCTGGGCCCCAAGGACCAACACCTAACAGAGGTAACAGTTTTAGGGACAAAAAGGATCAAATGCTTGCAGATGTGGAGCAGGATGAACTAGAGATTTTCCTCAGACTAAACCAAGGTTCTTTGAACAAGAGATTTTCCTCAGACTAAACCAAGGTTCTTTGAACAAGAGATTTTCCTCAGACTAAACCAAGGTTCTTCCATCCCCCATTCTGCCTCTTTGGTTACTTGACTGCTGCTCCTGGGGGTAGAATGCCATGGTGGTGTTTTCACAGAGAATGTGGTGTTTGAATGGAGACTACCTTGTCAACTCACTGAAGTGAAACACAAATGTGGTAAATAGAAACACAAAGTAAGACCACTAAATTTGGGCCCATGATCTCTGTTTTCAAGTTCCAGCTATAATTTTCTCATCTATTGTAGTGGGAGAAAAATCCCTGAACTATGCACTTTGCAGTTATTGGAATAGGGAAGACATGAGATAAGGTATCTAAAAGCAAGCTTAGTAAGATAAGGATTTTTGATATTTTAAAAGATTGTTTTTGAACAACAAAAAAAGTGTGTACTTTATTTTCAAAAGAGGTAATTAGTTAACCTCAGATAAAGAAGCAAGGGTACGTAAAGCTCCAAAAGACAGACAAACATGTATTCAGAACCATCAGACAACATAAGGAAATGCCAACATGTGAGAATTTCTGTCTGAAGAATGACCAGAGACCCTGACTCTTGCCCTAGTCACTACTTTCCTGCAGTCAAAATTCTTGCCCTGCTCTGGGCCTCACTTGACTCTTTGCAAACTGGGGAGGCTGGACTCAATTATCTTAGATGTCCGCTCATGTACTAACATGCTCTGCTCTAAGGGGTTTGAAGGAGAAAAACTGCCAAATCAAGCTAAAGTTTTATCCTTGCCTTAGTCATGCCATCACTCGGTAAAAAGTTGAGCATAAATGTAGCAGGCCATCATCCATCTTCATGCAGAAAAAGATGGAAGTTGGAGGGTAGCAGAGGGAGGGGAGAGTTTCAAATCTCGAGTAGGAAATCTGATTAACAAAATACTCTGGGAGGGAAAAGTTGGGGGAGGAAAACGCTCTCCCTCAGCCCCCTGCATTTTTTTTTTTTTAACTTTCTTAACATCCAAGACTAGGGAGTGACAGGCTAAGCGACACAGTGTTCAGAGGGCAAAAGATAAATGTTTGATGAATTGGCCATTGGTAGGGAAGTGATGGGCTTTGTATGTGCATAATGGCCAAGCTGCCTTTCCATGCCGATCGTCTGCCAAGATAAGAAGCCATAATGAATGGACCTTTAGATGCCCTGGACAGAAGCAGTTTTAATTTGACTGGTTTTAGTAAAATTAATTTTAAAAAGAAGAAAATGGCAGAAGGAAGAGGAGAACAATTTGGAGACACCAGAAGGACAGAGAGTTATATATACCCAGAGTGGACACTAACCACTGGTTTTTCCACTCTTTGTGCTAGCCCAGTCAACAGAGGAAGAAAGTTTGATTTTTTTATTTATATAAATCATCAAAAAGCCTTTATGTGCCCAATACAGTGATGAGATACTTAAGATATGGAAATTAAATAGCCTGGCTAAACAGAAAAGTACTTTAATAAGTACAGAATGGATTATTCATTCATTCATTTACTTGTCTTCAATGAGGGTTTACTGAGCACCCCTTATTCACGCTTTGGGTGAATGAAACCAGTCTGCTCCCACTTGTGCAGAGCCTGACGGGCTCAGATTTTCTAGCAGGTTCAAGAACTCCTACTTTGTTAGATGCTCTCCTCCAGAGGGGTTACACATGAATGTCTTAGACACCTCCTACCCCCCGGGTAGCTCATTTCCCATTTCCATATATTTTTTTAAAGATTTTATTTATTTGATAGAGATCACAAGTAGGCAGAGAGGCAGGCAGAGAGAGAGGAGGAAGCAGGCTCCCCGTTGAGCAGAAAGCCCGATGCGGGGCTCCATCCCAGGACCCTGGGAACATGACCTGAACCGAAGGCAAAGGCTTTAACCCACTAAGCCACCCAGATGCCCCTCCCATTTCCATATTTATACTCTGATTTGGGTCCCCTTGGCTACACTGAGTTGACTAGACAGTTTTCATCACAACGACACATTGCTTAATGAAAACCCCACAATGGCTTTCTCATGCCTAGAGCGGCAGTCAATCTAGCCAGGAGCGAACAGGAGAAAAGAGGCTCACATTAGTTCTGGGAAAACTCTAGCTATGCCCCAAATTAAATTCCCTTGTGGACCTTGTTTGTTTGTTTGTTTGTTTTCATATGCAAAACTTGGAGCTGGGGCAGACATCTCTTCACTGACATTGTTTGCAATATTGTATGGATCAGACACACTGTTAGGCCTCAAGGTGCAAATACAGTTAAGATATTATCCTGTCCTCAAGGGATGCATGATCTTATGAAACAAGAGCAAAAACACAGTTAAAACATAGTGAGGTCTAAATGCTCCTTCTGCCTTCAAGTGACCATAAAATATCTCTAAGCTCCCATGTGATATCCACAATGTCCTAAGATTAGAGTCCTAACCTCCATTTTTCCTTTGATTTTTAAGACAAAGTATAGAATTACAAAGAAGTTTGGTTATCCAAGCATTTAATGGTCACTTTCCATAATACCATACATTTCCCAATGTTACGAGAAATAATCCTATGCAAAATGCAACATTAAAAATATCCCCCCACCCTACCTCTGAGGGTATACATTTTTCCATGACTGCAAAAGGAAAGACACTCATTACTAAGCAGCTCAGTGAAGCTCACACTATTGGAGAATATAAAGTTTTATGAGCAGGTCTCTCCTTCTCTCTCTGGGTGTAAGTGAGAAAGTGAATGTGAGAGAAAGCTGGAGAGGTCTGGCTCAGGAGCCCAGGGTGAATTATAGACTGCCGCTCAAGATTCACAGCTCTTCGTGGTAGGAGGTTAATATTCTCACATGTCATTAGGTCTGCTGGCTCTCCTGATGGTTCATTGAAGTAGGCAGCAAATTATTTCCTCATGCTGCAGAGGACAGCACACTTCAAAGCAAGGGAACTCAGGTCAGGATAGGCCTCCGGGTGGATTAATGACTTGGGATCACCAGGGGTTGTCTATAGGTAAGAATGAGCCTGAAGCTTTTGACAACACTAACTTTTTGATCCCTCTTGACCTGACTTTCAAGCCAGACCTCCAGATTTTATTCCTATCACCTTCTAAGAACCTGCCAAGACCTGCGAGAAGACCGAGTAACCTATCTGGTCATTTTATCTTCACTTGAAATGCCTCCACCTGCTCTCTCTGTTGTACATGACACCCACGGTTCCAGGTGGAGCTTACACCCTACCTTCACAGAAGAGACTTTTCAGCCCATCCTGAATCTGGCTGACCATGGGTGAAGTCCACTCCCAAGGCCTTCTACTCTCCACGTTCCTTCCATCACTGATCCACAGACTTGGTCTGCTCAACTATAGTCCTAAGTGTCTTACTGTTGTCTCCTTGGTAATGAATTAAGCTACAGGACCACTAAGACCCCTCCTTGCCCCTCTCATAGTGATGGCTAAGTAGGAAAAGAGGAAAACCTACCTACCCTGGATGCAGGCCCAAACCCCCATCCTGTCTCCTTACCAGAAGAAAGGGCCAAGAAGAGCCCCAGGAATGTTTATAATACAGACTCATGAAAATATTTATTTACAGGTAGCTTGGGGAATATCACTTCAGTCCCAGCTCACCCAATCACTATATAGGAACAGACCCCTTCCTTTTCTTCTCACAACCTTAGATTCCTCTGGAGTGGAATGAAGGGGGTGACCCTATCAGTGTGTCTAGAAGGGTGGCTTATGGACCATATGTAACAGAATTTCCCAAGATACTTATTAAAAGTTGAGGAGCACCTGGGTGGCTCAGTCTTTTCAGCATCCAAGTCTTTATTTTGGCTCAGGTCATGATGTTAGGGTCATGGGATTGTTAGGGTCATTGGGCTCTGTGTTCAGCAGGGAGTCTGCTTGAGGATTCTCTCTCTCTCTCCCTCTGCCCCTCCACCACACTCTCTCCCTCTCTCCTTCAAATAAATAAATCTTTAGAAGTTTAGATGCCAAGATCCACCCTGACTCACAAAATCATTCTCTCTGTAGGTAGGGTCTGGATATCTACAGTTAATTCCCCTCATCACTTCTATGCATGACAAAGTGTGAGAACCACTGAGGATCCCTAATTCAAACACCTTTAGGGGCCAGTCAGATGACCCACTGTAGTTCAATAAATCCAAGGTGATTTTATGTATTAGCAAGAGAGAAAAACCACTGTCAACTAAAAATGACCCAATGTTTCCTATCTTAAAATGACTCAGGAACTCTCTTCCTTTCTTATAGCCTGCTTGTGGCTTTGCAAGAAACATATTCATAAATCAAGGTTGTTACTCCGATAAATACTTGCTTTATGCTATCAAGTGTGTACCCTTTCCATGTGCACAATAATTTTGTCTTTCAATGCCAAATCACAACGAGTTCTTAAATGGAATGTGAGTTATCAAAATGGTATATAAGTCAACAAGACTGACAATACTAGTAACTGTAACCAAGCTAGAAGTTGCAATGACAACAAGCCCACCACAATGGCCTCCTGGCCAATGACAATTTTTAAGAAGCCATTCATTTTGAGATGGAGTTGGAGATGTTGAGATATGGGCAGGGAGGGGGAAATGTGCATTTTAGAAATGCTGAACCACAGAAAATGCAGAGAAGAGAATAAGGAAAGGAGAGGACTGATGGAATCACAGCATGTGGTCCACCCAAAGGTCCCGGAATTAGCACTTGGGTTGTCCACACTCACAGTGCTGGGCCGCACTTGGCCCATAGGAGGATGATTATATAATCTGTTGTCTAAACAGGAACACCTCCCAGAATAAAGGGGGCAATATTATTATCAATCATGTCCTGAAAATAGGCTTTAACTAGAATTATCTTGGGCAGACAGGGAAGGAAGTTACCCTGCCCATGAGCTAGCAAAAAGCAACCCCTGGGTAATGTGATCACTAGAGCCTGATTAATTTAACATTTAGGTCTGGAACATCATGCATCGAATGAAACTGCTTTTCACTCCAAGTCTTTTAAAATCCCTGGAAGTCTGGTGTTTATAAGGCTTTCGCTCCCCTAACTCCCCACAACCACCTTGTACTTCTCTACAACTGTCCCTTTCCAATAACACAGGCCTGTGCTTGCCCCTGAGAAAACACTACAGACCACCACAGAGATTCCTTCAATGGTTTGAAAGGATTCCATCAGAGGTCCTACACAAGGGGTGATTTTGGCCACCCTAAAGAACATGCGTCAAAGTCTGAAGACATTTCCGGTTGTTGTTATTTGGTGGTGTTACTGGCATCTAGTGAGTGGAGGCCAAACGTACTTGAATCATCCTGAAACATACAGGACTGCCCCCACGACAATATGTTATCTGATCCAGTGTCCTTAGTGCTGAGGTTGAAAGACCTTGGATTACGGGAAAGATAATGAATTTGCTCCCTCATTGTGAGGTGAGCTTCTCTCCTTCCTTCTTGCTCTCACTACTTGTCCTGCAAGCCCTCCTCGACAGCAGAGGGTTACAGCCAAATTCTGCTGGCCTGATTCCTGATCTGGGAAAGAGTCTCTCCAGTGATGGAAGAGATGCACAGCTGTCAGTCTCCACAAGGGAAGTAACAGAACTTCCCCATTTTATGGAAATAGACAAGACAGACAGACAGTGTGACTTTTCCCTTCCCCAACATCACCAGAGAAGAAAGTGACAGCAAACATATCAAGCGAATTGGAAACTGCAGCTCATTAGCACTCAGAAGTCCTGAACTTCCGCAGACGGGTACACCCTCAGAAGATGTGTGCACTTCTTGGGAAACCTGCGGAGAAAACATTCGACACAGATGGTCTTGTCCCAGGCCTGAGACACGCCCTGCTCTGACATTTCAGATTTGCCCCAGTGCAGCTGTCCGAGCATGGGCAGAGAAGTTTCCCACCTCACTCCTGATGGACTCCTTTTTCCATGGGGAAGCAGCAGCCAGCCTGGATCTACAGCAAAGAAACATCGACCCCTGCCCCTTAGAGAAAGGGGAATCCTGAAGGACACAGCTGAGCAAGGCAAAGTGTGGAGAGAGAAAGCAGGAGCACTGGTTCAGGACCAAGGACAGGACGTGAGGTGCTAGGGCCTCAAAACCAGGACAAGAATACTTCCTGTATGAGTTTCCCAAGGGCTCCTATAACGAACCACCACAAACCAGTTGGCTTAGAACCATAGAGATTTGTCTTGCAGTTCTGGAGGCTAGAAGTCAGTGTTAGTCAGCAGGTGCTAGGGAAGGATGTGTTCTGGGGCTCTCTCCCAGCATGGGCCCTATGTGTGGGTCTGTCTCTTCATATGGCATTCTTCTTATAAGGACACTAATCGTATGGGACTAGGGACCCACCCTACTTTAGTATGATCTCATTTTACCTTAGCTAATTGTATTTACAACATTATTGCCAACTATGTTCATCCTCTGAGGTACTAAGGGTTAGAACTTCAACATATGAATTTGGAGAAGGGGGAGACACAGTTCAACCCATAATGCCTAAGTGACAACTAGTTCCATAAAAAGTGCCAAGGTTCTTGCTGGTGGTGCTCACAGAGGTGATACCATGAGAGAAACTCTCCATAGGTGGCTATTTGAGCCAGGCCCTCAGAACTCACCATCATAAGCACTGATGGGTGGTCAGCTCCACAGTCCTCAAACCATATTCATTTTCACTCTCCTTCCCAAGGCTTTGCACAACCATCATTCAGAATACATAGAGGGAGCACACTACTTATCTAAAGTTCACACTTGCATCCACCATCCCTTTCTGAGCCATAGTGAAGAACATAGAGGTATATGAACAATGCTGGTGTGAAGTCAATATTCAAAAAAGGTTCAGTCCCCTCTGAGCCTCCACAATGACATCACAAAGCCAGGCTAGTATAGAAGGGAATCTTAAGCATTCATACAGAAAACTGTGACTTTCAATCAAAGCAACACTGTAAGACTAGTTTCCTGATCCTTGGCCAAAATTGGAGAAAAGGCAGGGAATCAAGACCACTGGATTAATATCAAAGAAAAACAGATTGAAAACCAAAGCAAAACCACCTACCAAAATAAATAGACTAGATTAACAAATCAGAGGAGACTGGGGCTACTCATTGTGGGGGCAGTGAACACCACACCCTTCAGGAGCCATCAAGAATCATGGTCATGAGTCAGAAATCAACAACATTGAAGGGAAAAAGTCAACATATATTTTAAGAGAATGATTGCAGTTGCTTTTATTTGAAGTATTAGACAGTTGCTGCATTCAAATTGTTTATAATTCTTATGGAGAGACAAGATGTCAACATGTGGAAATTAAACAATACAAGATTCAAGAAGTAACTCAAGATAACAAGAGAACTGTCACAAAGTGCTATATGATTATATGCCAAATAAACAATATAGAAAATAAGTCCTTTAAGAATCCGGAGGGAATGATCCACTTTAGGCTGGAAGTCCAAGAATGATACTCTCAAGGGTGTATTTTCTGAAATGAAACTTCAAATTATACAAGTGTATGCTGTGTAGTCTCTTTAAGAACACAGAGGAGTAGGTAACAGAAGTTTTAGAAATACTTCATTCCAGAGATCATTAATACTATTTAATGATGAAAGACAAACAGTAAAATGTTGGATTCCTCATTCTTAATGTCAAAATAATGGAATATTAGGAGTAAGTGTCAAAGGTGTGGGTGGCAACTTCTAAAATGACTCCCACTGGTCCCTTCTTCTGGTATGCATATTCTCTACCTGAATGAGAGCTGGACCTAGTGCCTCAGTGACTTGCTTCCAATGATCAGAATTAGGAAAAGGAATGAGTTCTCCCTTATAAGGTAAGGTTACGAAAAGACTGTGACCTCCAGGGGCGTTTGGGTGGCTCGGTGGGTTAAGGCCTCTGCCTTCCGCTCACGTCACGATCTCAGGGTCCTAGGATTGAGACCCGCATCAGGCTCTCTGCTCAGCAGGGAGCCTGCTTCCCTTCCTCTCTCTGCCTGCCTCTCTGCCTACTTGTGATCTCTGTCAAATAAATAAATACAATCTTAAAAAAAAAAAAAAAAAGACTGTGACCTCCATCTTGCTGGAATACTCTCTTTTGCCCACTTCTTTAAAAGCTAGCTGCCATGTTGTGAGCTGCCCTGTGGAGAGACCCACCTAGCAAGGGACCCAGGGAGCCCTCTGACCATCCACCATGAAAATGAGGCCTTTGTCGAACATTCTGTAAGGCACTGAATCCTACCAACAGCCATGTGATTGAACTTAGACATGGATCCTCCCCAGATGAGCCTGAGAGGATGACAGCCCCCTCTGGCATCTTAATTGCAGCCTTGTGAAAGACCCTGAGTTAAGCCACATCTAGACTCCAGACCCACCGAAGCTGTGATAGATAATGCTTGCTAAATTGTGGGGATGATTTGTTACATGGCACTAGATAATTAACACAAATGACAAGATGCTGGTGTACCTATTTCCCTAACTTTCCAACTAAGACCTTCTCTGTCCTCCTAATAAGAGAATATCAGACTATGGACTCTGAAAAACAATCTGAGGGGTTTGAGTGGTGGGGAGGTGGGAGGTTGGGGGAACCAGGTGGTGGGTATTAGAGAGGGCACGGATTGCATGGAGCACTGGGTATGGTACAAAAACAATGAATACCGTTATACTGAAAATAAATAAAAAATAAAAATATAAATAAATGAATGAATGAATGAATGAATAAATAAATAAATAAATAAATAAGAAAAGAAAAAGGCAAAAGAATAATAAATAAAAAATAAAAAGCATTTTCTTGGGCTGCTTGGTTGGCTCAGTCGTTAAGCCTCTGCCTTAGGTTGAGGTCATGATCTCAGGGTCCAGGATTGGGCCCTACATAGGGCTGTCTCCTCAGCCGGGAGACTGCTTCTCCCTCTTCTACTCCCCCTGCTTGTATTCCCTCTCTTGTTATCTCTCTGTCAAATAAATAAAATCTTTAAAAAAAAAAAAAGAATATCAGAACTAACTGAGATAAGGAGATGAAGGAAAACCAAAAATACCTAGACACAAGAAGGAGTTGTATATCAGATTTGAGGTGCCAGGCACTTTACATGTTTGACTGAAGGGATACAAGCCAAACACCAGTGATCTGGGCCCCAAATTTTCCCTGGTAGCCTGTTCAAAAGTAAGTGGGTATTTAAATATCGAGTCCAGTGGTCTGGCTTTCTGAAAAGGAGCTGGGCTACTCTAGATCAGGTCTCCCAGCACGAAAAATGTTAACAGCGTCATGACCCAGAGCACTGAGCACCGCTCATGGATCCAGAGGCAGCAGTCTTCATTCTACCATGTAGGCTTTTGTCCTGGGGCTACTCACCTAAAAGCTTAGAAATGAGCCTAAACTGACGAATGAAAAGGATCAATGTCATGCATGCAGATCCTTCAGTCAAAGTGCAGCGGTCTGCAGCAGTTTGGGGGTTCTCTGAGCTGAGCTGCCATCCACTTCACTACATTTCTGAACACGTACACTTTGCACCCAGGAAGGGACAGAGGTAAACCAGCACTCTCTGCAGGGATTCTGTCTTTGTGCATGCAGAGTTCCCAGAAATAGAATTTCAGGTGGAGATACGAGAGCAAGTTGTTTATTTGAGAATTAATCCTACAAAGCACCAGAAAATGAAAGCAGAAAGAGAAAGAAGTTAATAAACGATGCATCATGAGCTCGGTTACTGTTGGGGCCAAATGGGACTCAAACCCCTCTTTAGGGCAAGGATCAGTAAGCTTTTTATGCCGCTGGCCAGATCATAAATAAGCTGGGATCTGAGGGCCATATGATCTCTGTCACAAATCCTCTGTGTGATACTAGACAGATAATACATAAAAAAATGGATATTAAATAAATATATAAATGAAGCCATAAAAATGTTCCAGTAAAACTTTATTTCCAAAAACAGGCCAGATAAGGCCCTTGGGCCAACCTCTGCTCTAGACTAGTATGGGATGCGGGATGGGTCACTTCTCAGGGCTCTATCCAATGAGGGGGCAGGGAACAGAGAGATTTATCTACTTCCTCCATGAGTCACTGGTTCAGGGCTGGGCAGGCTCCAGAAGCCTAAGAAAAAGAGTCATGAGTGCCTATAGTCGGAAGCCAAGAAATTGGTGTGCACAGGAATGGTGAGTGCCAAAGGGGTATGGGCAGAACCACCACAGCTGCGCAGACACTGTCCAGCCGAATCTGCTCCTAAGGAGGAAGAAAAGAGGGTGGCAACAGAAAGGGAGAGGGAAGCAAACACATAGGCCCCCCACTGACTGAGCACTGCGGATGGTCAGCGCCACGGTCCTTGTTCCCTCTCTCCCTTTCCCCTCTGCCTGCCCCACTGGACCTCCACAGAACGACCAGTGAGGAGCCCAGCAGGTGGGGTTCTCCAGGGCCACGGTTTACCTCTTGCTCCAGGTAGGCCCTAACCACAGCCCCACTATCGCCAGGCCTCACCTCCTAGTATACCCTGCGACTCCTCCATCCCTCAAGAGGTCTTTCCCTCGAGTGGAGTTTCCGTGTGTTGTTTTGTCCTCATTGAAATTAAAGTGTCCTTTTGTTGGATGAGAAGAAGATGGAGAAAATCAATAGAAGAGATTGTGCATCTACCAAAAGTCTATGGTCTCCAGGCCTACTCCATCCTTGAGAAAAGGAAGAGAAACCACCCTTCCTCTTTTCTACACCCCAGCTGGAGTCAAAGCAAAAGAAAAAAATTAAATTAAATCATCTTATTATGTAATTGGGACTAGGCCTCAGGCCGCAGCAGTACAGAAGGGATTAAGGGCAGAGCCACCTGGGCAGCCATTCTCCTGGGTCCCATTACCACCCCCCTCATTCCTTTTTATAGCCAACAGATTAAAATGCGAGCCTAGCAATCTTTGATCTTTCACTTGCTGACACAAATCCTTTCAAGCTTCCAACATTTTCTGCTGAGGTAATTAGTACTAATTAAAAGGTTTCCAACAGTCTTTGCTCCTTTTTTTTTTCCCTCCTGTGTGTCTCCCCCCACTCCCCGGTTCCCCTCCCCCAAAAGAAATTGCTTTTACAAGTACCTTCTATCCCTGAAACATGGGCATCCCTCACTTTCTTCTTTATCTGACTTGGCCAGATCAAGTAGATTAGTGACTCCATTATTCCGAATACAAAGCCAGACAACAGGTTTTTACTATCGCTCCTGACCTGTTGAGAGCGCATGGGCTTATATTCAGAAACAAGCGTCTTGGTTTATACGAAGAGACAGTCCAATTATGCAGGAAAAGTCACCATGCAGTGTCGTCTTCTGCCCGAGGAAGGACACCATTTAGTGACGAAGTGTTTCACTCCAGTGTGTGTCTCTCTCTCTCTCTCTCTCTCTCTCTCACACACACACACACACACACACACACACACACATTGCGCACGCGTACTGCTTCACTGCTCAGACTGACAAGTTGCAAAACTTGCCTCCTAGCTTGCTTTGTTTCTGTGCTTTCTCTTTGTTTGGAGAGGTTACGGGGCAGGAAAAATCCATATGGGCTATCTAAAGGATAATGTCCCCCCAAAATTAAAGAATGGATCATCTTAAAGTTAAAAAAAAAATACTTGTAGAGAAACATGCGCGTGCATGCACGCACATGCACACGCACACACGCGCGCACACCCTGAGCCATGTATTCAAATTTCCAATAAGCAGACAGCCTCTGTGGTCTTCCCTTGGTTCTTTGCCATGGCAGTGGGGGCATGGACGCTCTGGTGGTGTCGCTGAGCTAGGAGCCCTGCCCTGGAGCGAGTGTGACCTTGACTGCAGCTTCTGACACACACCACTCCCTGCAGCCACATCTCACTATCAAGAGTCCAGTGCCCGGTGGGTGGGCGGGATGGCTGAGGGCAGGCGGGCCTGGGAGAAGGGAGGGAACTGGCAGGGACTAAGGCTACAGCAATCTGGGACACTCTCCACTCTTCACCTGCCGCTTAGCAGAAGTGAATGTGGGAAGCGTAGGTGACACTTAATCCCACAGAATCCCTTTCTTACAGATGTGAAAACGGACACCGGACACCGGGAAGGGGTTGCTCCTTAATGAAAGGCTGATGTCGGCTCTCACGAGCACTGTGATTCCAGGCAGCTCTCAGGGACATCAGCCTGCTGACCTGGAAGGCAGGTGTGAAACCTGCTCCACTGGCCCCATGAAGGTTCAAAGGTCCAAAGGTCCAGTGGGCAGTCCATTTGCTAAAGGGCACAGATTAGCTCACAGCTATCTCTCCCAGGCTCTTCAGCCCATCCTCGATAGGGGAGATGAGACGGCCACTCCCCACACCCTTCATGCTGGTGTTCAGCATTTTCAGGAGGTGAGAAATGACTTCTCCATGCCTCTGTGAGTCCTACTATTGCAGCGGCAGCAGCAAGGAGACCCCCCCTTTTTTTGACTTGGCTATTAGGGTCATTGTGTTAAATGGGTAGAAATCTACCTTTAGAGCCCTTAGGCCCAGAAATTAGTCACTTCGGACCCCAAATGGGCATTGATGAGGCTGTCCTGATCAGTGCATGGGGCCACTAAAAAATATACTCACTCCCTACCCCACCCTCGGGGGAAAAAAAAAAAAAAAAGCAAACAGCGAAAAGTAATGGATTTAATGATCTAGAAAATCTAGACGCTGGAAACTCCAAGGGAGATCATATTAAATTAGACCAGTACAAACAAGCCAAACTAGATTTATCCTCTTGTGGTTACAGATTTTATCTACTAAACCAGGTTTTCGGGGCTAGTGTCTGTTTTCAATGAATAGAACTTTTGAATGTCAAGTCCCAGAATCCCTAGGAGAGGATAATTTACCCCCAGGATCTCCGTTCGGCCAGGGCTGGCCATCCCAGAGTCCCTGCAGAGGGCCAGAGACACAGGCTACTTCTCTTCCTGCTCCTGGGGAGAGATGCCTGTTGAGAACCAGTCACAGGAGGGATTCAGAGGTGGGGGGAGGCAGGGAGGAGATTCAGAGAAAAAAGATGAATTTTTTTCCTTGACTCCTCCCTGAGGGAGTGAGGAAACCTGAGAGGGAAAGGAGTGGGAGAGTCAAACAATGGCAGAGAACATTCTGGAACAGAAGTCACCTACTCTTAAACACACACACATGAACTGGATTAAGAGTACCCTTAATACTATTATGGACCCAGCATGTGGGGAAATGCCTTCGGGGTCCTTTTCTAGAGCAAAAAAATGAAACCATTTTAAGTTTTCCTTCCTCGGAGGAAATGATTCTACCACCTTGCCTCTGAAGCCAACGGAGAGAAAGCCTTTGCTTGTCCAGCCTTCCTCTCCCAGGAGCCTTCCCCCAGGCCAGCCCAACAGGGAAAGGCTGGGCCTCCCCGCAGGGGAGGGGACTGGCTGCTGCCATCCTGATTTGGGTAGCTGCTAAGACATAATTATAATGAAGAGAAGGCGGGTGGGGGGGCGGGTGGAGGAAGGAAATTACTTTTGAAAATTATGAAAAATACCTTGACGGCATCTCTTTGAGGCTCACATTTAGCTCTCGGAAAAGATTTCTGCCAAAGGGTGAGTTCTGACAGGGAAAGATGAAATGAAGGGCTGGGGTTGCGGGGTGGGGGGGGTGGGGTGGGCCCTGCAAAGAGGCAGCCGTCTGTCAGAACTGATGACTCAGCAGCTGCTGTCAGACTGGAATACGTACCCACCCGGTGCAGGGGGCCACTGCAGAGGACAAAAAAAGCCCGGACAGCAGCCAGTCTGGCCAAAATGACCACACAGAGACGCACACACCAGCGGGTCAAGCCCTCAGACCACCAAGCACTTCCCCAGAGGCTCTAATCATCCAGGAGAGAACTGGGTTTAGACAGTAATCCCAAGAGTTTTCAACTCTGTTGACTCTGACCCAGACCCAGCGCTGGGAGCTCCTGGGCCCTGCATTAGGCGAGAGCGTGCAGGCAGGGCTCAGCCCCCGTGCTCGCCACCAGACAGATGGGGGCCACGCAAGCCCTGCAGAGCCCATCACTGTTCTTTTGGGTCTGCCTCATTTGGATTTTTAAGACATTGCCTTTTATCTGCACCAACCCTGCATTCGAGTGAACTCTCCAAAAGGTCATTTCCCTGACTTAACTCTGAAAGAAGTGGGGAGTACTTTAATGCAGGATTTGTTCTTTGTTTGCTTGTGGTTTGTTTGATGGGGCTACATCTCGGTTGGGTGGGGGAAACATGAAACTGAGAGTGAGGAGCCAGTGGTGTACCAAGGAGACAGGGAGGAGGCCAGTGGGAGTGTCCAACACGGCAAGGGCGGGGTATTGTATCACTGACACTGTTTGAAACCGTCAGATCATGGTGGTAATAAAATCAGAGCCTGGGGTTTTGTTATGTTTTATATGTTCTTTACAGACAAGGCAGCCTCTTTACTCCCACACCTAGGGCAAGGCAACCTGTTTCTACCCCCAGGAAACCTGGCCTCGAAGACCATTTCTGCTTCCTACGGTCTGCGTGATCTAGGACAAAGCACTTGACGCATTTGGGTCACGCATTCTGCATCTATGAAAATAAGAGAATTGGCCCAGGGGTGCCTGGGTGGCTCAGTGGGTTAAGCCTTTGCCTTCGGCCCAGGTCATGATCCCAGGGTCCTGGGATCAAGCCCAGCATCGGGCTCTCTGCTCAACAGGGAGCCTGCTTCCCCCTCTCTCTCTGCCTGACTCTCTGCCTACTTGTGATCTCTCTGTGTCAAATAAATAAATAAAAATCTTAAAAAAAAAAAAAAAGAGAGAGAGGGAGAGAATTGGCTCAATGATGATTAAATCTCTTCCATTTAAAAGTTTCTTAAAATCCATATTTTCCAACAATTATTTCAACTGGAAATTTCAGCAGTGAAATGTATTTCCCATGTCTATGCTGAAGGAAAGGCCAGGGCTCACACACACAGTGCGTCAAGACGGGTCTGGGAGAGCTCTCCAGCGCTGCCCAAACACTGGTTTATACCTTCAAAGGCAGGGAAGGAGTTCCCTGACCCTGAACGCTGCGGGTCTGCTTGTCTGATGTGGCAGAGGGATGCGGTGGGGGAGCTGCACGAGTGTTAACTTCCTTGCCCTCCCTGGAGGCAGGCGGGCACCAACCACCCCAGTCCTCTGGACCCCGCAGGCAGGGACACCGGGCGATGCCACCGATGTATAGAACACTCTGGGACAGAAGGCAGCCCAGAGTTGAAGGCAAAAGGTGTTTTGCTTAGTTTCTTTCCAAAGATGAGTTAATGTGTTTCAAGGTCAACTAGAGAAAGGGTGCACCAGGCAAAAAGGGAAAAAAAAAAAGTGTTTAAAAGGCTGCGGCTTTAAAAGCTTAACCAGCAAAGCCCCTCCAGCTTTCAGTCAATGGGAATCAAAACAATGATTTCAAGCTATTTCATTCAGTCTATAGGCAGGATCACTAGATGAAGGCTTGCTCCTTTCTTTCCTTTTCCCCCATTTCCAAACTGCTATCCATTCCCCACTCCTAAAGACCCATTTTGACAGAGTCTATTGTCAGCCTTTTCAGGACATTAGCCACCCCAACACAAACTCTTGGGCTATAGAAGTTTTCTGGGGGCTCTCTTCTCCCCCCCGCCACTGCCCTCCCCGCGCCTTCAAATCCTAGAGGCAATGCCGCAGAAACCTATAAGCGGAGAGGATTTCTAATGCCTGCCACTTGCTTAAAATTGATTTTCAGATGAGAGCTCGAGAGAGCCAAGTATCCCCACAGTTTGGAACACTCATCATCGCTGACGATGAAGTCATTTGCTGCCATAAGCAGAACAAGGGTTAATGACCCAAAATCGAATAAATTACTGGATTCAGATCCATCATTACCACTGGTTTTTTAAAAATCATCTGGAGCGAGTGAGTGTGGACTCCGGGCCATCACAAAGATGGACGCGGCTCCCCTTCCCCTCCTTTGCTTACAACAATAAATCCTTCCGAAGTGCATCTCAGGCTCACACACCAATTAACATTTCTCATACCAGTGCATGAGGGGCCGTGCAAAGTGATTCCATAGTAAATTAGTCTGGAAATTGCCTCGCATGTGACACTGGGAGATGTCCTCCGTCTTTGGGATGGGGGGGTGGTGGGGAGGCAGGAGAACTTTCTTCCCTAAGTGCCACTCCATGGTTTCACCCTGGACGAGGCGGTGGGGATGGTGGGGCAGGCGGCTTTCAGCACCACAGTAAATCTTCACACTGTTTATCCAAACAAAGACCAGTGTGGGGAAAGGGAGACACACGGGGGAAGCAGATGAATAAGCAAGATCAATTATGGTGGGGGGTGACCCTGGGGCTCCGCTCCATGACACAGATCTCAAAGCAAATTGTGCCCAAGTGGAGCTGACACGGCTGGACTGAAAACAGTGTTCTCCTAAAGGACGTCTGCTCCCCCTCCCATTCACAGGCGGGCAGGGGAGCCAAAGGAGAGAATGGGAAAGGAGGGGAGAGGGGGGCAGAGAGGGGCCAAGGGAAGGGAGACAAGGAGGCGGGTGAATGAAAAACCACACATAATGGTCTGGGGTTTATTTTACTGAGAGCAAAATGGCTCAATTTGAGCACTTTAGACTGTTGAAATTGGCTAGCGTGAGATACAAGGGTACCTCCAAGAGGACTGTTACATCGGCGGCAGGAGACTGTACGACCAGGGGGCAGAGAAAAGGAAAATAAATATATAAATACACAGACACACACACACACACACACACGTGCTCACACAAGCACGCCTCCTCCATCCTGCAAACTTTCTTGGGACCAGGGAGAATCACAGAGGTGATTTGGCAACAAAATGCTCAGCTAAACATCCCGATGCCCTTACCTCCTCGAATTGCATCCCTAATGTGTGGGGCGCCTTGTACTTTGCCCTCCTGCTTTGTGTTCCGAAAATGCCACATCTTTTAAAAACGAAGCCTGGTTTATTATTTAGTAGGAACAGCGGGTGTGGGTGTGTGTGTGTGCGTGCGCGCATGTGTGTGTGTTTTAAGGGCTGCTAATAATTCTGATCCCCCTTTCAAAAACAATCCACCCCTCACTAAGAAAAAGTCAGAGCGACTGACTAATGGGAGTAATTCAAAGTACCTCAATTAAAATTCAGGTTTTGGCCTTTCGAGCAGTCTATTTAAAGATTTTTTTCCCCTAGATTGGTTGTAGACAGATGATTATTAAATATTTATGTGTCTGTGAAAGGGGCTCTTGGAGCTTGGCTCGGCTGAGGGCTGAGCTTTTTGTTGCTGTTGCTTCTCCTCTCGGAGGGTCCAAGGAGTCATTACTTTATTTGGGGCCTTAACCACCTAGTTTCCAAGAGCCCCACATGCCAGCCCAGGGTTCTTCCTAGGGTGGGACAGAGGCACCCCGGCTCTCTCCATGTGCAAGGTGGAGACATCAAGGAACCTTCTCTCCGCTGAGCTAATTCGGACTCTCCTTCCAAACTCAATCCAAATTCACTCCTCTGAGGGGTTTTCACTGATGACTTCACTCCCAAGAGGGCACAAGGACTCTCCGGTCTTTCGTGATCCTCACCAGGTATTTCCCTGTATTGGTACATTCACTCTCCAGGAAGAGAAAGTTCTGTCTCCTTTAATGGTTTATAATCTCTGGAGGCAGTGTCTGAAGATGTTGCACCATCCACACCTTTGACTGGCTGGTTTAGTCTCCTTCACTTTGTGAAACAATGACTCCTTTTCAAATTCACCTGAACCCCTACACCAGAGAGGTTCTTGCCACTGCCCAGAACTTTCCTTTAGGAGAATTAAGTCACCTTATTTTAGCACCAAGCTTCTTTGGGGGGAACAGAGAGAGTTCGAGCAAGGACTTCTCTGTGCTAAGACCAGGAACAAGGACATGGGTGGGTGGTACAAGACAGCCGCCACCTCTTCTTCCAGCAAGAATGGTTTATCGACATTTTTCTACGTGCAAAGAGCTGAGGAAAGTAAGCGGTTTCCGCAAGCTGGAAATACTCCCTCACTTCTATACTCCGAAATATCCTATGGCTTTAAAGGTATGGAGAAATATGGATAATGTATCCGAAAAAAATGCAAATGGTTTAGTCATATTTATATAGTAGTCTTATATGTGGGGGGGAAATTGGACAAAGTAGTAAGGAGAAGACTGGAATTCTACCTTGGCGGAAGGGGATGAATCTGTTTTGTTTGGCTTCTAGCAACAAAGATTTACTGCTTTTCTAGTATGAAAGGAGACACCAATTAAAAAAAAATACTTTAAAAGAAGAGGTCATAATTTCTGCCCTCAAAGCTGACTTTCCTGATTAGTAAGTCTCTCCACCATCTGCAACAAAACCACCTGAGAAGGGATTTAAAAATAGAGATGAGGGGTGCCTGGGTGGTTCAATGGGTTAAAGCCTTTGTCTTCGGCTCAGGTCGTGATCCCAGGGTCCTGGGATGGAGCCCTGCATCGGGCTCTCTGCTCATCGGGGAGCCTGCTTCCTCCTCTTTCTCTTCCTGCCTCTCTGCCTACTTGTGATCTCTGCTTGTCAAATAAATAATATCTTTAAAAATAAATAAATAGATAGATAGATAATAAAAATAAAAATACAGATGCTAGGGACCAAAACTGGAACTTCTACTACAATAGATCTAGAGTATGGAAACAGCCTGTCTCTGTTCCCCCAAGACTTTCTGATTAACAGACAAAGTTTGGTAATCAGTAGGCCAGCATATCTACCAGATATCCAATCTTCTGCTTCCATCTCTAGATCACAGTTAAAAACTAAGAGGAGTTGTTGACAGGATTAACAAATTTATCAGAATCTGCTCCTACTTTAAATAACCAGAGGAAGTTACATGTTGCTTTTGAGAATACTCTCTACCTTGATTACAGGTATAGGTAAAAACCTGACCTGGACTACACCAGAATATCCAAACACGCTTTTTTAAAATGTTGGATCATTTCTCATTGTAATATTTGGAAATTTACCTAGGGGTATATACCCCTATCTTTAAAGCTAATCATCTTAAAATAATTACCCTTGAGGCTAGACACTCAACCAGTAACTTAGGATGTGAACTTGTAAATTACCCATTACTCACAGAGATGAATTTAAGTCAGTCTTTACTCATTGTTCACTGATTTATGAATTCATAAAGTTACTCACTCAGTCCCTCATTCACTCATTCAGACACTTAGCCAACAAACATTAGAGACTAAGCTACAGAATGCTGGCTTTACACCCTGCCTCCCCATCTTCATTTGATACCAAACGCTACCTTGTGGTACCAGGTGGTACCCAGCACTGTAGGTGATTAAGGGCTATCAAGCAGGCAAGCAGGCATGGCCATTCCTCCTCTCCATTAACCATGCTGTTTCCATTTGTTAGGCAAAAATTTTATTCCAGGAATTCCAGTCTTGGCCGGCTTCTTCCTCCCCCTCCCAGACCTTGTGAGCTCAGAGATGGCCAGCTCATTTTGACAGCACTTTCCTCCTTCAGCTCACTTCCTCAACTTGTTGACCGTCCTCATACAGCCTCTGCTAAGCACCATGTGCCATAAAACAGCCTGCTTTGCCACCTCCATCCAGGACGACTGATGCTATTATCTGTTTTTTCTCTTTTCCCACAGCATGTATGGCCTCCTAACACACCATACCATTTATTTATATATCATGTTGACTGTTTAATGTACATTATAAGGTCCACAAGCATGGTAGTCAGTTTTGCCCACAGATGTAATGTAAGCATTTAGGATCATGTCTAATGCACAGTGGGCACTTGAGGGAGGGAGGGAGGAAGGGAGGGGGTTTCTTCCCACCATGGGCCAAGCTTGACTTGAGTCAGTCAAGAAGGTTAATCTGCTGTTGGCAGCCATGAATCAAGAGGAAGGGTTTGGGGGATTATCAGCTTCCTCCGATTTTCCACCTGCCAATCCCCTCCAATTGTGGGATGCCTGGGAACAGACTACTGTCATATCATTGCCCATCCATCCTCTCAGCCAGGGGTAGCACTCCCTGCTCGGTTTGCTCTCTAAACGCTGGCCACTGCTTCCTTCCCCAGGAACCAGCACTTTGCGAAGGCCGGAGCCATTTGCTCATAAATACCAACTCCTGCTCCCCCCACCCCTCACTCAGACTCCAAACGTCCCTTCATTTATAAAAAACGGTTCATTTCAGTTTCTGTTCCCTATTCTGGAAATGGCTAAAATGAGACACACACACCCCCCCCCCCCCGCCAAACTGGGAAGACTAAGCTTGGGTTAAGTAAGCTTTTTACTGGAAGAGGGTTAAAAAAAAAAGAAGAAAGAAAGAATCAGCTTTGTCCTCCCAGTCTGGGGGTCCTTCAACCCCAAATTGTGTGCCTTTTCCAGGCTTGAGTCCTGAGGAGCCTTCTCAGTCCACCCTTTGCCCTCTCGTACAACCTGAGGGGTTCCCACAAGCCTGAGACTTTCCAGAAATGTAGAAATGAACTCCTCTTACAGAAGCCCAGTGTTGCCTTAGTGCCAGCGACCACCTGTCTCCTGTCTCTGCCATGCTCCTTGGTTCTGTCTCCCTGTCCTCTGCCTCAGCCCCTCACACTCAGCCAAGTGTTCTTCATTCAATTAAGATGCCCTCAGATGAGTGGGGCAAGAGCTACCTACTGGGTGCGAGGCCCTTTACAAATACTATCGCTAATACAAGTAACAACTCTGCAAATGGATTGTTATCCCCATTTTACAGAAGTAGAAACTAAGGCTCAGAGAATATAACCAACTTACACCCTAAGTCACCCTGCTAAAAAGTGGTAACTCTGGGATTTGAAGCTTGGAGCCATAGATTGTGAGGGCCATGCTTTCCCGCAACAGATGCTATGAACTGAATGTTTGTGCACTCCCAAAATTTGTAGGCTGAAGCCTCAATCCCCATTATGATGGTATTGGAAGATGGGGCCTTTGGGAGGTAATGAGGGTCAGATGAGGTCATGAGGTCTTCATGATGGGATGAGAGAGACCAGAGTTCTGAGGACAAAGTGAGAAGGTGTCTGCCTGCATGTCAGGAAACGAGCTCTCACCAGGAACAGAAGCCAGTCCCTTGATCTCAGACTTCCAGGCTCCAGAAGTGTGAGAAAATAAATGTGTGTTGTTGAAGACCCCCAGTCCGTGGTATTTTGTTGTGGCAGCCCGAGCTGACCCAGACAGTGCAGCAAGGAAAACAGGAGCTCCCCCTGAATCCCCAGGGTCACCTCTATAATACCCAGGCCAGTCCAAACAAGACTGGCCCATCTGGGATCCCTGAGGAGTGTTAAATGCTGAAGCCCAGGACCTGGTTTTAGGTGGGTGGGTGCAAGAAAGTCTGTTTTCAGTCTCTTTCACCCATGAGGAGCTACAGGCCTGTGCCAAGAACCCTCTTTTAAATGCTTGAATGGTCAACAAAATCCCTGAGATCTGAAAAAAAAAAAAAAAAAAATAGGTCCAACACGTGAATAAAAAATTACAAAACTAAGACTAATAAAGGTTCAAATAAATTTCAACAGAAAGAAATATTATATTCATGGGTAGGTCAAGTGCAAATCAAGCCAAGCTCCTCTACAGTTTAATGTAACAAAGTTTATCATAAGAAAATTTATTTATTCTTAAGCCTCAAAACTGTGAAAATGATTTTTAGGATCCTTTCAAAAACTTCATATTGAAACCTCATCGCTCATATTTAATGTGAGTTGGAGGGGGTCATTTTACTAAGTTTAATATGTTGTAATATGGGGTCTCTAAAATAGAGGTATTCATGTTGTTCCAAGGTCTTAAAATATCCCTACTTTCCGGTGAGAAGTTCAGGCCGGCAAAATGTGTGTGATGGTTACCATTTTCCTATTCGTTTGTGTTTACTGTGTTTTGCTAGAGCACCCCTCATGGCTGAGCCGGGTTCCAAGCCAGGGGAAACCACAGTCCTGTAGGGGGACTGGAAGCCGAGGGAGAAATCACCAAATAATGGCAAACAATTTCAGACCCTTAGGCTTCTATAGAAGGCAGGACCTCTGGAGAGGCAGTGCGGTGTGCTTCAAAAGCACCAGATTGGGAGTCAACAGACCTGAGTTCTATTCCCAACGTCACTACCAACAAGTTGTAGGACTTGGGATACACCCCCAGCTCCTAGAACTATGCACCCAACAGGGATTTAATAAAATAGTTGAATGAATCAATATGAGGGAGCTTAATAAGTCAGTGTTCCCTAATGGCATGTGTGAAGACCCCCTGGGGCTGGAGGGGGGCAGGGGGACAGGCCGACTTTGAACACCACATGTTCTCCCCCATCTTGCTCCCAGCCACAGTCACCTGCCAACTGTAGTTATCTTTATGTAAATCAGACTTTCCAAAGCCCTTTACTGCAGGGCTGGGAGGTGTCTAAGGAGTACATTGTGGGGTCACATGATACAGCTCTGAAGTGTCACCTCTTACCCAATATGCTGGGCCACCTTTGTCACAAATGCAAAGGGCTCCCTCAAGAGCCCCAAGCCTGTCCCTCTCAGCCCACCCTTTGCCTCCCGACTCTAGGTTCACCTCTAGGATTCATTTTCACCAGAGTCCCTGAACAGGGCTTTTCCAAAATCTCCAAGCAAAGGGAAAACAACCAGCTGGATTTAAAGCCTCTCCAGAACGAGGCACAGCCAGCCTCCTCCCTCCGCCTTCGTCCCGAACGAGGCTTCGGGGAACCGAGGCAGGCACACTGAGTCAGAGCCATCCCAGCACTCACAGACCCACACCCCAACCCCGCAACCTCCACAGAAGGAAGGCTGACAGCCTCCCACAAGACACACCAGCAGAAGCCATCTTCATTTGCAAGAATTCACATGTTCCCTAATTATTTCGAGAGGACTTTCAGACTGAGGCAATCGCCTCCCCTTTATCACTTGCCACACGCACTGTGTCAGAGCTCCGGCACTCATCAGCAACACCCTCCCAGTCCCGGCCCCCCACCTCCACCCCCAAAAACCCAAATAATTTCAAAAACATTTTTATCCTAAAATGTTCCCCTCAATTTAAAAAAAAAAAATTATCTTCAAGCGAAGAGATTTCTTTCCATTTCAATCCCACAACAAGGAGAATGTCAGCCCAGCTTTTTTTTGACAGACAAATTATTGAATCAAAGAGAAAATGCCATTAAGCTCACAGGTTAGCAAGTGTCAGGAATGGTTTAAAGAGATATCCCCATTTATCTTCCAAACATGCACGAAATGTCACTAATGTGTGTTTATCATGTATAATCAGACAAAGAAAATATCGAAATAAAGTACTCCCGCATACAATAGAAATCTCCTTCCATCCTTCAAGATATCAGTGCTATTCAAATAGAATAATAATGATGAAGCCTCTCTCTTGAAAATGGAAATCAAGTGAAATGTAGATAGAAATGATTTTTTTTTTTTTTGGTAGTTGATGTACATTTCTAAAGTGCATTAACAGGAAATCCAGAACTTTTTAGGTCAATTATATTGTCAGTATTGTCAATGCCACTGAAATGAACACTCAAGCAGTGCCTGTTCTTGCTGGAATCAAGCTACAGAAGAACCCCCTAGATTGGGGACTCAGAGAAGAACCAGAGACACACTGGAAGCCTGACATTGTTCCAGCATGCATATATATGTATCTATATTTTTTTCATTCAAAGCTGTCCAAGCCCCCAGGCATTTTTGCTTACTATAAATTTCAATAGGAGGGGGAAAAAAATCTACAGCTGATCTCAAACCTAGCTTTATTTTCCTCCCTCTTCTCCCCTCCATCATGACGAAGCATATTTTTGTAAGCCAGGTGCTATGACAACAATAAAATGCAGCCCCGGAGTGAATGCTCTGGACAGCGAGAGCACTGCTACGCATTCTGGACTTGCAAGAGACCTGGGTACACGAGCTGTCCCCTGGAGAAAGAGACAGCCCTTACATCAGAACCGACCGCCCCTTCCAGATCTGAAAAGAGCTGGTATTTCAACCTGGAGAGAATTTCACTCTTACTGCTTTCTCTCCCAACCATCCCACCAGCTTTATGACTTATTTCCCCACTTTCTGGGTCACAAGTGTCCCGAGAGCAGAAACGACACCTGTTTTGGTGCATCACGGAGTCCACTGACCTTCAAGCAACTCATGCCCAGAAGCTGGCCAGTGAGCAAGAAAACAGAGAGCATAAAAATGCTCAGAAGCTAGCCAGTGAGCAAGAAAACAGATAGCATAAAAAGCTGGCCTCTCCCAACCTCACCTCCTCTGGCTCTGGGAAACCTCACAGCCCCATGGAGAAATGGACAATGTTGTGGACATCCACGTGTTTGGGAGACAGTAACTTACCACTTCAAGAAAGTGTCTGCTCTCCCCAACTGCTGGCATTAAACTCCCGTGTCAGGTACAATGTAAGGAAAGGAGATGGATACAAGAGGAAAGAGTCCTAAAAATGTGGAGTGCGGTATTAAGACAGCAAGCTCTCAAGTCAGCCAGTCTCCACCATCCAGCTGTGTGGTCTTGGACCCTCGATCCTACCCTGAGGATGGGGATACAAGTCACTGTTACCCCACCAAGGTGGGTGAGCTTCAATGAGTTAAGATGCGTAAAGCCCTGAGGACAGCGAATGGTATGTGATAGGTGCTCCGAAAAATGTTAGCTATTATTTTTAGTACCTAGTTCTTTTCTTTCGCTATACGCATCAGGAAAATGAGACTTTGGGACTGGTGCAACTCCTCAGGAATTTATGAGTGCCGAACTGGGGTCCCAAATACGGCCTGCAGAGGCCCCATAACTGGGTCACTCCATCAGCTACTTATTGGATGCTAGCGATCCACTAAAACATGGAAGCAAGTCAAAGTAGACAAGGGACAAAAGGAGGGAACATGAGGAGACTGTGGGGGATGGGTTTGAATAAAACCCATACCCTGAAAGAGGAGGCCCAAACTGGCTACAGAGTGAGGTCGGTCATGCACCAGGGACATCACTATGAAATTCATCAAATCAAATGTTGTTTCTTCCACAGGCCCACAACCGTGTCTTCATCATGCTTCATCAATGAACTGTTTGCCCCTGGCTTTCAACCCTAGCTGGGCTTTGCGGACCAGTACTAAACACATCTCTGTTGTACGCTCTGCATCCAGCACAATGCCTGGAACTTGATGGGCATTCTCCCCAAATGTGGGAGATAACAAAGGGAGGCAAGCTGGCAGGCGGTCCAGTTACCATTCTGAGATAGTGCTGGACTTGTTGGGGGGAGGGTGAGCTGTCCAGAGGGAGAGCCCAGGAAGCCCGAAGATGCACTGACGGGATGGGAGATAAAGTTTTACCTCATCTCCAGTTCTCAGGCTGCTGAGTAGCATGTGGACCACAAACCACACCTGACGGAGGGTTGTAGAGACAGCCTACAATCACCACTGGGTCAAATGAGGTTCACGTTTGTAGGGGGTGCTGTTCTCACCTCCACGGGGGGGAGAAGGGCCAGCAACGCAGATGCCGCCACGGAGGCGCCCACGTGCTTCCCTGCACCCCACCCCAACCCTGACTTGCTGTCCATCCTTAGGCAAATTAGTAGTGCACCTCTCTGTTCTTAAGTTTACCCAACTATAAAATAAGGACAAAATATCTGCCTTTCAATTTGACATTTTGTATAACAACACTCAGACACAGGGATAGAAAATTCCTAGCCATTCTATTCCTAACAGTTTATCTTAAGGATATTATCAGAGGTGCGTTTAAAAGAAAAAAAAAAGTGTATTTCCTGGGGCATTCTTCCTGGTGCTAAGCAGAACAGGGAACAACAGAAAATAACCTGCTTCCTCAACAGCATCATGACGCATACCTCCTTTATAACAGAAGATGATGAACACAGTAAATGTTGGGTTTTCAAGGACTACTTGTAACATGGGTAAATGTTTCTAAGTAAAAAGCGTGAAACAGAATATTATCTTTATAGAATGATCCCAACCTTAAAAATATAATCCACAGATATATGTGTGTATGCACAAAAGTATTATCTACAGGGCTGGATATATACCAGAATGGTTTAAGGGACTATTTCTGGCAAGTGTTGATTTACGGGCAATCTTAATTTGTTTCTTATGATTTTCAGTATTTTCTGAAAGTTCTATAATGAAAACACATTACATTTATAATCAGAAAAAAAATCTTAAAAACGTAATTTTAGAAAACCCTGATCATATCTACCTCACAGCACTATTCTGAGGCTGGTTATAGTAACAGATGCAGAAGCACTTTGAAATGTATAGAATGATCCATAATTCAAGTGACTGCATCATAGCTAGTCATTAAACATTTTTGGTTGACCCATCCAACTGCCCTCCTCCCAGACCAAGGCTATTCTGAGCATGGAACTGCGTGGTGTCCTACCATCTTACCCCAGTGCACTGTGCTAGACTTTGAACTCCTTTTAGAAGTAGCAAATGCAAAGCAAAGCAGATGACCAGTTCGGAGGTTGAGAACTCATGAGCTATCCGACAGCCTGGAGAATGTCAACCCAGACCTCTCACCACTAAACCAACCAACCAGACAAACTTCACACATTGGAAACTCCCCATGAGCTTAGATTCTAAGGTTCTGTATGAACCAGCCAGCAGTCCACTCCAGATTTGTTGAGGTGTATCCCACGGATGCTGAAGAAGCATTCATCCTGCCACCAGGAACACTAATTCCAAGAGGTCTCAACAAGCAAATGACGTCCCAGAGATGTTAGGGCCCGGTGGTGGTAAAATGCTTAACACTCTAATGGCTTGGCAAGTGTAAGTAGACCTCATAACAGCACAGTGATTCTTCCTACACACACACTTGGGCTTTTAAATTGTGCTTAACTTGGTGGGCTTGAAAGTAGATGAGCGAGTTTGAAATGTTGGGGTTTTCGCAGGCAAAGCACATTTATTGAGTCAGTTGGTCAGTCACTTATCTAAAGCAATCATTTTACCTTAGAAACTCTAGACCCTGAGATGTCTCAAAGGTCTCTGAGATCCAGAAATTCTCCCTTGAACACAGTCCAAGGGCCAATAAATAAACCCCACTCATGGCGGGAGGCATTATTACATCGAGTCTCCTTGTCTCAGAAAATGACCTGCACATCACAATAAGCCACACTCTATTACTGTAGGCAGCAGTGTAGATCAGGGATGTAGACTGGCAGTGGCTTCAAAAGGAAAAATCCACACTGATGTCTCATACTGAGATAGCACAGCTCTTGGTAATTCAAAGCACATGCGGATGGATCAACACACATTGTTTCAGCTCCATCTCGCTACCAGCCTGGAAAGGCAGGTATGATGAGGGCTAGGAACCACAATTTAAAAATACGGGAAAAAGTTAGAAGAGGTCCGTGATTGACCTGGCCGAGGTTATGCAGGCAACTGATGAAAGCCAGCTTCTGAAGAAAGCCAGCTTCAGGCTCCAGTTTCCCATCTAGGGCAGTCAACTTGCCATTGAGAATGACCAATGGTAACCAAGCCTGGAAGGGCAATTCAGAACCAGCAGCTAAGTCAGAGATGTTAACTGTGTGTCCAAGAATCCTCCTTGTGATTCAAGGACCAAGGGAAGACCAAGCAAACAAGTTTCTGCCATGGGAAAGTAAAGAACCCAAAGCTCCTTTTTTCCTCAGAAGGCAGCATTTCTGAAAGGAGGCAGGACAGAGTCATCTTACCCTCCTGCTTCTTCCTTCTCACTTGCCCCCACAGTGAGTGCTTGGGAACCACAAATTGGGTAGCCATGTTCTGAGGCTTGGCAGCTGTTTCCCTCTCTTACCCCAACCATACAGAAAATAGAAGTTGAACAACATTCCACTTCTCCAAAAAACTTTATGCACATGCATGAGCATTCCCCAGAATATATGTAATAAATTGGAAGAGCACCCAAGTAAATAAAAGAAAGATCAAAAGGAAGGTATGAGGCAGCCACATTCAACTCTGCACTTGAAAATTTAAATGAATACTCCTTGAGAGCAAACTACAAAATGCTAACCTTGAAGTGCTGAGTGGCAGGAAGAATTATGGGTTATTGTACTGTCAAAATGCCAGACAGCTGTATGTTGAGTTGCTGCGTTATTTAGACAATCAGAAACTTGGAAGCTAATGTGACATATTTTTTTCGGTGTGAAAGCTCTTGACATGCATCACGATAATTTCTAAAGGGACAAAATGTTATATAAAAAACATGGTGCCTTCAGGAGATGGCCTCATAGGTAGAAGAGCCCCGAGCAGGCGAGACAAGACATCAACAACTTGGGCTTCCCAGAGGTAAGTACCATTTCCTTCCGGTCTTAGTCCAAGCATAGTGGTCCCAAGCAACACGGAGCACCCAGACTCTGGCTTCCTACGCCCACCACCTAAGAACCGCTCCTTGAGTCAGCTGCCTGGCTGCAGGCTGGGCTGGGCTGGGTAAAGCCCACTAATTGCAGGATCATCTCCCATCTGGATGAGCAATATGGAGAACACACTCAGAGGATGTCACTGGAGATCACGGCACTGTGCAAATTGGCGGTGGAGATGAGGCGATAATTCTACCTCAGTCCTCACAAGTTCATTTACCCTCCATGTCTGTCCTTACTCAGTTTGTGGATAAATACAATCAGAATAAATGGCAGCCATTGTAAAGGAGTTCCCAGCTTTGAATGTCAGGTTGGCCCAAGGTCAGCATGGGAGGCAGGCCATGGCTGGTTGCAGCTGAAATTCTGCCTTTAATATTTTGACTACAATTAAGATACAAATATCACTGAGACAGGTAACACATTGAGCTTTCATGAATCATCTCTAATTTATAGCACATGAAAGTTCTGAGAACTGGTTTTCCTGGGGGGGTGGGGAGAGCAGGTGGGCATTTGCCATCCAGGTGAGGGAGAGGGGCTTATGGAACAGATAGGAAGATAAGCCAGAGAAAAGTCCTGATAGAAGGGACCTGCTGAGATGCTCGATATGGATTTGCCTTCTCTTCTCTGCATTTCTTCTTGACCAAAAGGAAAACTATCTCAGTGAGGAGAAGAGAAAGTGGCTGGAGACTGGTGGGTCAAGGGAAATGTTCCTCTCCGAACAAGCACTTCCAGTCAACAAGCACAGGCTCCATCCTGACGCCACCTCTACCACCTGTATCAATAGCATGACCTTGAGAAAATTTTATTTAATCACAGTTTCCTTAACTGCAGAGCAGGAACAACAATAATAACATCTTCAAATGGATGTTGGAAGATTATGTGGGTTAATTACTTAGAGCAGTGCCAGCCAGGTCACGATGTTTCTGCTCAAATATTAGCACAGCATCCTCCTCTTCCTCCTCATCACCATCATCATCATCACAGCTAACATCCAATCCCTATTGCCAGCTGCAGAAGGTGACTCCCCCAGGACACCTTTCAAAGGACAGCAAAGCAACTTTGAGTCACAGAGTTTCCTGTGCTCTCTGCTACGTGATCCCAGAAAGGATCCCACACCCAACCCTCACCCACCCCAGGGAAAGGCCAGCACAGTGTGCCATGCAGAGAAGCAAGTCCATTGCCTAGATGGGAATCACCTGGATTGAGATGTCGCCCTTCCACAAGCTCCGCTAAGAGTTTTAAGTAAAGACACTCTCTCCTTTTTTTTTTTCCACCTTATTAATTTTTATTTTTATTTGACAGTTAATCTGAATGTTAAGATAATACCCTGTAACCTGGGTACTTAACAGCTGATACATAGCCAGAGGATAAGACTGGTAGATGAATGAATCTGAACCTGATTCCAAAAGCTGTGCTATTTGGCTCTCACTAGTCAGGTAAGATTAGGATTACAGTGACTGGGGTCTCTGCCTTCCCACACAACAGGGCCTTGATATTCTCCACTTACCATTCCCAGGGTCACTCTGAGGAGGTGCTCAAACCTCTGGGTATGAGACTCAAGCTCCCTGCACAAAGGGAAGAGAGTCAAAGTCTGCTAGAGGAAAGACTGTTCCTTTTTCCAGTATCAGGGATCACTTCTTTCTGAAGTCAGGAAACATCTATACCCTTTAGCAAATTAGCACAGCAGGTGTGCTCACCAGAAATGTCACTTTTATGAATCATTATGGCATTAATTCTTGCCTACAATATGCATAAATGAAGAACTGCAGGCACGATCTATCCAATTCCATCCAACTCTTGCTTGAGTCATGACCATAAACACAGAAGTAGATGCAAGGAAGTCCTGCATTTGGATGGATAGAAGATTCTCCCCTACTCACTATAAGGTGCCTATCAGGAGCACTGACCACTGACTTTCCTAATCTTCCTTTGCTACTTAAAATGTAAATCCTTATATATGACAGAGGCTGCATCAATGCTACCCCAGTGGATGACACATTGACAATCCTGTAGGAGATAGGTTCATATGACCAGTGACCCAAAAACATGTGTTAAAGTCGGAAAGACTTTGAGGCTTGCTATCTTATGACTCTACAGAGTTTCTTAATCTATCTGGACCCCATTTTCCTCATGTGCATAATGCAGAGACTATCATCCAGTGATAGGACTGTTATAATTAAATGAGATGATATATACCAAATGCCCCAGGACATAGAAGGAGCTAACTAAATGAGTTGTCATCATCATCACCATGACCATCATCAATGCAAATAGTATCTTGGCCTTACGTGTCTCTGCAGACTACCACGCATAGTAAGGAAGACATCAAACACTTTGTCCACTCGAATCCATATTCTCATAAGTCAGGGACAGCAGAGTGTTGTCCTCTGGGAGGTAAGCAGGAACACTGAGGCTACATATAGTCACAGGGCAATGTGACCTAAGAGTTCCTTGAATTGGATCTAAGTCTGGTCCTGGCTCACCCCTAACTCACTCTGTCAGTCCGGCCAGGGCAGTTCACTCAATCATGCTAGGTTTTGGTTTCCTAATTTAAAAAACAAAAACAGGTAACTTGTCTTTCTGCCATGGTTCTGTCCCTGTACTTTAATAAAATCATCTTTTGCACCAAAACAATAAATAAAATAAAATAGACAAAAACAAAAACCAAGAGAATGTGAACTGTCATCATTTCCCATTCATTACCCCCCATAGGCATCACTAATCAACCACAGAACTGCTGAACACAGGGGCAACTCACGATTTTTCTCAAAACAGTACCTATGGAATTCATCACCATAGGGTTATCTTACACAATATACATAGTTGCCATCCCTAAACTAAATGATCCCTGAGATTCCTCTCTGTTATAACAGGTCATGATTTTATAACCCTTTACTAAATGCTTGGAAATGTAAGCATTTAACCAAACCCCTTCACTCATACTAGAAGGTAGGCAGGGAGAAGCTTCAGCTGGACTGGAAAAAAACCAGGGAACCTAAACCTGACTCTCTGGGCAGAAGAGCCCTGGCTGGTAAGAGGTACCCATTTGTCAACAGTGCTTTGAGACCCTAACTTTTCTCTATTTCCATGTTAAGCTCATTATGTATATCTGCCCTATATTCTCTTCCTCCCACTCACCACCAAGCAGTCACAAATACTACCCAAACATGTACACATCTGGGTGTGTGGGTATATACACACACACAAGTAGATACAAAGTGTGCCTATGTGTTTACATGCATCGGCCCATACAGATTTTTTTCCAACCCTCCTCTTTCACTTTTGCCCTCAACAGTTTCTCTCTTTAGGCCTCAGGGACACAGCTCTGTCGACTATTTTTGCCAATTTTAAGCCTAAACTATCTACTCATGTCAATTTTGTGAAACATTCAGCTCCATTTTGCAGACGAGGAAGCTGAGGTTCAGAAAAGTTCATCAAAGAGCCCTGCTATCTTAGGGAAGAGTGGGATTGCAAGCCGGGGTGTGTGATTCCAATCCAGGGCTTTTGATTCCCACAGCTAAGCTCTGAGTGCAGCCACACACATGTTGCCGTGGCCCAAAGGTACCCTTCTCGAGGTCCCCCTTCCTGCTGTCTCCAGATGCCCTGCACACACCCACCATCTCCCTGCCCTAGTCCTTCCTATATCTCTGCCTGGGGCCTGGCAGCCTCTGGCATTTCCCACGTACACAGTTCACCAAACTGGACCGTTGCTTCTTTATTATCTACACAAATATTCTTAATTATTTCTCCTCCAACCCAAAGTACTTATTTCTTATTTATGGGTGTAAATATAAAGCCAGCAGGGCTCATATTTCACAGGGAGCCATTCCAACAGCATCTAGAGCCTTCCAAATTTAAGGAGCAGGAGAGCTGATTCTCTGCCCATTTCATTATAAAGGGGTTTACCATAAATATTAGAATTTGAATTCCACCCAAGTAATGCATTAATAGATACTAAACCATTAATAATTTCTGCACTTTTTCATAAATGGGCAAAGTCCAATAAATAAACTATATCTTCTCCACAGCAGAGCAGGGTTAACAAGTACCAAGGAGATTTCAAAGACAAACTACTGGTAGGGGCTGCCAGGAGCGAAGATTCATAATGAAACTACAAATTCTAGAGACCCATTTTTTACTGTCCACCATGGCAAGTATCTAAAATTAAATGCTAAGCAGAAATCCGTCCCGGAATCTGACACACAGCAGTTTAGGTAAACAATCTCTGAAATTAAAAACAGATTCTGGATAATAAATAAGTCCGTGTGTGGATCTCTCTGATAACAGATACCTCTCCCTGATAAATCAAAGGCACCAGCCCTACCCAAGCCTTTCTAAATTAGGCCAGATGATTCACCTAAAATATTTCATCTCCTGTCGCCTGTCTTAATGAACGGCAGTAACAGATAGCTTCTTACCAGTTACTGCATCGGGGCCAAAGGCCTCCAGGCTAATTATACTGAAGGCCTGGGGAAGGTGGCCCGTCTGGGAGGAGCCCATGGACGAGGAAGATTTCACCATGATACTCATTTACTTGGTCTCATGACCCATGTCTACTAGCTTCACTTGCAACTGCCCTAGAATTCTAGAAGATGATCCGAGTCAGAGATGAATCAGAATCAGAGATGCCAGATATCAAAGGTAAATAGCCCATGGTGTGGGGGGGGGGGCGGCGGCGGCAAGGAAGTGAATCTAAACTTTCCCATTCCTAGCTGTGTGAACTTGGACAGATCCCGGGAAATCTTCAGGCCTCCCTTTCCTCATCTGTACAGCTGGGATAGTCACAGCTGCCGAGCCTGCCTCCTGGGGCTGTGGTGAGGTTCAACAAGAATATGCACACAGAGCTACTCTGCAGGCCCAAAACACTCTTCTCCTATTACTATAGGCAATATCATTCAGTCACTTATTTGCCAAAATTTATTGAGCGCTCCTTATGTATCAGGTGTTAGGGATACCTTTCTGGCGAGACAAGACCCACTCCTCATAGAGTTGGATTCTGGGGACGGCCCGAGTGCAATGTCATTCAAAAAGTGACGTGCAGAGTCTGTTCAAGAATGGTAAGTCTGTGCAGAGAAATAAAGCCATGGAGACAGCCAGGGTCCACCTGGGCAGGGAGCAGAGTTGCTGTTTTCAATAGGGAAGGCCTCACTGAGGACACAACTCCTCAGTGAGGCCTTCCCTGTTGAAAAAGGAAAGAAAGAAGGAAGAAAGAGAGTGAGCCTCATAAATACTAGGATAGAAAGAACAGGAACATCTGGGGAAAATACCTGTGAGTAGAGTCTGAGGAGCCACAAGGATAGGACAGAGCTGCTGGAGTAGAGGAAGCCCAGGGCAGGAAGGGGGCCCAGGGGCAGGGAGTGGGCATAGCCAGGAGGACGTCAACCTTCAGAAGGTTTCTAGCAGGGGAGTCATGTTTTCACAGGAGCACTCCGTGGCTGCTGTACTGGGAATAACAAACAAACATCCTATCACCATTGTTAATAATAGTGTTGTTGTGAGATTCTGTTCTGATCCACTGTGAATCTGGGCTGGAGAAGGAAAGAGAAACAGAATGGGGGCCAAGTGGAGTCCTGATGCTTTTCTTTCCCAACGGCTCAAAACAACTAAGCATAGAGAAGATTGTGTGTGTGTTAGTGGGAGAGCTCAGAGAGGCAAGAGTGGGGGCAAGTGAGCCCCAAGTCAAATGGAGACTGGGGAGGGGCCCGATGCATCCAGGCCTGCCTCTGTCTCCTGTTCGGTTGTGGAGACACGCAGGGAGGGGAAGAAAGGTGTTGGGTGGAAGCAAGAAAACCCACTTTTCTCGAGTCCTCCGCCTGTGCTGCGTTCAGTGAAGCAACATGAAGCGCTATTCGTTTTAAGCCTGGGGCCTGTCTCTTTATTAAAAATGAAATCAAAATTTTCTTTTAAAAGAAGGGAGCTTGGTTTAGGGCCACAGACCATATTTGATCAGCGTCTGGTGTCAGCAGAAGTGGCAAGCACTACACAATGAGAGGGGCCATCTCGCCTCCTGCGTCGGAATAGAAAATGACGCCGGGGTCAGTCCATTAGTGATCGCAGCTGCTTCTGAAGGAAACACATATAACCTGAATCCAATTAATGAAAGTACCCGGCAGTCCTCACCGATGCTAATGCTGAATGAATCGTCAAACCTTGCTCATTCACCAGCTCCGTGTTGCACCAGAGTTCAAGCTCTCCAGAGCACAAGCTAATTCCTGAATGAAGGAAACTATGACTCAGCATTTCACACACATTCCCCCCACCCGCCCACCCCCCACCTTGAATTTCTGGCAACTCTGTATTTACCATGGGGCCATGGTGTGCTTTTCTCTCTTCCTGGACGTCTGCTGCTTCTCTGCAAGGACTGGGCACGTCTACAACAATGTGGCCCTGGCTTGTTCTTCCCAGGTGCTCACAAGAGCAGGGACTGTCACTGATGGGCCCACACAGAGCCACAAGGAAAGGCTGTGAAGTGGAGCCAGTGACGGGGGCGGGGGATGTAGGTGTCCCATTCTGAGGTCAGTAATGGCACTCCAGTCCCTCTGCTATAGCAGGGCTCAAACCCGGTCACATGGAACACCTTCACAACATTTGCTCTGTGTATATAACACTAACCATTCTTATTCACCTCTTCAAACCCATGGTTCTCACTGCCTGGGGACAATGACACCCCCTGAGGATATGTGACCATATATGGAGACATTTTTTTACTCTCAGGACTTGGAAGGAGGCAGCGCTACTGGTTTCTGGTGGATAGAGGCCAAAACTGCCCTAAATATCCTATAGTGCCCAGGAGGGCACCCTCTTCCTCCTCCCCAAACAAATTATCTGGCTCAAAATATCATTAGTGCCATTACTCTAAGTGACTCATTTTCCCTAATATTTATTTTAAAAGGGGACTCGATGTAAGTGTCATGAAGAAAAGCCACGATCACATATCATAAGTAGAAAATGTTCAGAGTCCTAAGGAGAAAGTAATCAGAGAAATATGCACAATGAAAACAATATTAAATTTTGTCAGATGCAGCAGCCTGCTGAAGGCCTTGAGCCTGAGAGCTGCTTAAAAAAAAAAAAAAAAAAAAAGACATATTACCTCCAAACTGAGACTTTCTCCTTGTTATGATCAAAAGGACAGAAAGAGAATTGGAAAAGGAGTAGCTTTTCCCTATGTGATTAATGATGTATCCATGCACCTCCCCAAATCATCTTGGGTACCACAAGCAGAAGGTGATATTGGCAAAGCTAATCTCAGTCCATCTTCTCAGGGCCAAAACACGGGCATTATCGTGGCTGTATACCGATGAGGAAGCCCAAAGACGCAAAGGCAGTGAGAAACTCGTGTTATTTGCATTATAAATCTCCCAGAAAGCTGACTATGGCGAGATGTTTGGCTTAGAGGTGGGGAAACCCTGCTCAGAGATTCATAGTGGAGGGAGGTCCCTTCCAACGTCTGAGACAAGACTGAGTGATGAAAGCCTTTCCAGATGGCTTTGTGTGTGCAAATCAAAGAAACTACAGCCGATTCCTTAGGCACTGTTTTATGAACCATATTGGACCCCATGCTAGTGCCTTGAGAAAAGTATCCTATAGTCACATAATCTAAAGGTTTTCTTATTGTCAAACTTCTCAGAGTCCTCAATATGATAATGAGCATTACAAATACCAATCCCTTTTCCCCCAGGGGAAAGGAGATGCAAGATTTCTCAAAACTCATCAAGCACATACTTTTACTTTTTTCTTGTGGAACACCCAGTCACCGCCCCCAACCCCGGTCCCCCCAGTATTCCAGGGAGCGCAGCTTGTGTAACTTAGTTGTAGAGGAAGAAAATAGCTCCTCTTCATCAAAGATCATGAGAGTCTCAAGAGACTAACTACAGTTGTAAAACCACCTGTACTTCACAAAGAAAGCAAAAATGATATTGATTTTTTAATCACTGTTGTCCGCTGAACACTAGGTGCTCAAAATACGTTCATCCCAACTTAGGAGTCTGAAACCCTCTGAAATAATTGGCTCTAGAAACGATTTATGTGTCCAAATAATCCTATCTCTTAATTCCACATCCTCATGGGGGTGAGGTGAGGAGAGCAGGAGGGATTTTCTGCTTTCCAAGTGCCATCTAGAAAGCATCTTGCTCAAGTCCTATTAGAGGCAAGAGAAGTTCTGCCAAGTCCACTCCACCATGCAACCTCTCAGGCAATGGGCAGGCTTGGTTTTCCTGGGTTTCCACCTTCACTCCTCCTTGTGTCAATAATTCTTTTCAGATTCCCTTCCAGTCGGGTCCCGACTGCCCAGGATTCATGGGCCTTTCTTCTGATAAGAGCTCTTGGATGGGCTCCTAGGAACCTCCCACTGTGGATCCCTGAGCTCCGTGGTGGTGACTCTACCCCAAGCTCCAGGCAGGCATACCCACTGGCCTGGCCAGTGAGATCCCACGGACTTCTGGGATTGGTTCAGGATGGGTACATGACCCGGTCAGGGACCATGAGACCCAATGTGGGCTTTCTGGAAGGCTGGTAAGAGGGAATCTCTCTTTTTCCAGGGAGGCTGCTGGGAAAAGTACTTGGCAGTCCTGTGGGGTGAGCAGCCAGCCTGCCTCCTTGAAGGGAGAGTCTGAGACTCACGGTGGGAAAGCAGCTCCCTGAGGTGGGCAGAGACGTCAGCTGAGACTTTTAGGATCTGGGCTGTGGGTCCAGCCGCACTGAAAGTCACATACACCCCTGGACTTTCTGGATATGTGGACTAGTAAGTCTCCACTGGTTTACGTTAATTTAAACGGAGATTCTGATTAAAAAAACATGCAATATGCTGGAGGCCATGGTTGCTTGGTATCTCTAACACTTCTGCCTGTTTCCTTTCTCTCCATCTTAAAAAACTCCTTACTTTTCCTACTCACTTCCTTTCCAGTTCTTCCTTGGATTTCTCCCTCTAAGTCAGGAAAAAATAAATGTAAGACAGCTGTGCTAAGTAAGCCCTCATGTTCAGGGCCCAGCCACACCGCTTTCATTCTTCCAAAGACCACAGACATCTCCCCACCTTGGGGGACAAGGAGTTCAGCCACAGATAAGTGTTTACACAGACTGTATATTGAGGCTGTTACTGCATTAGTACAGATAACTAGACAACAGCCGTCATTCTCACCATTGTAATATATCAGGGTTTTCAGACCTTGGACTTGAAAACTTAGACATCTGATGACCTGAGATTTGTTAAGAATGATGTTGAGGGTAGAGGGTGAGGAAGGACCTACCACCCTCTCTGTTCTTGAGCCCAGTCCTCTCAAACGCATGTCTCGACAACTCCAGAGGAAGCAGTTTCATCATGCACAGTGCATGCACAGGAGTTGCGCATCTCCGCCTTCTGGTGCGGGCCATGGGGAACCTTCACGGGGCTGCAGATGTGGACTCGGCCAGCTGCCGCATTCCCTGGACCCCCTCACAGGGACACGGACAAAGGGACAAACCTAGTACACTCTTGCTAAGACTGCATGACGAAGGTGTCCTTCCTGCGTCGGGCCCTGTGTGCAGAACAAGTGCCCTCGGACTGTGACCAGCCACATGGCTGCTTCCCTTGGCAGGCTTAGCCGGCCTTTCCCAACCCTGCTGGGAGGACATGTGGCAGAGAAGGTGATAGCTATGTGGCTTTGACTGTTCCTTCCCGCTCTGCAGACCAGGCCACTGCCAGGGACGCCCCACCAGGCCTGCGCTCTTTTCCCTTCCTCCTCCTCCAGCTGCCAGCTTGGATCTCATCCGCATGGGACACAGACCCTCAAGAACACGCCCCCCTCCCTACCATGGGAAATCCAGACGGCCAGGCATCACAGGACCAGAGCAGCTTTTTCCAGCAGTGAGTACCCGACTGGCCACACAGCCAGCCACTTACTGTCCTCATGCTGCACAGCGATGAGCTCAGCAATAACCAGCGAAATCACAAAGTTGTTGAAGGAAAGGTCTGTCACTTAATCTGCCCTGATATTGACATTCTCACATGACCTCGTGGAACATGGTCAGGGCTCCGCAAGGTACAGCTCACTCGCTCTGCCCCAGCACTGCCTGGCCTGCTCCCTGAATAAGGAACAGCATTACAGGGGTGTGAGAAAATGCAGGAAAAATAGAAAAGCTTTTGGCATATGCATGCATGTGTATACTTACGTACACATAATAACACACATGGAAGAGACATGCACACATACACATATGCTCTATTTTATTTTATTTTTTTTAATCCAAGATTTTATTTACTTATTTGAGGGAGGGAGAGAGCAAGCAAGCATGAGTGGGGTGAGGGACAGAGGGAGAAGCAGGCTCCCTGCCTGGCAGGACTCTGGGATCATTACCTGAACTGAAGGCAGACACTTAACCGACAGAGCTACCCAGGCCCCCGACATATGCTCTATTTTAAAATATGTAACTTCTGAATATAAATGAGAGCTACGTCAGGGAAATTAAAAATGCTTTTGGGATACATGCATACACTGCATTCCCATAATGATTAAACAAACAAATGTGAATTATGTCTTTTAAATCCAACAAAGCCACATTTCTAACTGCACTTAAGCATTCTTTCATCATTTTCTTACATTTAAAGGATCAGCAGTATGGGGCTATAAAATTTCAAAAACTAGCCTGGTGGTATTCTTTGCAATAACCGCCTCTAAGACTGGTGCTCTGACCAGAGAAGAATGGATAGGCCTTGGAGCAGGCAGGTGACTTAGCCCCAAGTTCAGACATAGACCAAGGACAAAGAGTAGAATCCACTGAGAAGATTCCTACATCCTGGGGAAGAGACATAGCAAAGGTTTGGAGGCTGGGCACTGAGTGGATTAGACACAAAGTGGCACAGCTGTGCAAGGCAATGGAGGTGCCCAGAAAAAGGCCACGCGTGTGCCTGGTTCCCTTTTCTCCACCCCAGTCTGAAATGGCCAGAGGGATTATCTTTTGCCTGAGCAGGGAGTAGAAGGCCTCTGTTCCTCCTCCTAGGATCATATCTCCTCCTTGACCCCTAACTGGGTCCTTAGGGCCAGACCCCAGCTGCCACACTCTGCCTAGGACCAGCACTGGGTAGCCTTGTGAGTGGCAGTTGGAAGGCTGCTTTCTCAATGCTAGTGATGAGTGAGGCATGAACATGAGAGAAATTACTTCTCATCAACAAATATTTTTAGTTTCTTGCTGCTGAAATTGGATGGCAGGCCACATGGAGAAGTTAAGAGGCTGCATTTAGTAGCAAGATTCCTATTCTCTGCCAGATGGGAGAACTGAGTGTGACAAGCTAAGACCACCAACATTCACTTTGGGAGAGGTCATGTACTAGACAAGTCCTCCTTACCCCCATATCCATATCCTAACAATATAACTTAAATGAATCAGAAGACAATTCATATACCTTCAAGGTCAAGAATACCTTTTCACTATCTCCCAAACCTCCAACTTTCATCCTATCATAATGGGTTTTACCAACCCTGCCCAATGGAAGTTTCAACCTGATACTCTAGTCCTGTAACTGTCCATGAAAAATTCAAAATTAACTCAGTAAATGCAATACAAAAACATAAAACATTTTATTTCATACACACACACACACACACACACACACACACACATACTGGGTCATGATATAAAATATATTTCACAGCCCTCAATAACATCCCAGAGAAAAATATACTTGGTTATTCAGTTCCTTGAGAAAAGATTTCCTTCTGTGTTTTTGTTTTGCTTTTCCATGACTCCACAGGCAATGGCTGGTCCTCTAAAGGCTCTTCTGCCTCAACACAACAATCTTCAGTACTCTGAGCGCTACCCCGGCCTGGGGAGTTCACTGCTCCAGACTCCGTCAGATTATCAGGACTGTGAGGATGACTTGTGATCTACCCCAAAGACATTCTGTGTGTAGAAAGTCTTCAGGAAAGTGAATGACACCCTAAAGAGGAGATCAGCCCCAGTAGGGGCTGATGTTGACTGGCATAAGATTGCTGAGTGTTTGGAAGATTTAACAGGGGATCTGTAGCAAAAAAAAAGGGGGGGCATGTATGTAAGAAGAGAGGCACTGAAGTTAATGAAGTTAACTTCATTAACATCATAGTTTTGTGGAAGGCAGATGCATGTTCCCAAACTTACCTGGGCATGCCAGCCATACCCCTGTATGTGCAAGCGAAGTGCGGGTCAGGATTCATCTTTTTGTTGCCTCTTATTTCTTACTTCCTAAAAGTCTAAAGGACCTAAGAATAATATTGTTGAGTCAAAGCCAAAGAAACCATTCTAGTAGAAGAGTAACTACAGTGTCTGAAAATACAGGATTGTTATGTGGCATTTCAGTAAGTGAAGCTGAAAAGAGAAAAAGACCTTGCTGACAAAAAGATGGATACGAGAACCATGTGTGCTCAGTGATACTCCACAGAGTCTTCATGGTCCTTGGCACAAACTAGGATTCAATAAATGTCAGATGAATGAATGATCCAAACCAGAAAATAGATGTTTATCAGATGAATGAACTGAACGGACTCAACACCACACATACACACAAAAGCTCCGCTGAGATCAGAAACTATTTTATCCCCAAAATGAAAGTAAAATAATCACAGCACATTTCTAAATTAAAAGTCCAAAAATGAACCACTTCAATAAACAGACAATTTACGTAACTTGCAACTCTGGAACATTTATAACTACCCATAAAAATCTTTGATGTTCATGACAAGAATATTAAGTTGGGCTGCCAACTTTTGTGAACTCATAGTTTAAAACATGCTAGGGGAGTGTTCCAGAACACATGGATCACCTTGCTTCCTTGTTACCAATGGGTTAATATTAGAAACAGTATTGACTGGTTTCTTACCGGTTGCTAAGCAACATTGTTTCCTTTCCCCAATGGTCTGAGAGAGAGGATTAAAAAAAGGGCAGAAAATGAGAAATGTTGGAAAATAGGAAAGTGAAATTCAATGGATCATAAGGTACAATTTGTAGGAAGAGTAAAAGAGGAAATAATTCTTACAGGATGTACTAAGACATCAGTTGCTTTATGACATCACAAGAGTAACACATTGAGCCTCCAGCTCAAAGATAGAGAGTGGAAGATGAATGTCCCCGATTCCAGCACTGTGCTAGTCACGTTCAGTTCATGCTTAGCCAGAAACACACAGGGTCCTTGGATGACAGCAAGCCGACCATGATGACACACCATTATAGCCCAAACAAACAAACCAACAAATCTATCAAGTCCTAAAAGCTCAACCAAACTTTACCCCTTATAATTCACTGCCCCATTCCTTAAGGGGCCTTTTGTTCCCCTCACATCTGAAAGGCCTCAAGTAAGTGACTCATGTATCAACAACACCAACTGAAGGCTCACGGTGTATATCAATCACTGGGCTGGGAATTGGGAGGTCTGGGTGGAGGAGCGTAGTGAGGAAGCCCTTGCCCTTCCCTGATCGCTCCCCACTGTGCTTGGTCCCCCTTGCTCACCATCTCAGTGTTCCACTTTTGTCAGGACTCTAGGAGACAGCCATGTCAAAACCTCACAGAATGACCGAGGAGATATCAGAGGACGGTCCCCCCAATCCCTCAGTTGGCTACAGGACAGGCCTACCAGACTGCTAAACTGTTTCCTGCCTGGGATCTCCAGGCCTATTCCAAAATTAATTACTCAGAGATGTAGCATATTCATCCATTAATGTCCACGTTCGCAGATGAATTCATTACACTAGATGCTGTCATCTGTGTCCTGCAGGAACATGGACACTGGGCAGGTCAGTTGTGACAGTGCAGAAAGGCTTAGGAGTTGGACCATGCTATGAACAAGCTGGCAATTAGGATGTGGGAAGGGGAACAGGAAGGAAGAGGAATCAGAAGGGCCTGGTGGTAAGGTAGGAATAAAGGAGTTCTGGATAACCCAAAGGCAGGAGGGAGCCCCCAAAGGGAGATGGAGAAAAGACTTTTACCAGTTGGGGCCTTGAAGCTGGTCCCATGATGACAGAACATTCAGTAATTTTCTTAACCTGCACACACTGTGTTTCTCCATTGACAGAATAGAAAGAACACTTAGCCTGTAAGGCTGGGAGAATCAAAAACGCTATCTTTAAAGCAAACCCCATGGTACCCAAACACAGTAAATGCCATAAACTCTAATCAATGTTATTATCATATATGGAACCACTTTAAAGTATAAAACACTAGTTTTAACTGTTAATAAAACTATTATTTATAGCTGTGTCTCAGAATGGTCCTGGTTAACCACCAACCTCATTCTTCTAAGCCAGTGTTTCCTTAATTTTAGTCAGGCATGTAGCACCCTCAATTTCTGCTCTATCCAAGTGCTATCTTTTATCATTAATAATAATACGACTACCAGTAAAAACCACAATAATGGTAACAGCAGTAGCAACAACAGCAATGAAAAATGTTCACAGAGAAATGATGACATGCCTAGCACTATTCTAAGAGCTTTTAAGTACAAATTCATTTAAAACAACTCAAGGAGGGAGGTACTATTATTAACACCATTTTACAGATAAGCAAACTGCAGCACAGAAAGGTGAAAGTCATTTGGCCAATAAGGGGTGGACCACACTGACCCCAGAGCCCCACATGTAACCACTCTGCATCCTGTCCCCATTCATCTCTGTATGCCGCATTTACTTAATTTTGTAAAAATTAAATTCTTTGGTAAATTTTTTGGTAATTTTTGTAAATTTCTTGGTAAATTTTGTCAATTTTTTGTAAATTTTCTAAATTTTTTATAAAAAAATGACTCACTTAAACAAAAAAAAATCTTAAAATAAACTATGGGGTATCTACAAAATCCTATGGTAGATATTCTAGTTATAATTTTACTCATACAAAAGTAATTACAAGATTATTTTAAAATTTCCACTTACTACGTAAAATCGTCCGTGAAACAAAACATAGGAAAGTACTGCCAAATGTACCTGGAAATTCCTTCTGACGCCAGCCCTGAAAACCATGGACTGATGCTAACAACCCATCTGCAGCTGTTATTTCAACACCCTTTCTCTACCTCCTTCTTATAATTGAGTCTGTTTTTATCTGGCATATGGCTGCCAAAATGAAGGAATCTATTTTCCTTCAGCTACTTGTGGCTCTGTGATTAAGTTCTGGCCAATGAGATATAAGGGGATGTGGTATGTGGGACTTCGCACAAGTTTCCTTCAAAGAGAGCGAGCCTGTTCTTTGTTCTTTCTCCCTTCTTCCTTCTTGGAATGAGCACATGATGACAAGAGCACGAGTCACCATCTTGAATCATGAGAAAATACACTTAGAATGATAGAGCTCAAAGAGAAGACAGCGAGGGTTCCTCATGACATCATGAAACTATCACACCAACCATTCACTATCTACCCCTGTATTTCCTTTACGTGAGAAAGAAATCTCTATGTTAATCCACTTAATGTGAGTCTTTCACATGAGAAAGAAAGCTCTATAATATTAAGTATTATTTAAGTATTAATTGATATTATAATATAATTTAAGTCTTTCTCTTACACACACCTGAACTTCATTCTAATGAATACAACCACCCCTCTCTTACTCTGGCACCACACCTACCACTCCAACCAAGATACGATTAGAAAAACCCTACCCAAAGCATCTGTCCCTTAAGTACTCAGGAACTAAACAAGGTTCTGGGACAACAGGTGTTGTCATTTAGGTATTCATTTATGAACCACTGGTCGACATGTTTTATACATAGTATTCTATTTAAATCTCCCAACAAACCTATGTAGGTCCCCATCATGTGATGGGGACCATTATAACCTCATTTATATAAACAAGGTAAAGGAGGCACAGAAAATATTTAAGTACCATGCCTGAGGTCACCCAATTAATCAGCGACAGAGCCAGAACTCAAGCTCCGCAGTGTGACTCCAAAGGATAAGTTCTCAACCCTACTGTTCTCTCTTGGAGCCAAGGGGCATCAGACTCTGGACTCTCAGAGGAGCTGACTTCTTAGTGGTTCAAACAGAGTCCCCATCAGAGACCCTTGGCCAACTGCTTTGAAGGTCAAAATGACTTTGGCCTTTCTAAAAATCACCCTGGGGCCCCAATAGCCTCTTTTTGTCATCATAGTAACACTGTATCTCAAGTAGGACCAAATACAAATCTGATGTCTCAGCATAAATGTCTGGGTTATTTTGTAGGTCAAAGAAACATTCAACAATATATTCAAAAGGAATATCCAGAAAATCTTTGTCTCCTGCCCCTCATGAATTCCATTCAGCTCCCCAGATACCCTGGACGAAGTACGGCATGTGGCCCCCCCACAGCCACCATGGAGTTAATTTGTATTTTCAAGGCCTGGCACATGTTCAGTCAAAAACCTGGCTGAGTGCCTGTTGTTTACTGAAGCTGGGGAAGAAGCATCTGCAACATTACGAAAAGCATATTGTAAAAGGCAACACATGCAAATTAAACCTCTTGAGCTATGAGTAAATTGCTGGGAAAATTTATAACTCATTTAATAAAACTTGAAGTAAATACATAGCCTGGCTCCCAGGGAAAACAAAATATTTCCCACAATTCTCTCCTCTTTAAAAAAAAAAAAAAAAAAAAAAAAAAAAGAAACAACCGGCCCCAAAAAAAAAAAAAAAAAAAAACAAAAAAATCCCCCCCTTTAAAAAAAAAAAAAAAAAAAAAAAAAAAAGGGACCATCGGGCCAGACAGCTCTATCAAGTATAAAGTATAAATAGCAGCTGCAGTGGTAAGCAAAACCCATTTTTGAGTTGTTAGGTGTTTAATACCCACATGGGCAGTACCATACCCCTCCCCTGCTCTGGCATGTATTGGACCATGTCCAGGCCCAGAACATTTCCACAATAATCCAGATTATTGGCTCTAGTGGGCATCTTCTATGTACTAATTCATTTAACAAGTATTTTTGTCTACCTGAGATCCACCACGATGTAGTGACTGAGAACACATGCTCTGAAGTCTTGCTCCCTGCATTCGAATCTAGGCTCTGCCACTTAACTTGTTGCGTGACTTTGGGCTCTGGTTGTAAGCCCTCTGTGCCTCAGTCTCCTTACCTGTAAAGCAGGAATTAGACTAATACCCACATCCTGAGGTCTATGTTAAAACTGATTAGACACATGCATGTAATGTGCTTAGAATAACATGTGGCAAAAAGCAATCTCTTATTAAATATCAGCTGCTTACTATTTATTAGCTGGTATTCCAGGCCAGCCAGTCTGGGAGGTACACAGAATCCAGGGTCGAACAAAGTAAATGAGGCCTTCCCTCATGGAGCTTATCTTCTGCTGGGGATAGATAGATAATACACAGGTAAACAAATAAATAAAAAGACAGTAATTGGTACTCTGAAGAAAACAAGATAGAGTAATGGACTAGACTGTGAGAGCCAGTTGGGAGTGGGGACTATTTCAGTTATACTTATCAAAGAAAGTCTCTCTGAGGAGGTGACATTGTAGCTGAGACCTGAATGATAAGAAGGAACCAACTAAACCAAGAATTTTCTAGGATGTTCTACACAACAGGAATAACTCCTTAAAGATTCTAAGACCAAAATGTCTTTGGGTGACAGCCCAAGACCAGCAAGGGGCTCATGTGTCTAGAATGGGGAGAGGCCCAGAAGGCAAGGTGAGAGAGGCTGACAGGACCAGATCACATCAAGCCATGGAGGCCATGGAAGGACTTTGGATCTTATATCAAGTGCAAAAGGTAACCCCTGGAGGGATTTAACAGAAGAGTGACATGATCTAATTGACAATTTAAAGGCCCGCTCTAACTGCCACATGGCAAAGGCAAAGGAATTGCAGGGAGGCAAGAAGGAAGGGACAGAGCAGGAAGCTACTGTGGTTGTTCCAGCGAGATGTGATGGTGGCTGAATCCAGGGTGGTGGTGGTGGAGACTCAGGAAATATTTTAGGAGGAGAGCTGACAGGACTTGGATGGATGGATGTGGAATTGATGGAAAGAAAAGAAATAAAAAATGACTCCTAGTTTGGGGAGGTCTGGTTTATTCATCAGCCTGTGATGAATATTGTAGAATATTGAGCAGACATGGCTTCTGTTTCTAAGAGAGCTTTAAAGATAGTTGGTCAGAGCAGCCTAATATCCATGAAACAGAACAAAGAGAAAATGTGGTGCACGTGCTTCCAAGCTTCAAAGCATTTTCAAGGAAGGTCACAAAAACAGGGCACCCCATGTGACCTTGAAGAATGCAGCCATTGGCATTCCATGAAGAGAGGGTCACATGAGCATACACATGTGTGTGTTGGAGAGGGAGGCAGTCCAACATGGTCCACTCCAAAGAAGCAAGACAAATCACTCAACAGAAATGGTAGCTTCCAGCCAGTTCACCACTAATTTACTGAAAAATCTAGAAGCCTGGTGCTGAAAGGATAGTGGGAGGGAGGTAATGACCTCATTGCTATTTAGTCACCCTTGATTCTATCGTTCAGATAAGAATTATGAAGTCCCACTGCCAATGCTGAGACATTCAGGCATGTGAGGCAGTGGCTTAAAGCCCCAGGACTGGGTTCAAATCCCAGACTGAACACTCATTGGCCACATGACCCCGAACAAGTCACTTGACTTCATCTTGTCCTCGATGTCTATGAAGTGGAATAATAATGGATCTATCAAGTAGAATGAAGGCACTCCTAAAGGACTTAGCACAATGCCTGCCATGAGATAAAAGGTCTCAGTAATTTCTATTTAAAGAAATGATGATTCCCTCCATAGCATCCCGTAGGTCTTATATCCCATAGTTTGTATATACCTGATAGCTACTGCCCGCATAAGCATCTCTACTCCTCACCACTTTGGGGGTTGCTCATCCTTACTGCCCATAGCTAACATGGTGCCTAGCATTAACAATAATACTGTGATTATTATTACTTGTGGCGACAATATTTACTGAACCCTATGTTCAAAGCATGACACCAAGCACTTTTGGGGTGTTCAATCATAGGAAGGGAATAAGATGGTAGTAGAGAAATCATTCATTTGGAATCTCTGCCCCATTCTTTACCAACCATCTGCTTTAGCAAATGGCTTAAGCTTCTACAATTCAGCATCTTCATCTGCAACATGGGGAGAGAGCAGGATGAACCTCATTAAGTTGCTGTGAGGATTAAATGAATTCATAAATGTGAGGCTCTTAGGACAGTTTTGGCTTTTAGTAGAAGTTATACAAGTGTTTGCTATAATCCTAATCATCAATCACAACAGCCCTTTGGCTCATGCACTGCTGTCACCCCCATTTTACAGACAAAATCACAAAGGCACAGAGAAATTCAACAACCTCCCATGGGCACACATCTACTAAGAGGCAGAATCAGGATTTACACTCAAGCAATCTATCTCCAGAAACCAGAAATCTAACAAATATGTTTTAGAGGAATAAATGAGCATCACACTTGGCTGGGTGGCTCGTCACTTGAAAGCTTTAGGCCTGAACGTGAGTGTGTTATTGGCAGGAGCATGCCTGGCAAGGTGTGTTATCAGCCTCCCCTCTACAGCAGCCCCAGGGAGCAGTCCAGTAGAACACAGGACATATCTGTGGATGAAGAAGATGCTGTATCTTCCAAAGAAATTAGTAGAAGACAGAAGAAGAAAATTGGGAGTAACGGTATATCAACTGACAAAAGAAGATGGAAAATTGACCACACTAAAAATGAAAAGTTTGCTGTTCCTAATTCTGCCAACATCTACAAGGCAACTATTTGAGACTGCCCAAACCACACGCCAAGCCCTGGCAGAAAAGCCCAGAATCAATCGGTAAACTGGGCTCCACCATGTGACCTAAATGAAGCACACATCACTATACGTATTCTGGGGTCTCCTTTGTAGATACTCTAAATCCAGATTGATTTCAACTAGAGAATCCTTCCTTCCAGGCACAAGCAGCGTTTCTATCCCACCCCTTGGGGCACCTTTGACAACCGCATATTCATGGTGCTATGATAACTTATCTTCTTAATCCAGGCACCCTCATGCTTCAGAGGACAAGGGCACAGGCCTCACTTGTCTTGCAGGTCCTTATAATTGTCATGTTTCCTTTCACCATGGAAAACAGACAGTCATGGCACCTGAGAACTGCATGTGACTTAAGGCACTGGGGCAACAGTGTCACACAAGACCTGAGCATGATGGGCGCCTGGGTGGCTCAGTGGGTTAAGCCACTGCCTTCGGCTCAGGTCATGATCTCAGGGTCCTGGGATCGAGTCCCGCATCGGGCTCTCTGCTCAGCGGGGAGCCTGCTTCCCTCTCTCTCTCTCTGCCTGCCTCTCCGACTACTTGTGATTTCTCTCTGTCAAATAAATAAATAAAATCTAGAAAAAAAAAAAGACCTGAGCATGAATCCCAGCTCAATCACTCATGGGTTGCATGGCCTTCAGCAAGTTACCAAAGTTACTTAATGGAGCCAAGCCTCAGGTGCCTCATCACCTGGGAGGACAAATAGTACTGACCACAGGGCTGCTGGAAAATGAATGGGAGAGTGCATGTGAAACCCAGTGCCCAGAACAGAAGCACTCATCAATGTTAGGAGCTACTGCTACGGTTCTTACTGAAGTGCTTTCTTCCTGAAAGGATTTCCTGCCAATGTAGGATTCATTTGTGGGGTAGGATGAATAGGTGGAGCACAGAGTATTTTTAGGGCAGTGAAAACACTCTGTATAATACTGTCATGATAGAGACCTGTCATGATACATTTGTCTAAACCCACAGAATGTATACCACCAAGAGTGAACCCTCATGTAAACAATGGACTTGGGTCATTATGATATATCAGTGCGGGTTCATCAGTTGTAACAAACTCCGCTTCCAGATGCTGATGATGTCAGCGCAGGGAGTATATGGAAATGTCTGTCCCTCCTTCTTAATTTTGCTGTGAACCTACACATGCTCTTGAAAAAAAAAAAAAAAAGTTAAATCAAATAAATCAATCTTTTGAAACAATTTCCCCCAGGATAGCCCATAGGCCAGAGGAACTCAGTACCATCTCTTAACTGGAATTTCTGTAAAATATGCTCCAAGGATTGATTCCCCGGCCCAGGCCTTGCACGCTGCAGATGGCAGCAATGGAGATTCAGGGATCCTGGCACAGGGGAACTTTTTCAACTCCTGACAATTGTTCTCAGAATAAAGGCAGAGGATGACTGCTTCTGACGCACTGCTCCAGGCCTCTCTCCAATCTCTCCTAGATTTGGACATCACTCAGGCCCATCAGAATCCTGGGACTGCTGTCTGCTGACTGACAACAGAAAGGGAAATTTAGAGGTGTGAGTGAAATGACAGAGCTGTCACGGCTGCCTCTGAAATGACTCTTTTCTTAAAGAAAGGAAAGATAACAGGGGGAAAAAAAACCCTCAGACAGCTGCGATACCCTGTCACAGCGGCTGGGAGAGGTTTTTTTTTTTTTTTCAATAAAGCTTCAGATGGATTTTAAAAATGAGAAGGGTAAAATACTTACCCCAAATCTTAATCTCAGCTCTTCTAGGACTAGAATAGAATTTGGGGACAAATTCCCACCTTTGGACTCCGTATAAGAAAATGTTGGCTCAATATTTCTATTGGAGGAATGGCAGCATTTTTTCCCTCTTTTTAAATTAAAAAAAAAAAAATCCAAATTCCAAATCTCAGACTCCCAAATCACCTTCATTTGAGATCAGCTCATGACCTCAGATCCTAATTTTTAGGTGGGCTTTTGGTCAAGCAATATATATTCTTCATGGAGCTTTCCAGCCCTGAATCCTGTAATCCAACACATCAAAGTCACTTTTCTGACAAACATCCAGAAAACAGCTTGGATGATATGCCCAAATTCCCAATATCACTTCCCCTTCCTTGTCATCCAATATTTCTACCACTGTTAGTTTAAAATGTTTGTTTCTTTCTTTGACATCCAAAACATGAAAAAGTGACCATTTGGGAGGACTCTCTCACAAACAAACCACTCTAGATGGAAAGGAACAGGCCAGCTCTCCACCCAGCAGCCCTTTTAGCAACAGAGAAGTCATTGGCCAAGGAGATCATGTTTCAAAGGCTCCCATTTTTCTCAGTTTTCTGAGAGCCCTAACTTTACAATAACCATGAGAAGAAACAGATTTCCAGTCTCACCCACAGGTCAAGCACAGCCCAGAAAGGAATGCCTTTATTAAGATAATGCCTTGGAAAAACCAATAATTCTAATAGCAACCAAAAGAATAGATCATAATAGATGGAAGGAAATTGCAGTTGGAGTATTTTTCCAAGAGTCCAGGACGGCCAAGCAGAACCAAGTAAGAAACCCCATCCCTGCTTATAAAATGCTCCAGAAGAACCACAAAGCTACCCTGAACTGCTGATTGATGTAACACTTGGATTAGAAATACACTGCATGAAATACAATTTCCAGAGAGGAAAAGGAAGTCCTTGATGAGCCTGGTGAAAAAGTGATGAAAGCTTCACTCAAGCCTTCCACTTCAGTATTAGATTGTGGGAAACTTTCATTGAAATGACCCAACTGAGTCCATTAGCTATCCATCAGCAAGCACTACATAAACCCTTAACACCTCAGGTAGGAGAAGGCCCCCTAATCACCCTGCTTTCCTGCTGGGAGGAAAGGGAAGGAAAAGAAGCTGCCTGAAGCCACCCCAAGACACGTTCCTTCTTTGATGGGGACAGAAAGAAGGGAAGAGAATATCCAAAGGAAGGAAGAGATAGTCAATTTCTTCTCTACTATCAGTGTACTAACCACAGGGCCATTGAGAAACCACCCACTGTGGAAAAGAGAAATGGAGATAGTGTTAGACCAAGAGTAAAAAGACAGGGTCCTGATTTGGGCTTTTACTACCTGTGTGACTTTGGCACAGGATTCAATACCCGCCCCAGGTCTAGACCCAGGACAGTAACTACTGCCTTTCCTACCTTCTAGGGTTATTCAGATTTCCAATGTAACAATGGCAGTAAATGTTTGCAACATTTTAAAACAATGAACAAATAGAAGGCATCATTACTATTTTAGATACTATGATAGTAATGATGCCTTCTATTTGTTCATTGATAGTAACGATGCCTTCATTTGTTCATGACTCTAGAGTTTTTTTTATCTTTGTCACAGATGCCCAGAGCTGTAACTAGGACATGGTCTTCTGTGCCCATCTCCCTTCCAAGTCCTCTCTCTGTTCATCCCTAGCCCCTTCCTAATCCCTTCATCAAATTCCCTAGCTTTGTCCTGACTTGTGGTCCCCAGGGTTGCCTGACAGAAGAGGACAATTCAGTGACTAGAATAGAACTCCATACGCATACATGCTAGAAACTACCATGATGCATACTGGGACCCAAAGAATGAAAACTGTTGGCTACAGAGAGGAGAATATGGAGGTGGATTTCAAAAATTTTGGAGCACCAGCACTTCTCTTCCCCAAACGAATCTTTTGCAAAAGTTTACTGTAATTAAGTAGATCACGGTAGAAGAGCTGGGCCTAAAATAGAGGTGAGGCTCACAAAACACATCCCAGCTTCCACTCAACTGTGAGGTGGACAGGAGAAGTCTACAAACCCATGGAAATTTCATCTCTTACTTGTACAGCTAAAGAGACTGGAGCCTACAAAGAGCAGAAACTGGACTAAGGGCCCAAAGCTAGTTCTTGGCCAAGCCAGATCTCAATGTCCTGCTCACTAGCCCATGCCTTTTTCATAGA